>NC_059158.1:82292448-82625187 GCF_019923935.1 Bubalus bubalis
AAAGCTGCGCTCTCATTTCCTGGAGTTATAAATAGTTAGCATGAATTCTCCCTTGTCTTAGGAAAACCTGATACACATGGCTTTCATAATTCTATCAATAGGTAATACTTAGTTGGAGTCAAAATATATATTTGCTTACTAAAATGTTGTTATAACTAAGTTTTAATCATGTCTAAAAACCGTGGAAATATATTGCAGTAAAAGATAATAGAACCATAGACAGAATGGGAGTATAATCTTGTTTAACAACAAATAAAGGTGGGGGAATGCAAGTTCTCAGAGAGTTCAGGGACTTGCTCAAAGGCACACACTCATGAGGACTGAGCTTGTAGTAACACAACTTCGCACTCAGATCTCTTCACTATAATACAGAACCTGCTGTTAAAACACCATGTTAAAAATGAGAAAAAATTTCAAGTAGATCCCCATTGGAAAGCCATTCATCTGTCATAAATGACCTCCTAATTTTCTTCTAGGAATAAAAAAGACAAAGTTTTATTCACAGGTTATGTAAAAGATTCATAGTAAGAATAAAGTAATACTTTTGAACAAAAATAAAACGCAAAAACAACACAAAAGTCATTTGTTGGACTTGAAAATAGCTATATTTAGTTTTAAAATTTTTCGTCTTTGAGTCATTAGTTATTTGATAGGGAAATTAGAAATGAAGAGCAATCAGACAAAGCAATCGTGAGAGATCAAAGGGTAGAGGGAAATGAGGCTGAGAGAAAAGAGGCTGAAAAAGACCACAGAATTCTGGCTGGTAAAAAAATATTTAATGTTTGACCACTAGATGGCGATGTAATGTAAGGTGCTACCTCGACTTTTTTTTTTTAAACAAGCTATTTGCTGATTTGTATTAGGTACCATAGAGTGAGGCGAGGATGAAGCCGAGAGGATACTGCAGAGGTCTCTGGTGCATGTGTGTATGTGTGCGTGTGTGTGTGTTTGTGTGTGTGTGTCCTGCCACAGTGAGACTGCAGTCCCCGTAAATACTTGGTCACCTTTGCAAGAAAGAATCAGAACAATTGCAACTGAAGGCACGTTATCATCTGGTCTTTGGAAGATGCTGTTCCTCATTGCAGATGGGTAATTTTCCTTTTTATCAGGTAAGCCATCTGCTTATATCGTCGCGATCTTAGGCATGTTCATTCCAGTTATTCTTTTGAGGAGACCGTGGAAATACAGTTCGGGCAGAGCAGGAAGTCCATTTTTGTATGTGAATTCGGACCGACGGGTCCCCCTCCTCCCTCTCTTCTCCTCCCCTTCTCCTCCCCTTCCCTTCCCCCCTCCTCTCTCCACCTTCCACGAACTGAAATCAGGTTTGTTTTGCAGTTCAGCATTTTGATACAAGATGGGATTCTTTGGCCTGAAATAGCTTGGCACCTGGCCAGCTCTTTCCTTTGCTACCCTCCATCCTTTTCAAGGTCTCCCTTTGAAGCCCCCTCCTCCTTCACCGGTGCTTTAGAACTGGATAAGCGGAGCTGTTAATAGAGGTCATAGTGTTCCTAAGGATGGAGCAAAAATTAGATCTCAAGTTAACCCCACAAGAAGAAAGCCAGCAGCGGGGACCGCGGCTGGAACCCAGCACTGCAGGGATCTGAGCCTCCTCGGCAGAGGCTGGGCTTCTGAGGAGAAATGCCGCCTACCTTGGGCCAGAGCAGGACAAGGATTTATTCTTTGTAACTCTGATTGAGCATGGTAATAAAGGAGCTGGAGGGTAGTGAAGAAGCCCTTCTTCCTGGAATGCCAAATGGGGAAGGTTGACTTACTTTTAATTACACAGAGGTCACTAGCAGCAGTGATACTGCAGATCCTGTTCAGTCCTCCGTGTGAACCGTGTTGCTTTTACAGACAGCACAAGAAAAGGTCTCTGGGTGGACTGGAGGCTTTTTCAAAGATCCTTGTTATCATGGATCCCCTCTCTCCTACCTGTTTGAGGTATTTGTTTAAAGACAGTCCCCCACCCCCACCACATTTACTTCCCATATTTCTTTTTGTTCCCTTCAGTGACTCTGTGACCGTTGTCACTCCTCTTTAGCAAATGAGTCCAAAAGAGAGTGGTGGTAGTTGCTTTTTCACATGTCCCAGGAAAGGATTAAAGCCAAAGCCGGGTAACATCCTCTCCATATGTGCATGAGACTCAATATTTCTGAGGCGCTGTAGCAAACTTGCAAATTGCCAAACGCTGTTGCTATCACACCTGTAAAATGTGGCTTCTTTTTTCTATGGATTTTCAGGTTCACGTGGTATTTCTGATGTGTTAGTGTAGTAACAGAACATATTTCCCCATTAAGCACTTTCAATCATCCCAAGAGGCTGATGCCAAGCAGAAATAGGAAAATTCCATGCTGAGGTTGGCTATCCCTGCTTTCATTTCTGTCCTCCAGAGCAGTGGGTCGCTTACCTTTCCTGTTTGCTACAATATCTGGCACACCAGGGTGATGCAACTTGGAACTCCTGCATGCACACCAGGGTCTCACACTTTTCCCCTCATCTCTGCATTTGGGAAGCCCAATAACTTTGGTGGAACACTCCTTTAAGCCTCTCCTTTGCGGTGGCTGCTTCTGTAACTGCCCTCAGGCCATCGCATCCCTCTTGCAGGGGTAGTGTTGCAGTTTAGGCTTTCCTCCACAAAGCTTCTTGAAGAGATTTTTAGATGGTGTCTATTTTAGGAACAGAATGTGTAGACAGAATGGATGGCCACTGAGATTTATGGGAAAACAATTTTATGGAGAGGATGAGGTAACCTTGTAACAGAGCTGGTTATATCACATAAACTGAGCAAAGGAATTTGTTTTCATGAAATTGACTGCAGCTCAGTTTTATGGCTTTTTTTCTTTCTTCCCTCTGCACATTGTTGGCCTGTTGTTTTCAAATACCTTTTTAAGCATAGCTAGTACTTATCAGTATTTTTACATACTGATAAAAATAATATGTTGGATTTTGCTGTCAATATTGATAGTCTCTGTTTACATGGCCCCCCATGCTGAGTTATTTGGCATCTGGAGACTCAATTATTAGGACTATTTCCCTTTAAGGCATGGTCGTCGAGAGGTTTTCTCCATCTGCGAAGTGAAGGGAAAGGCACAATTGGAGGCCTAATTAGTTATACCATACCCCAGAAGGCACTGGGTATCTCATCTAGGATTCAGCTTTACCAACCAGAGGTACCAGGGGCAAAGAGACAGACCAGAGACACAGAAGAAAACTATTGCCACCAACACACGAAATTAAAACTCTAGAATCCAAAGGAGTCCAGTAAGAACTGTGCTAGTTCTGAAATTGCATACCTCAAACTGGGACTTAAACCCAACCAAATCTCTGACTGGAACTTGAACCCATGGTCTTTTAACTGAGAACAAGGTTTCAGGATTTAATGAAGCTCAGGTTGTTGAAGTTTCATTGCAGAGAGAATTCAGTGAGAGACAAAGTGATAGGTGAGAAATGGATTTATTTAGAGAGAAACACACTCCACAGACAGAGTATAGGCCATTTCAGAAGGCAAGAGCTGCCTCGAAACATTGATTAGTTAGTTTTTAGTTCTTGGGTAATTTCATAGGCTAATGGGTAGGAGGATTATTCCAACTATTTGGGGCAAGGGTGCAGATTTCCAGGAATTGGGCTACCGCCCACTTTTTGGCCTTTTGTTGGCCATGGAACTGTCATGGTGCCTGTGGATGTATCATTTAGCTTGCTGATGTGTTGCAATGAGCATATACTGAGGCTCAAAGTCTGGTGGAAGTTGACTTGTCTGCCGTCTTGGATTTTGGATTTATTTGGTTCTAATCAGTTTCTGTCATCTCCTTGGGCTATGTCATTCTTTTAAAGTTTGTGCCCTGCCCCCTTCACTCCTATTTTAGTTCCTTGTGTAGAGGGTACTGTCTGGGAACCAGAGATTCAGAGAGCAATAACGGAAGAGCATCTTCTTTGGATGTTGCAGACAAGGAAGGGAAAAATTGGGGTTCCTTTAGAGTTACCTCTAGGACAATACAGACCAAGCAGTCCTCATAAATTTATATTGGTATATAACGAAGCGAAAATGAAAGACTTCCCTGGTGACTGAGACTGTAAAGGATCTGCCTGCAATGCAGGAGAACAGAGTTCAATCCCTGAATGGGGAAGATCCCCTGGAGAAGGGGATGGTTATCCACTCCAGTAATCTTGCCTGGAGAATTACATGGACAGAGAGAGGAGCTTGGTGGGCTATAGTCCATGGGGGAAAACACAAGAAATATTGGTTTATTATATAGGAGATATACATATTTTGCATATTCTTACATTATTTATGTGTTTCTTCTCTGTATTCTTCTCACACAGAGGAGCATCCTTGTAAAAATTACCCTAGGGTGTCACACAAGGTATTAGTTTCCTCCTGGTTAGTTGGAGAGGCTGAACTCATCTCTGCCTCCCTGTAAATACCGAGAGCGCGTGCCAGATGTCCCAGCTCCCTCGGGTGGGAGAGGAGAGGAGGGAGAGTGTATAGGGAGGCTGGAAACTAAGACTCAGTCATGGGACTAGGATCTGTCAAGTAATCACTTCCCTTTGAAATTCTGAGTAGTCACTGAAGCACGTTTCACAGATCAGTTTAGATGGTACTGCCTTAGGGTAGGAATGGGGAAGAGATTCTCAGAGCGGCTATAGTCAGGGGAGAAAAAAAAAAACTGAGCCAAATCTCCCCAAACTGTCCCAAACTGTGCTTTCCCAACTTTCTCTTTTGTCCAGGTTCTCATTTAGTAATTATTTTATTTAACAAAGATATGCAGCGTTTACTCTTTTGTTGCTGAGTGTGTTCAGTTGTGTCTGACTCTTTGTGGCCCCATGGACTGTAGCCTGCCAGGCTCCTCTGTCATTGGAATTTTCCAGGCAAGAATACTAGAGTGGGTTGCCACTTCCTACTCCAGGGGATCTTCTTAACCCAGGGATCAGGCAGATTCTTTACCACTGTATCACCTGGGAAGCCCCAGCATTTACCAGCCACTATTCTAAGCAGCACCTCAAAATATTTTCTCATTGAATTCTGTGAATTTTCTCATTGAATCACCAGTTTATGGATGAGGAAACCAAGGAAGCACAGGGAGGTTAACTTGCCCTGAGCTTGTTTGCAGATGGTAGAGCCCAAACTTGAAACCAGGCTATCTGGCTGCTGGATCTGTGCTCCTGGCTGCAGAATAAGGATAAGTATATCACCCATGTGATGGTAGAATGAGGGCTTAGCCCACATAGTAGAGACTCTGGTTGCTGGCATCTGTACATGGCAGCTATAATTTATCCCTTTTCTTACATACCAAACTTTCAAAATACTTTGGTTTAGAGTAATTCTCTGTATCTACTTCATTTTTTCATTTTTTAAAAATGTGCCTTTCTGTACTATTGGAGAATCCCTATTCTAGGTGCTGAATATGGTAAATAAAATTCTTGCCCACATGGTGATTGCAGTCTAAAGATGGAGTTAGTAGACAAATCAGTGTGTGATGAAATAATAGCAAATACATGTTCTTTGAAAGAAAAAAAAAAAAAGGCAGTGTGAGCCACAGGATAAAAGGAGCATGTAGAGACAAAAAACAATGTTTGAGAGGTGCAGAAAATAATTTTTATCTGAAGGAGGTGAGAGAAGAGCATTCTGGGAAGAGAAGTCCCAAAGAGCAGAGTGCCTGGCAGATATAAGGAATGGCACCTGTCTTGTGAGGGATTGGAGTGCAGAAGAAATGGAAGGAAATGCGGCTAGATCTGTGGAGTCTTAATGAGCATGCTTAGGGCTCTAATTGTCCCTGGCCTTTATAAAAAAAAAAAAAAAAAAAAGAAAGTCAAGGAACAATGTCAAGTCAATATAAGTCCTATATTTAATGATAACAAGTTACTAGGTTAAAAAAAAAGACTAAATTGAATCATTTATATACACACACAAAGTTTTAATAATGTGTAAAGTTCTGTGAAGAATCCTATAGTTCCTAGTATGCAGTGAAATTGGCTCAAAAATATTTAAAAGACTCTTTGATGGAAAAAAAAAATGAGATTATCGGTTAGATTGCTATAAACTATTTTTCACTTTCATGCATTGGAGAAGGAAATGGCAACCCACTCCAGTGTTCTTGCCTGGAGAATCCCAGGGACGGGGGAGCCTGGTGGGCTGCCGTCTATGGGGTCACACAGAGTCGGACACGACTGAAGTGACTTAGCATAGCATAGCATAGCATCTGTTAAAATAAAAAGCATCCCTTGTCATCTAGTCAGTTTTGCTTGCACTTCAGGACGTCCCCCCTGAAATGACCAAATTGAGGAGATGTGGCCTGGGAGTAGACATAAACCAAATCAGTATGTCCCCTAGAGGGGTCACAACACAGTAGGTATTCAGAGAGTTTTAACAAATCTTTTTCTGCACGTGAATTCATACTAACGTGATATTAAAATAATACAGTAAAACATAAGTATCCACTCTCATGTTTATCTGGTTTTTCCTGTGGTCATGTATGGATGTGAGAGTTGGACTGTGAAGAAGGCTGAGCGCCGAAGAATTGATGCTTTTGAACTGTGGTGTTGGAGAAGACTCTTGAGAGTCCCTTGGACTGTAAGGAGATCCAGCCAGTCCATTCTGAAGGAGATCAGCCCTGGGATTTCTTTGGAAGGAATGATGCTAAAGCTGAAACTCCAATACTTTGGCCACCTCATGCGAAGAGTTGACTCATTGGAAAAGACTCTGATGCTGGGAGGGAACGGGGGCAAGAGGAGAAGGGGACGACAGAGGATGAGATGGCTGGATGGCATCACCAACTCGATGGACATGAGTCTGAGTGAACTCTGGGAGTTGGTGATGGACAGGGAGGCCTGGCATGCTGCGATTCATGGGGTGGCAAAGAGTCGGACACGACTGAGCGACTGATCTGATCTCATGTTTATCTACATTAAAGCGTTTGTTGGTATATTTGTGTCAAAGTTCACTTTCTAATGGTTTACCTTTTTATATTTGTTCCCACTCTCTCAGTTACCTGCTAACATTGTAGTTCCTTTCAGAAAATGTGTGTTTCTCTTCTTAGCATGAAGTGAAAGTGAAGTCGCTCAATTGTGTCCAACTCTTTGTGACCCCATGGACTGTAGCCTATCAGGATCCTCTGTCCATGGGATTTTCCAGGCGAGAGTGCTGGAGTGGATTGCCATTTCCTTCTCCAGGGCATCTTCCCAACCCAGGGATTGAACCCAGGTCTCTCGCGTTGCAGGCAGACGCTTTACCGTCTGAGCCACCAGGGAAGCCCCTTCTTAGCATAAACCTTGCTTTTTAGTTTATCACTGTAAGTCGTATAAAACCCTTTGTCTCTTCCTTCTTTGAAGCTCTCTGTATAACCGTGGCTTTAATTTTTGGTGATGTGTCTATAATCTTTGGCTTTAATATTTTCTTTTGTCATTTGTGTTTTTTATGTCGTATATTAGAAACCACTGCCTAATCCAAGGTCATGAAAATTTACGTCTCTTTTTCTTCTGAGTCTTTTTGTTTTATCTCTTGTATTTAGGGATCCATTTTGAGTCAGATCTTGTCTATAACATGAGGTAGGGGCCAACTTAATTCTTCTTTGTGTTTCCATCCAATTGTCCCAGTATCATTTTTTGAAAGACTATTTTTTCCCCACTGAATTTTGTTGTTAATGCTGTTGGTCCATATTTAAGTGCATCCATGTTTTTAGCATACAATTAGCAATGATTTGATACCTTGGGTACTAGGGGCAACTTTTTTCTTCCAGAAAAATGCAGTAAGATTCTCCCTTCTGGAAAATTCATACAACTTTAAAGTATGAGAAAATTGGCCTCTATCTTCTTAACTGTTACACACTTTTTTGGCCTAACTTTATGTCAAGTTTTTATATTATAAAAATTTTTTATAATTTATAAAATTATAAATTTTATTATAATTTAACACATACTCATTTGTGACTCGATTGGAAATGTAAGGCAATGTTGTGCAGTTCAGCAATGAGCTAACATTTTTGGAGAAAAGTTACTAGTTATTTCTAAAAAATATCTCTACTATATTGCACATGCTCTCCCAAATTCAGACAAACATTATCTATATAATATATGTTACTAGTTATCGTTTGCTTCCTAAACGCCACTGAGAGGAAAACGTTGAACTAGAGATAGAAGTGAGTCTTTAAAATAAGGTTGACAGTTGTGTGAGTTGGCTGAGGCTTCTGTGTAATGAAATACCACAGACGTGATGTCGGAAACAACATACATTTATTTCTCACAGTTCTAGAGGGAGAAGTTCAAGAGCAAGGTCTCTGCAGGTTTGTTTTCTTCTGATGTCTCTGCCTGACTTGTGGCTGGCAACCTTCTCGTGTGTATTTGTGTGCATCCTTAGTGTCTCTTTTTGTGTCCATACTTCTCTTTATAAAACACAAGTCAGATTATAATAGAAGCCACCTAATAGCCTCATTTTAATCTGATCGCTTCTTTAAAGACCCTATTTCCAGCTGAATTTTGAAAGGGTCACAATTCAGTCCATAGTAGTTGTCTTTGGCTACGCTTATGACTGCTAAAATAATGAACAAAGATGATTGAAACTGACAGTCATTTTTTTATTGTCAAATTGTTGTTAATGGTAGTCTTTCATTATTCATGCTTTCTTCCCACTGAATAATAAGGAGCCGTCTATGTTTTTGTTGATAGTCAAATAAAGGCAATTAATTAGGCTTGCATTTAAAGAGGCATGATGAATAACAAAGTCTACAGAAGCAAAATGGTGGTGACATTGATTCCGCTCATACACCTGTAATGCTCTTTTTATAATCTCTGATAAATTTACTAAGCCAAGGCTCTTGTTTCAATGAGAAAAGTGACAAAAAGGGATATAAAACATGAGGTATTCATGAGACACTTATAAATAAAATAATTTCCAAGTGTTTCAACTAACCTCGGTCTCAGTTGGGACACAACTGGAAATGACAATGTAAGTATATCAGTAACGTCATGGGAAGTTATTAGAGCTCACAGCGGGAGGGGTAGGTAAAATCTAGAAACTGGAAATGACAAGAGTAAGGAAAATTATGACAGCCCCGATTTTGGACTTTTGGTGGTTTTTGTAACAAGCTGTTATCTCCTGGGATGATTGACGTCAACTGTTTCCAGGCTTTTTTTTTTTTTTTTTAATACAGTCAGCTTTATGATTAAAATTCCAGGAAGTGAGAATCTGAATGGTCACTTTGGGACTATGAATCTTTCCCTTTTGTTAAGGGTGAACTGGACCCTTGACTGATCATTCCTCCAATCTATTCCCCTTTTAAGAAGAGTAATTCCACCAAACAAAACTGAAAACAGTCTACATACACAATGTAAGAAGAAAGAGTAAATAAATCATGGTTCATGCAAATAATGAGATCTTGTGGAGCTATTAAACATAATATTTCAAGGAGCATTTTTACTTCTATGCAAAATTGTTCAGGATATAATGCTACATGAAAAAGTACTGTGCATAGGTATCATATATACCTAGTATGATCTCAATGGAAGACAGAAAACAAAAAAAGCATATTTGCTTAGAGAAAAAAAAAACAACTGGAAATAATGTAATAGTTTCTCCAGTTTATGGGATTGCAACTTCAATTTCCTTTTTAAAAATAAAACATTAAATCTTATTTTTCTAATAACAAAATTAGTGCATGCTAATTATATAAAGCAAAAAAGAAAGTATTAAATAATAAAGGATAAAATAGCCCCTACAATTCTACATATGCAGAATTATTAGTGTTAATAATTTATTTTACTTATCAAAGTGTTTTTTTGGTACAAATTCTCTAAAATAAGCATGTGTTACTTTAAAAGTCAGCATAAAAGTTAGCATACATTATTTTTCAAATGGAACTGAATTAGCCTTTTGTACAAAGGTATTTATTATATCACTAGTAAAAATAGTTAACTCAAAGTTATTAAGGAAACAGTTGAATATATGAATAATTTATCAGCCCAAAACTCCTCTATAATAATATTGTAACTTTTTGGAAAATTTGTAACAAGTATATAACCATTGGGAAAGGATCTAACATAATGTTAATTTTGGAATTTCAGAAGGGTGTTGTTCTGTAAATTGTGTAATTTGGTAATTTAACTTCTCCCTGTAGAATTCAGCAAACTTTGGGGAAAGTTGTCTTACATACATGGAACATCTCCTGTTTGCACTGGGTTGTTTTAGTAAGAACTGACCTCAGATTGAGAATGACAACAACAAAAATTTCTAAATACTGATATGTATTAATATATAAATTCTTAGCCGTTTAGAATAAAACTCATCAAATTGGGAAGAATCAAGTTACAAGTTTAACATCATTACCAAATCCAATGATGGCAAGATTAAACAAGCAGTTTATACTATTGAGCCAGAGGTGGCAGGATGGAGCACTGAAAGTAATTATTTGTATTTGTTGCATTTGGAGATGTGAAATTATTTATGTTGAAGGTGTGGGAGGATTATGTGTGAAGAGGAATAGATGGTTAATGACAAGTCTTAGATAACAGTATCTAGATTGTTTTAAAGCAAATATTAATAATTAAAAATTAAATATTAATATTGAATAAAAAGAAACTAGAGTTCAATGTTTCTAAGTATATATTCAAAGAGGAGGAAAAACTAAGAATTCTGTCACATAAAATATTTCTGTCTAAGAAATTCAGTGGATTTGAAAATCCTGGAAAGAGTTACTTTGAGACTTGACAAATGCTCTCAGGCAGCAGTTTTGATATTACCCTGGAATGTGATATGCCATTTACAAAGGCCAGATATTTTGGGCTATGTCTATCAGTGTGTTGGTACAAAACCAAAGAGGCAACAGGCTGGTTTCAGGTCTAGAGTACCATAATTTCTGTGCTGCTTGGGTCTTGAAGTTTCAGGTTTCAGGTGATTTGAGGAGTCTGGAAGATTGCACACCAATGTTTAAGGCATTTAGAAGATTATATATCAGCAAACTATATGAATGAAGACAAGAGTTTCCTTTGAAGAAATTTGAAAAAGGAAGTTTGAACATAGTTAAGTTACATAGAAATCAGTAAGAAAAGAACAGAAGAGGGTGATCTCTATATAACTCTTTTTATAAGATGACAAAAAATGGAATCTCAGCTCAGATCTCTTTTCTCTGGAGCCAAAACTTACTCTCCTTTGCTCTCACTTTTTTTTTCTTTTTGTTTTTAACTAATTTTTACTGGAATATAGTTGCTTTACAATGTTGTATGTTTTTCTACTGTACAGCAAAGTGAATCAGCTATACATATATTCCCACTTTTTTGGATTTCTTTTTCTTCTCATTTAGGTCTTCCCTGGTAGCTCAGCAGTGAAGAATCTGCCTGTCATGCAGAAGATGCAGGTTCGATCCCTGGGTCAGGAAGATCCCCTGGAGAAGGAAATGGCAACCCACTCTAGTATTCTTCCTGAAGAAACCATAGACAGAGAAGCCTGGCAGGCTACAACCCATGGGGTGGCAAGAAGTGAAGTGAAGTCACTCAGTCGTGTTCGACTCTTTGCGACCCCATGGAGAGTAGCCTACCAGGCTCTGCCGTCCATGGGATTTTCAAGGCAAGAATACTAGAGTGGGCTGCCATTTCATTCTCCAGGGGATCTTCCCAACCCAGGGATCGAACCCAAGTCTCCTGCATTGCAGACAGACGCTTTACCATCTGAGCCCCCAGGAGTGTCTAAACCACCACCATTCATTTAAGTCACCGCTGAACATTGAGTAGGGTTCCCTGAGCAGTACAGTGTTTTCTTATTCAGTTCAGTTCAGTTCAGTCGCTCAGTCGTGTCCGACTCTTTGCGACCCCATGAATCGCAGCTTGCCAGGCCTCCCTGTCCATCACCAACTCCCGGAGTTTACTCAGACTAACGTCCATCAAGTCAGTGATGCCATCCAGCCATCTCATCCTCTGTCGTCCCCTTCTCCTCCTGCCCCCAGTCCCTCCCAGCATCAGAGTCTTTTCCAATGAGTCAACTCTTCGCATGAGGTGGCCAAAGTACTGGAGTTTCAGCTTCCGCATCATTCCCTCCAAAGAAATCCCAGGGCTGATCTCCTTCAGAATGGACTGGTTGGATCTCCTTGCAGTCCAAGGGACTCTCAAGAGTTTTCTCCAACACCACAGTTCAAAAGCATCAATTCTTCGGTGCTCAGCTTTCTTCACAGTCCAACACTCACATCCATACATGACCACAGGAAAAACCATAGCCTTGACTAGACGGACCTTTGTTGGCAAAGTAATGTCTCTGCTTTTGAATATGCTATCTAGGTTGGTCATAACTTTCCTTCCAAGGAGTAAGCGTCTTTTAATTTCATGGCTGCAGTCACCATCTGCAGTGATTTTGGAGCCCCAAAAAATAAAGTCTGACACTGTTTCCCCATCTATTTCCCATGAAGTGATGGGACCAGACGCCATGATCTTCGTTTTCTGAATGTGGAGCTTTAAGCCAACGTTTTCACTTTCCTCTTTCACTTTCATCAAGAGGCTTTTTAGTTCCTCTTCACTTTCTGCCATAAGAGTGGTGTCATCTGCATATCTGAGGTTATTGATATTTCTCCTGGGAATCTTGATTCCAGCTTGTGCTTCTTCCAGCCCAGCATTTCTCATGATGTACTCTGCATAGAAGTTAAATAAGCAGGGTGACAATGTTTTCTTATTAGTTACCTATATTATACAGAGTAGTGTATGTATGTCAATCCCAATCGCTCAGTTCATCCCACTCCCATTTCCCTCCTTGATGTCCATGTATTTGTTCTCTGTCTGTGTCTCTATTTCTGTTTTGCAAATAAGATCATCAAAACCATCTTTCTAGATTTCACATATGTGTTATACAGTATTTTTTTAATGACTTATTTCATTCTGTATGGCAGTACAAATGACCCAACTTTGTTCCATTCTATGGCTAAGTAATCCATTTTATCTATGTATTATAACTTCTTTATCCATTTTGCTGTTGATGGACATTTAGGTTGTTTGCATGCCCTAGCTATTGTAAATAGTGCTGCAATGAACATTGGGGTTCATGTGTCTTTTTGAATTATAGTTTTTCTCTGGTTATATCCCTAATAGTGGGATTTCTGGGTCGTATGGTAGTTCCATTTTTAGTTTTTTAAAGAACCTCCATACTGTTCTCCATAGTGGCTATGCCAATTTACATTCCCACCAACAGTGCAAAAGTGTTCTCTTTTCTCAACACCTTCTCCGGCATTTATTGTTTGTAGATTTTTTATGATGGCCATTTTGACTGGTGTAAGGTGATACCTCATTGTAGTTTTGATTTGCCTTTCTGTAATAATTAGTGCTGTTGAGCATCTTTTCATGTGTAAAAATGTGGAACCCTTCATGAATTTGTGTGTCCTCCTTGCAAAGGGGTGATGCTAATCTTCTCTGTATCAGTCCAGTTTTAGTATACTTGCTGCTGAAGTGAGCAATCTTTTTTTTTTTTTTTTTTTTTCCCATTCCTGGGCATTTTGTTTTACCCTTGAATTTTGCATTTAATTTTTAACTCTCCTTCCACTCATGGGTTATATGAAAATATTTCCACAGTTGTATTCTCAGTTTGTTCAGAGCTTGTGATGTGTACACGCATGCTAAGTCACTTTAGTCATGTCCAACTCCTTGTGACCCTATGGACTATAGCCCACTAGGCTCCTCTGTCCATGGAATTCTCCAGGCAAGAATACTGGAGTGGGTTGCCATGCCCTCCTTCAGGGGATCATCCCAGCCCAGGGATTGAACCCACATCTCTTACATCTCCTGCATCGGAAGAGAGATTCTTATTACTGGTGCCACCTGGGAAGCCCCTTTGATGCATATAGAATGTAATCCCAAAAATGGAAATATTGTGTAGAGCGAGTGCAGAGAAAAAGAGAGCAAGCTGGGCAGTCAGGCAAAGAAAAGGAAATTTATTAGAGGGAAACGAGGTGACTAGCCCTTAAGGAGAACCAACATCCTCTTTCTGATAGGGTCTCTCTTATACACCGCCAATGAAAAATTATCTGAAGGGATGGTTAATTTTTAACCTATAGCTGAGTCCTGCGGTCACATAGCCAGAGGTCTGGCATCCAGTGGTCTCGTAGCCTTGAGAAGGTAGGTGCCAGCGGGAGAACAGAATGTCATTTGGGCAATTTGGTCTGTCTCAAGGGTCACTGTGACTTAATCCTTTGTTTGCAAGGTCAATATAATGAGCCATTTTAACAATAAGTCCCCGTGTAAGCCTTATCAAATTGTTAACATGACTTTGGTTATTTTCAAAATGTAGCCCACAAACCTCCTTGAGTTCTCTTGAAACCTTTTAGGGAGTCCTCAGGGCAAAAGTATTTCAGAATAGTTTAGAACATTTTTTGCCTTTTTCACTGTATTGATTATTGCACTTAGGGTCAAAAGCAATTAAAACTCTTAGCCTTAACAATTATCAAAACAGTGGCACCAAACTGTACTTGTGGTCGCTGTAGTCTTCACTACCATTCACCCCCAGTAAAAACAAGTAAGTAAATAAGTAAAATTAAAAACCAGATTTACTGCAAAAATATCTTTGATGAAGCAGGAAAAAGTATAAATTCTATTTCACCTAGACACATAAATAAGTGCACCTGTTTTTTTTTTAATGTTATTTGTGCTGAAATGGGAAGTATGCATACAAAATAGTTTCCACAAACAAAAGTGTGATGATGGTTGACTCAAAAAAATAATAAATAAAACACTTGTGCAATTACTCGGGGTTGCAAGCTGAATTAGCTGATTTTCTATGGAACACCATTTTTACTTGAAAGAATCACTGACAAATTGTGGTTATTTAGACTTGGCTATCTGGCAGATGACTTTTTGAAATTGAGTGAAATGAGCCTGTCATTTCAAGAAAAAATAATTTACTGTATTTGTTACCAAGGATAACATTTGAACATTTGAGAGAAAAATTAGAATTTTGGAAAACTTGTATCTCCACCATAAGTTCAATAGCTTCAAAACAAAGAATTTTCTGATGTGATGAATGATGGTATTCACATTTCAAAGATCTGCATAACTCATTCAAGCAATATTTTACAAATGAACAGTGGATAATGATACAAAATCAGACACAGATATTCAAAGTGCAAGATAAACCAACAGATTTAAATGTAGCACAATACAAGTTCATTGATACATCTTCAGATTCTATTTGTCTAGTTTTGCTAAACTTTCAAAAAAGACTATTTCTAAGACTCTATTATTGAATATGTATTGAAATATATATTGTTGATGTTAAGTCGCTCAGTCGTGTCCAACTCTTTGCTACCCCATGGACTGCAGCACACCAGGCTTCCCTTCCTGTACCATCTCCCAGAGCTTGCTCAAACTCATGTCCACTGAATCAGTGATCCATCCAACCATCTCATCCTCTGTCATCCCCTTCTCCTCCTGCCTTCTATCTTTCCCAGCATCAGGGTTTTTTCCAAGGAGTCAGTTCTTCACATCAGGTGGCCAAAGTATTGGAGCTTGAGCTTTAACATCAGTCCTTCCAATGAATATTCAGAGTTGATTTCCTTTAGGATTGACTAGTTTGATCTTGCTATACAAGGGATTCCCAAGAGTCTTCTTTAGCACCACAATTCAAAATTATAAATTCTTCAGCGCTCAGCCTTCTTTATGGTCCTGCTCTCACATCCACACATGACTACTGGAAGACCATAGCTGTGACTAGATGGACCTTTGTTGGCAAAGTAGTGTCTCTGCTTTTAATATATATTCAATATATTGAATGTATATTGAAAAGGCTGTTGAAAAATTTAAACTCCATATACATGTGAGGCCAGATTTTCATCACCCAAAATGTAAAGTATAATAGATTGAATGCAGAAGCAGATTTAAGAATCTAGACATTAAGCCAAAATTAAAGAGATTTGAAAATTTATAAAATAAGACAATAAAATAATTAAAATAAAATAACTTTTAAAAGTAAATTGAAAAAATTCAGTAGATTTTCTTTTAGAGCTATGATTATTTTTCACCTGAAATATTATTTTAACATATTATTGTTTCTTACTGATTTTTATAAATTAATTTTTTAATGATTTCTCTTTTAATTTCCAATAAAGTAAAATGTTAGTATAAAGTTATGACCAAACTAGACAGCATATTAAAAAGCAGAGACATTACTTTGCCAACAAAGGTCCGTCTAGTCAAAGCTATGGTTTTCCAAGTGGTCATGTATGGATGTGAAAGTTGGACTGTGAAGAAAGCTGAGCACCGAAGAATTGATGCTTTTGAACTGTGGTGTTGGAGAAGACTCTTGAGAGTCCCCTGGACTGCAAGGAGATCCAACCAGTCCATTCTAAAGGAGATCAGTCCTCGGTGTTCACTGGAGGGACTGATGTTGGAGCTGAAACTCTTACTTTGGCCACCTCATGGGAAGAACTGACTCATTTGAAAAGACCCTGATGCTGGGAAAGATTGAGGGTGGGAAGAGAAGGGGACAACAGAGGATGAGATGGTTGGATGGCATCGCTGACTCATTGGACATGGGTTTGGGTAGACTCCGGGAGTTAATAATGGACGGGGATGCCTGGCGTGCTGAGGTTCCTGGGGTCACAAAGAGTTGGACACAACGAAGTGACTGAAGTATATAAACAAAAGCTTTTGGAGGTCCTCAATAATATTAACAATAAAGAGGTCCTGAAATCAAAAGTTTATATGACAAGGATGAATTTGATCATTCTTTTTCTATGGTAAATACATTTATGTCTTTTACATTATGGACATGTTTTAGTTGAAACTACTATAATGCAGGTAACTGAGTCCCGGAAGTTATAATGAATAGGAAAATATTTATCACATTATACTAGTGTGTTTTCCATTACTGTGATATGAGCTGCACATATCATCAGTTTAACTCAGTAAGTTCTAATAAATGGAAGAAGTGTTGCAAAGCAAACCAGAGATTATAAAAGAAAAATATTCTGATACTCTTTTTGGATTTTCAACATCTCTCAACTAAAACAATGTAAAATTTTTCTATTGGTCTTTTTTTCATATACACATCTTTCCT
Organism: Bubalus bubalis; assembly: GCF_019923935.1. Classification (NCBI taxonomy): domain Eukaryota; kingdom Metazoa; phylum Chordata; class Mammalia; order Artiodactyla; family Bovidae; genus Bubalus; species Bubalus bubalis. Next base: position 82,309,460 of record NC_059158.1, read on the forward strand.
ACTTAAACCTCCCTCCCCTCCACACTAGTAACCTTTCTAACAGGCACATCAAGACTCCACTGTTTAAAAGTATTAGTGACATCCAGGGATAAAAGCTCAGTTTATTCAGGATGACTGGCTCCTGTAAGCTGTTGAGGTTTGTCTCTTCTCTATGGTCTATCTACTCTACCATGTGCCCCCCAGATATACTGCATTTCTGTGCATATCTGAACTGTTTTTGTCTCCTGACCTTTGCTGCTGCTGCGTTCTCTGCCTGAAAAGCCATGATCTCTTCTTCCCTCAAGAACGACTCATTTCCTTTCTGTGCTCTGGCTGTGCCTGGAACAGACTTCCATCCTGGCACCAACTGCAGTTTACTGTGCTTATTTCTTGGCTTCCTTTTCATGTGCTGCACCTTCTCTGCAGCACATTTCGGCCTATTCTCTGATGTAACAGGATCACCACCACTGCCTAGTTCATATGGGGGCACCTAAGTACTCAATAGGGGTTTCCCAGCTGGTGTTAGTGGTAAAAGATCCCAATCTGCCTCCCAATGCAGGAGACACAAGAGACGCAGGTTCAACTCCTGGTGGGGAAGATCCCCTGGAGGAGGAAAATGGCAACCCACTCCAGTATTCTTGCCTAAAGAATTCCATGGAGAAGAGAAGCCTGGTAGACTATAGTCCATGGGGTTGCAAAGGGTGGACACAACTGAGAAACTGAGCACGCACGAGCGCACACACACACACACACACACACACACACACACCCTACCTCAGCTGTAAAGAACCTGCCTGCAATGCAGGAGACACAGGAGAAGCAGGTTCAATTCCTGGGTCAAGAAGATCCCCTGGAGTAGGAAATGGCAACCCACTACAGTATTCTTGCCAGGAAATCCCATGAACACAGGAGCCTGGAAAATGAGACAAAACAGAAACATTTCAGGGAAACCTTTATTACCTGACAATTCTATACTTTAAATAATGTTTTTATAAATATATTTATTGGTAAAACTATACTTAAGCACATAATAATCTTAATATTTTTGTGCAAATTCCAAACTCCTATCACAGAGTCCATACATGCTATGATTAAACGCTGTTTTTCAAAGTAACTCTGAATTTTTTTTTCTTATTGTTAACTTTAGTTAAAAATGACTTGATTTAATTCAGAGAAATTTCTTTACTTCCCATTTAATCTGTTGAATTTGTATTTTGTTTTTTGTTTGAGTCAAATTTTTAAAAAAATTATCCAAGGATTATCCTCTTTTAGTTATCAGATCAGATCAGATCAGTCGCTCAGTAGTGTCCGAATCTTTTAGTTATAAAAATCAGTAAAGTTATTATAGAAAACTGCTGCTGCTGCTAAATCGCTTCAGTCGTGTCCGATTCTGTGTGACCCCATGGATGGCCTCCCACCAGGCTCCCCTGTCCCTGGGATTCTCCAGGCAAGAACACTGGAGTGGGTTGCCATTTCCCTCTCCAATGCATGAAAGTGAAAAGTGAAAGTGAAGTCGTTCAGTCGTGTCCGACTCTTTGCGACCCCATGGACTGCAGCCTACCAGGCTCCTCTGTCCATGGGGTTTTTCAGGCAAGAGTACTGGAGTGGGGTGCCATTGCCTTCACTGATAGAAAACTTAGAATATTTTAAAAGCATAAAGACTATAATATTCATAATTTATAATCTGTTGTGTGATTTTTTTTTGCCCACAAGAATAATAATATATTGCTTTTGACACTGTAATATTTTCCTCTAAATAATTTTTATTTTTGTTGTTTTGGGGGAATTTTTTTGTTGTTTCTTAGGGTTCCTATGGTGTCAAAATTTTTTTTAAAAGATCATTTTAAGGGCTCCATAGTATTCCATCACAGAGTTTTACTTTTATTTAATTATTCCAAAAGTTATGGAAATGTTGTTTCTTTCTAATTGGATAATTACTTTTGAGGTAAACTTAACTAACACACTAAAAATATCAAGCATTTTAGAGTTCTGTTAATAATCATCAGATCTTTTGTTGTATAAAATAGAACCATAAAACAGAATTCCCACATTGCCTGTGTAGTGCACACAGGATGAACGTTCAGTCACCAGCACGTACTTGTGGGGCAGACAATTTCAGGTGCGTTGTTTCATGCAGTAGGCTCCTTAGCTTTCACCTTCGGTTGTTCCGGGTCCCCACTGAGGGTAGAGCTTGAAATAGGTTGGTTCACTATTCTTATTCACTCCTCCTCTCACAATTTGTTCAGAATATATCCGTTTGTGTTCATTTTCTCACATTTTCCCTTACTTTCAGAAATAGAGACAAAATAACATAAATATTAACATGGAACAACTACACAAAAACTATTGCACTGTTTGCTTTTTTTTTTTACCACTTTCCAATAGCATATAACACTCTTCTTAGATATTCAGATACAGTTTTAAAGAGATTTAAAGTTCCCATTAAAATATGTCTTTAACAAGTGTATTGAATAATATGAGACTTGAAAGGGAAGTAAGGAAATGGTAATCATTTTACAGTTCTGATTTATCCTTCAATTATGTGTGCATGCTAAGTTGCTTCAGTTGTGTCCAACTCTTTGCGATCCCATGGACTATAGCCCGCAAGGCTCCTCTGTCCATGGGATTTTCCAGGCAAGAATACTGGAGTGGGTTGCCTTTTCCTCCTCCAGGGAAGCTTCCCAAGTCAGGGATCCAAACTTCAACTCTTGTGTCTCCAACATTGCAGGCAGATTCTTTACTACTGAGCCATTGAGGAAGCCTGCTGCTGCTGCTGCTGCTAAGTCACTTCAGTTGTGTCTGGCTCTGTGCGACCCCAGAGATGGCAGCTTACCAGGCTTCCCCGTCCCTGGGATTCTCCAGGCAAGAGTACTGGAGTGGGTTGCCATTTCCTTCTCCAATGCATGACAGTGAAAAGTGAAAGTGAAGTCGCTCACTTGTGTCCGACTCTAACGACCCCATGGACTGCAGCCCACCAGGCTCCTCTGTCCATGGGATTTTCCAGGCAAGAATACTGGAGTGGGTTGCCTTTTCCTCCTCCAGGGGAGCTTCCTGAGTCAGGGATCCAACCTTCAACTCCTATGTCTCCAACATTGCAGGCAGATTCTTTACCACTGAGCCATTGAGGAAGCCTACATAGTACCTTAATCTAATCAATCCACTTTCAAATCCACCAATTCAATACTATTTTATTTGGAGGTACCTGAATATATTTCAGTGTTCCTGCAGCTCCCTTTGGAGGTTTATGCTTTTATGATTATTATCTTCCTGCCAATGTACTACATCTCTTATTTCTCTTTCATTGGCAGGCAGATTCTTTACCACTAGCACCATGTGGGAACCCTTCAACTATATGTAGTTATAGGTTTGATATTGTTAGCAGAGAGTCTGGTTGAGACCCCTCCTCCTGTTAGCCTTGGTTCTTGGTAAGGATGCAAAGAAGAATCTGAGGTCTTACCTGTTGCAAGAGAATTTATTGAAGATAAAGGAAGAGGGAACATCTCAAAAGAGAGGTGGGTCAGTTAAAGGGAAGCAATGACCCTGGAGGGCTGAGGTGTAGAGTTTTTAAGGCAAGCTTATTTGCATAATCCATGGGGTCCATTGACTGAGGATATATAATAAGAGGCTCTACTGTACACATCCTGCACATATTTCAGTCTATTATAATTAGATGTGTCTACTCATGGAATATTTATGAACAGTTAATGAGCCCAATGGCTGCCAAAGTTTACCTAAGTACATGATAGTGTGAGGTGTGCACATGTGCCAGAGGAGGGAAGGTCCCTACAGTCAGCCAGTGGAGGGTTTTTCTGATCCCCTGACTATTTTGGAGTACCGTTGGGGGCTATGTGGGGCAGGGTTGGTAAATAGCTTGGTGGGATTAGGTGGCCATTGGATGTTTAGCTGATGGGGCAGCCTCTTGTTGCTCATGGCAACTTCCTGCCTAGCAATATTATCTAAGAAAGGATCATTCGTATCCTCCATGATGTGGAAGAATCACATCAGATCCCAAAACTAGGGTAACATTACAGTGTTAAAAACAATTTAAGTTTTCATTTTGTCCTCAGTTCAGTCACTCAGTCATGTCCGACTCTTTGCGACCCCATGAATCGCAGCACACCAGGCCTCCCTGTCCATCACCAACTCCCAGAGTTCACTCAGACTCACGTCCATCGAGTCAGTGATGCCATCCAGCCATCTCATCCTCTGTCATCCCCTTCTCCTCCTGCCCCCAATCCCTCCCAGCATCAGAGTCTTTTCCAATGAGTCAACTCTTCGCATCAGGTGGCCAAGTATTGGTGTTTCAGCTTTAGCATCAGTCTTCCACAAAACACCCAGGGCTGATCTCCTTCAGAATGGACTAGTTGGATCTCCTTGCAGTCCAAGGGACTCTCAGGAGTCTTCTCCAACACCACAGTTCAGAAGTATCAATTCTTCGGCACTCAGCTTTCTTCACAGCCCAACTCACACATCCATACATGACTACTGGAAAAACCATAGCCTTGACTAGACGAACCTTTGTTGGCAAAGTAATGTCTCTGCTTTTGAATATGCTATCTAGGCTGGTCATAAAATTCCTTCCAAGAAATAAGTGTCTTTTAATTTCATGGCTGCAGTCACCATCTGCAGTGATTTTGGAGCCCCCCAAAATAGTCTGACACTCTTTCCACTGTTTCCCCATCTATTTCCCATGAAGTGATGGGACCAGATGCCATGATCTTAGTTTTCTGAATGTTGAGCTTTAAGCCAACTTATTCACTCTCCTCTTTCACTTTCATCAAGAGGCTTTTTAGTTCCTCTTCACTTTCTGCCATAAGGGTGGTGTCATCTGCATATCTGAGGTTACTGATATTTCTCCCGGCAATCTTGATTCCAGCTTGTGCTTCTTCCAGCCCAGCGTTTCTCATGATGTATTCTGCATATAAGTTAAATAAGCAGGGTGACAATATACAGCCTTGACGTATTCCTTTTCCTATTTGGAACCAGTCTGTTGTTCCATGTCCGGTTCTAGCTGTTGCTTCCTGACCTGCCCACAAATTTCTCAAGAGGCAGATCAGGTGGTCTGGTATTCCCATCTCTTTCAGAATTTTCCACAGTTTATTGTGATCCACACAGTCAAAGGCTTTGGCATAGTCAATAAAGCAGAAATAGCTGTTTTTCTGGAACTCTCTTGCTTTTTCTATGATCCAGCAGATGTTGGCAATTTGATCTCTGGTTCGTCTGGCTTTTCTAAAACCAGCTTGAACATCAGGAAGTTCATGGTTCACGTATTGCTGAAGCCTGGCTTGGAGAATTTTGAGCATTACTTTACTAGTGTGTGAGATGAGTGCAATTGTGCAGTAGTTTGAGCATTCTTTGGCATTTCCTTTCTTTGGGATTGGAATGAAAACTGACTTTTCCCAGTCCTGTGGCCACTGCTAAGTTTTCCAAATTTGCTGGCATATTGAGTGCAACACTTTCACAGCATCATCTTTCAGGATTTGAAATAGCTCCACTGGAATTCCATCACCTCCACTAGCTTTGTTCATAGTGATGCTTTCTAAGGCCCACTTGACTTCACATTCCAGGATGTCTGGCTCTAGGTGAGTGATCACACCATCATGATTATCTTGGTCGTGAAGATCTTTTTGTACAGTTCTTCTGTGTATTCTTGCCATTTCTTCTTAATGTCTTCTGCTTCTGTTAGGTCCATACCATTTCTGTCCTTTATCGAGCCCATCTTTGCATGAAATGTTCCTTTGGTATCCCTAATTTTCTTGAAGAGATCCCTAGTCTTTCCCATTCTGTTGTTTTCCTCTATTTCTTTGCATTGATCACTGAGGAAGGCTTTCTTATCTCCTCTTGCCATTCTTTGGAACTCTGCATTCAGATGCTTGTATCTTTCCTTTTCTCCTTTGCTTTTTGCTTCTCTTCTTTTCACAGCTATTTGTAAGGCCTCCCCAGACAGCCATTTTGCTTTTTTGCATTTCTTTTCCATGGGGATGGTCTTGATCCCTGTCTTCTGTACAATGTCATGACCTCCGTCCATAGTTCATCAGGGACTCTATATCAGATCTAGTCCCTTAAATCTATTTCTCATTTCCACTATATAATCATAAGGGATTTAATTTAGGTCTTACCTGAATGGTCTAGTGGTTTTCCTTACTTTCTTCAATTTAAGTCTGAATTTGGCAGTTCATGATCTGATTTGGAGTTCATGATCTGAGCCATAGTCAGCTCCCAGTCTTATTTTTGCTGACTGTATAGAGCTTCTCCATCTTTTTTTGCTGCAAAGAATATAATCAATCTGATTTCGGTGTTGACCATCTGGTGATGTCCACATGTAGAGTCTTCTCTTGTGTTGTTGGAAGAGGGTGTTTGCTATGACCAGTGTGTTCTCTTGGAAAAACTCTATTAGCCTTTGCCCTGCTTCATTCTGTACTCCAAGGCCAAATTTGCCTGTTACTCCAGGTGTTTCTTGACTTCCCACTTTTGCATTCCAGTCCCCTATAATGAAAAGGACATCATTTTGGGGTGTTAGTTCTAAAAGGTCTTGTAGGTCTTCATAGAACCATTCAACTTCAGCTTCTTCAGCATTAATGGTTGGGGCATAGACTTGGATTACTGTGAATGAACAGAGATCATTCTGTCATTTTTCAGATTGCAAGTACTGCATTTTGGACTCTCTTGTTGACCATGATGGCTACTCCATTTCTTCTAAGGGATTCCTGCCCACAGTAGTACATATAATGGTCATCTGAGTTAAATTGACCCATTCTAGTCCATTTTTGTTTGCTGATTCCTAGAATGTCAATAATGTCTAGTAATTTATACCCTATAGTGATAAATCTCAGTGTATACATCTAATTCTCAGAGCATAATCTATACATCAGAGCTTTGAAAGAGGTTGTTGTTTTCAAGGTCAGTCAAAATGACCTGAGAAAATTTGCTTTCTTCTCCTGAATTGGTAGTGGTAATAGACACATGGCTTCTCTGGTAGTTCAGTGGTCAAGAACACACCTACCAAAACAGGAGTCTTGAGTTCAATTTCTGGGTTGGGAAGACCCCTGGAAAAGAAAATGGGAACCCACTCCAGTATTCTTGTCTGGGAAATCCCACGGACAAAGAAGCCTGGTGGGCTACAGTAATGAGGTCATAAAGAGTCAGACACGACTTAGCAACTAAACAGTAGACGAGTAGTCACCTTCTTTCTTCCTAGCAGAACTCTGATTCTGTGTAGGTACCACCCTCCTCAGGACATTGAAGGGTCATGAGAAACTGGTCTGTCTCAATTCTCCACCCAGTTCTAGGAGTGGGCTAATTAGCCTAGGGGTGACCTCATTCCCATCATCAATGATTGATTTAGCAATAGACTCGTTATCCCATACTAACTAATGAAATATAAAATGTCTACCATGGGGCTTCTAGAAAAACTCACTTCTCTCCTAAGAAAAAGCCACAAGAAAAGATGGTATTTTTCCTCTGGTGTTGCCTCCCTGGATGTAACACCTTTCACTGCTGCAGACCACCTTACTCAACCATTGCTGAAGGTGGTAGAATAGAGGCTTGAACAGAGCTTGACTTCTTAAGTGAAATTATTGAATGAGCCAACCCTGAAACCGCCTCTTCTACAGACTTTCTTAGTTCAAGCCATCAGTTCAGTTCAATCGCTCAGTCGTGTGCGACTCTTTGTGACCCCAAGGATAGCAGCACGCCAGGCTTCCCTGTCCATCACTAACCCCCAGAGTTTACTCAAACTCATGTCCCTTGAGTCAGTGATGTCATCCAACCATCTCATCCTCTGTCGTCCCCTTCTCCCGCATTCAATCTTTCCCAACATCAGGATCTTTTTAAATGAATCAGCTCTTCACATCAGGTGGCCAAAGTTCAAGCCATCTTGAAGCCAAAAACTCCTTAACCAAAAATTAACAAAAAGAGTGAAATGCTTGGCATATAAAATGTAATGTTATATATTACTATCTAGAATTATTTAAAATTATAGTAAGTTGAGTCCATATCATATTTATGATGAACATATATACTGATTGCTCAATATGATAGACAAGTGCAGGAAACATTGACCAATAACACTGTCTAGACATTGTAAATACTAAATGCTTTAGCATTCATAGTTACTGGGCCTTGGAGTAGAGCAGTCAGGAAGTTGGTCAGCAAGAAATAATTTTCTCAGTCATTCATCCACTTATTATTCACTCACTTTACAAATATGGGTTGAGAGCCTATTATATATAACACTAGATTTCAAGATACCATCTTTTAAGTACTTGAATTCTAAGAAATATAAGCTGGCTATATAAAAAAAATATTTTAAAAACAGAATTCATTGATTCTTTGAGATTCTGAATATATTGCATACCATCTCTAAACCTCAGCATTACTGATCTTAATAAAATCAATATTCTTATTTATGTATCCTATTTCAATGCAAATACAGTACTGTGCCTTGACTGGTCATAATGGGATTCAAAATTTCAGTTTAAATTTGGAACAGAGATTTTTCTCTATTGTAATGCCCAACATAACACCAAAGGTAATTAACAGACATTCCATGAGGAATAATCACTTTTGACTTTAGTCAAAAAAGAAAATTATGTAAAGAAATATAATAATAATTCAAATATTACTGTTATTATTTCTATAAAATTCTTCTTGAATTCCTTTAGAGGAGTAAAGCATAAAGAAATGATCAAGGCATTCTGATTCATAAACAGAAAAGAAAGGGAGTCAATAATTATCACTGTTTACACAATTATCATTGTGGCATGAGTTTCCTTTATAATTCAGTATTTTTAGTATATTTATAGAGTTGTGCAACCATTACTACAACTTAATTTTAAAACACTTCCATTGAGCCGAAAAGAAACCTAATGCGCATTTGTATTCACTCCCCACTTGCATTGTCAGTCCTAGGCAAACACCATTTAGTTTCTGCCTCCATACATTCGCATTTTCTAGACATTTCATATGAATTTGAATAATGCATTATGTTATTTTCTGTGTCTTGCTTCTTTCATTTAACATTATATCTCTGAGGTTCACCCATATTGCAGCATGTATCAGTACTATTAATTGCTCAGTAATATTTCATTGTATGCATATACCATATTTATTTATTCATTTACCAGTTAATGGACATTTGGGAAGTTTCTACTTTTTGGCTATTATGATAAGACTGCTCTGAATATTCCCGTACAGGTTTTTGTATGCGTGTATGTTTCCGTTTCCCTTTCTTGCTTTGGGGTAAAATTACTAGGTCATACAATATACCAATGTTTAACATTGTGACAAATTACCAAAATGTTCTCCAAAATGTCTGTACCATTTTATATTCCTGCCAGCAATATATGAGGGTTCCAGTTTTTCTACATCCTCAACACCACTTGTTTTTATATTTCTTATTATACCCATTCTAGTAGATGTGATGTGGTATCTCATTGTGATTTTGATTTGCCTTTCCCTCATGGATAATGATTGCTGAACATCATTTGATATGCTTATTGATTTGTGTATCTATTTTGAGCAAATGTTATCCAAATTCTGTGCTTACTTTTACACTGGATTTTTTTCTTTTTATTATTGACTTGTCTTTTTATTAAGACTTTTGTCTTTTTATTATTGGTTTTTAAAAATATTCTGCATATAATTCCTTATCTGCTATGTAATTTGCAAATTATTTCTCCTATTCTTTGGCTTGTATTTATTTTTTTGATGGTGCCTTTTGAACTACAAATCATTTTTTATGAAGTACAATTTACCAATTTTTTTCTTTGATTACTTGTGCTTTTGGTGTTATACCTAAGAAATCATTATCTCATCTAAGGTCATGACAAATTACTTGTATTTCTCAAACAATTTTATTGTTTTAGCTCTAACATTTGTATCTATGATTCATCTTGAATTAATTTTTGTATGGTGTTATATATGGTCCCAAATTTTTCCTTTTGCATGTGGATGTCTAGTTTTTCCAGCACCAAATGTTCAAAAAAATTAATTATTTCCCCATCAAATTGCCTTGTGTCTGTTTCAAAAATCAACTGGCCAGTGTCCTATTCAAAATCAAAAGCTAATCAAAAGCTAAATTGATAAAAATTTTATCAAAGTAATGTTCTCTTCTTATTCAGGAATGAATCAAAATAAAAGCCTTTGCTACTTTATAAATATCAGATGTCTAAATATTAAGGAAACTATATGGTCACTTTATGAGACCTTATATTATAAAATGTTCTGAAAAAAAAAATGTTCTGTGTTTTAGGTTTTTAGTTTTGCTGTAGGTTTTGAATTTTTAACTATTGTGTTGTGTCTCTTGCTCTTGGGAGATGGCATTGTTATTCCAAGTATAATATTTTATTTATTAATGCAGAAACTATTGTGTGCCTTTCACAAGTATTCACTTTGCATGTTATAGTGAAAAATGCAAAGATGGATGCTATTCTCAAGGTGTTTATGTATTAAGACAGAAAATAAGACATTCACAAGTAAATATAATAAGAGGTAAAAGTTGGCAAGTAATGTGAGAATTGCAGGTAAATGCTTATGGGAATTTAAAGATGACTTGCTATTTATTTTGGAAAAGTGCCAGCGGATAAAAGATTAACAGTCTATGTGACAGCAAATTTAGCTCTCCATTGGCCTATAAAAGTGGTTAAGGTGATCACAAAAAATAAGCATCAAGTATCTGATTGATGAATATAAATGAGATATATGTAGCTATCAAGAAGTATCACCTGTGAAAAAAATAATTATGAATAATAATCATTGTACATGACATGCCAGTTATCAATTTGTTTTCTCTCAGCTCTAAGTTCACCATTTGGAACCTAGACAGCTATAGGGCTTTTTAGTTAGAGGCATTAGTTCTTTGTCAGTGAAAGTGTTAGTCAACCGGTCTGTATCTGACTCTTTGGAACCCCATGTACTATAGTCTGCTAGGCTCCTCTGTCCATGGGATTCTCCAGGACAGAGAATCCTGGAAGAGGGTAGCCATTATCCTTCTCCAGGACGTCTTCCTGACCCAGGGGTCAAACCCGGGTCTCCCACATTGCAGGCATGTTCTTTACTATCTGAGCCACTTGAAGGCTTTTGTCAGGGAAGCTTTGTCAGTAGAGGGTACTAAAAGGAACATTGCTGACGGAAGGGGCTGTGCTCCCTGCTGTATTTTGTTTTTACTTGCTCCTGGTGCACTGCCTATTAGGGATGTGTGAGTATGGTGACATGTAGTGATATTCTGCCACAGCCTAGATGGGGCAGCCCATGGTGACTTCAGAACCCAGATAAGGGCACAGTGACCACTTTGCCCCAGCCCTCCTAACACAGAGACCTCTTGCTCCTTGACTTGCACAGTAGTGCCCCACTCCTCCTGAGGGCCCACCTTTAATACCAAACTTGGGTAACTGGGTTCTGAAGTGTTGTTCCTGCTTGTCTGACAACTATGACCCAGCACTGGCCTGAACACCCCCACAAACTATGCTGCTGTACAGAAGAAGGGCTTCAGCTACCCCTTGTCCGATGAGCTCTGAGACACCCCCTTAAGAAGGGCAACACTTCTCTGTCTTCCTTTCTATGCTCTCCCTCAGCCCTAGAATTCCCTTTAGACTTTTCTTATATCTTTTTATTTACTCAGCTATAATAACTTAATAATCCTTCATATTAAAGTCTTCCTGTTTAAATTTACATGTGGTTTCTGTCACTTGATTGGATCCCCAATTGGCACCTATTGCTATAAAATCTTTTGCTCAGTTAATGTTATTGATTTTTCCAGTTCCTCAGTTTAGAGTGATAAAGGGTTGATTTCACATCACTATCCCGGGCTTCCCTGCTGGCTTAGTGGAAAAGAATCCTAATTTCTACCAAGAAATTAGAGAAAAATTTCTATATTTCCTGTATTTGTATATTTCTCAAAGGATTATAGTCCTGGTAATATAATTATACAAATTATGTATATAATATATAAGTATATAATTAAATCATATGTAATTAATGTAAATTAATGATATTATATAGTTATTACCCTGATATAATTTTTAAAGAATTGGAACTGACATATTAGAAAAGAACAAGTGAAATATTATATAGAAGATTATACCAGTTATTGTGGGATATTGCATTTTTAAAACTATCTCTAGGGGCTTCCCAGGTGGCTCAAACAGTAAAGAATCTGCCTGCAATGCAGGAGACCCAGCTTCGGTCCCTGGGTTGGGAAGATCCCCTGGAGGAGGAAATGGCAACCCACTCTTCAATCCCATGGGTAGAAGAGCCTGGCAGGTTGCAGCCTTTGGGGTTGCAAAAACTTGAACATGACTTAGCAACTGAGCACACACATCCCTAGAAAAGAATTAGAGACGTGTGACATATTTCCTCACATGGCATCATGGAAGGTGACTTTTTAACTAGTAAATATTGACTGTGGTCTAGCATCCCATTCACAAATAAAAATTAGGTATTCGTTTACTGAATCAAGTGTCGTTGATCCTATTCCCAGTTCAAGTACTTGGTTTCATATTGAGTTACCCATATAATAGATTTTGTAGGAATTTATTATTTTGGCCAAAGAAATAGAAAGAGAGAGACTTAAACTATTGTCAAATTTTGTCTTTAAATTAGCAAAGTTATACAAAGGTATAATACAACTCTTAAGTCTTAAAGTGAGGTTATGTTTTTTTTTTCCAAAAACATTGATTTAAATACAGTAAGATTATTTCACCATTTGTTGTACTTCTTAAAACTCAAATATTTCTTATTTATATCATTGTTCTAATTTTCAGTCAATATTTTCTTCACTTTGAACACATATGCCAAATTAAAGTTTGGCCAGCCAGATAGCTATTTAGGCATGTAGTCATTCTCATCTTGAATATTAATATAATACAATTTTGTTACTATTTTATGCAATGTGCCAATATAAATCTTTTGAAATGTCAGTATTCTAAACTATAGAAGTAGAAAAGATGTTTGTTTGGCAAATAATTTTAATATTTAGTTTTTGGCCAATTTAGTCAATTTAGTTGTTGGCTCTTATAACTAGAGAAAGATAAAATAAGGTTTTTCTTTCAAGTAACTTTAATTAGTAAAAGATTTACAAATCTCACATTCATATTACTAACTCAAAAGATGCAATTCTCTAATATTAATCTCAGTGCACACCCACACATATACATATATATATGTTTCTTAAAAATCCTTAAATATTCATTTGAGAAGAAAATAATCTAAGCAGCATAACATGGAGTTATTTTTAGAAATATTTATGTGCAATCTGCATTGTTTAGATTATTTTCTTCTCAAATGCATATATAACAATTCTCAAGAAATATGTGTACTCCATGTATCTGGATATAAGTTTTCCAATTCTCCAAACATCTAGAACTTAACCTAAAATCGAGTTGAATATATAGGCTTTTGAATATTCCAAATATCTTTTCATATCTTTTGCTTCAAATTGAAGTCTGCTGCTGCTAAGTCACTTCAGTCGTGTCCGACTCTGTGCGACCTCATAGAGGGCCGCCCACCAGGCTCCCCCTCCCTGGGATTCTCCAGGCAAGAACACTGGAGTGGGTTGCCATTTCCTTCTCCAATGCATGAAAGTCAAAAGTGAAAGTGAAGTCACTCAGTTGTGTCCGACTCTTCATGACCCCATGGACTGCAGCCCACCAGGCTCCTCCATCCATGGGATTTTCCAGGCAAGAGTACTGGAGTATCGTGCTTCGAACCTGGACTGGCAACTCGTTTCATACATGATATTTTACATGTTTCAATGCCATTCTCCCAAATACCTGTGGCGGATTCATTTTGATATTTGGCAAAACTAATACAATTATGTAAAGTTTAAAAAAAAAAAAAAAGAGTACTGGAGTGGGGGGCCATTGCCTTCTCAAATTGAAGTCTGCTGCTGCTGCTAAGTCACTTCAGTCGTGTCCAACTCTGTGCGACCCCATAGACGGCAGCCCACTAGGCTCCTCTGTTCCTGGGATTCTCCAGGCAAGAATACTGGAGTGGGTTGCCATTACCTTCTCCAGTGCATGAAAGTGAAAAGTGAAAGTGAAGTCGCTCAGTTGTGCCTGACTCTTAGCAATCCCATGGACTGCAGGCTACCAGGCTCCTCTGTCCATGGGATTTTCCAGGCAAGAGTACTGGAGTGGGTTGCCATTGCCTTCTCCGAAATTGAAGTCTAGATAACCTCAAATATAAATTTTTCAAAATAGATTCCTATTTAAAGCAGATCTTTTAAACCTGACATTTGGAAAGATCAAATTAATAGGGACTAGAAGATGAAATAGAGGTGGAGATATACAGAATTAGGCATTCTCATCAAGGTAGGAAGGACTTTCCTGAATGGTTCATTGGATAAAGAATCTTCCTGCAATGCAGGAGACCAGAGACCCAGGAAATGTGGGTTTGATCCCTGGGTTGGGAAGATCCCAGGAGAAGGAAATGGCAACCCAATCCAGTGTTCTTGTTTGAAAAATCCCATGGACAGAGAAGTCCAGCAGGCTACAGTCCAAAGGGTCTCAAACAGTCCAACATGACTGAGCAACCAAGTGCATGCGCCATGCGTGCATGTGTGCACACATGTGCACACGCACACACACATACATATCTAGGTAAAAAGGGGAAGAAAGAACTTAAAAATTAAAACAAAGTATAATTACCATATATTTATAAACTTGTAAATAAAAAGAGAAAAAGTGTATAATATTTTTAGATTTCCAGCAGAAATGGTGAATGCATACAGTATTTTGCAAATTCCATGAAAGGGCACATTTGAGATGTTTGAGAAAAATGATTAAAGAATTTTAGGACCTTTATCTTAACTCAATATCTTGAGATAGCCTAAAAAATGAGAAAATAACACATTAAAACCATATATATTGAAATTGATAGTCACCTAGAATAACACAGATAAAAACAACTAAAGCCTGTGAGTAGAGATTGTGTCAGACCAATTTACTTTGTGACAAAGTAAAAAGTCATGTTAAGACAAAAATAATAAATATCATTTATCTGTGCTTTGGGGATGCTTTCATATATCCGTACTTGATCTTTTTTTATGATCTTTTATTATTAATTCCCAACTTTCGTGTAAGAATTATGAAGGGGACCACCAAATGAAAGAAGGTGAACTTTCAGTGTCTGTTGAGAGTAACAATACACTTTTTCAAAAAAGGCATCTATGAAAGAATTTATATTTTGTCAAGTTTTATCATGTATATAATTACATAATTGAAAGAGATTATGATATGAATGTGTACATGGCATGTATTCAGCATGAATCAAAAGCCAGAGTGGGCATTACAGATTTTAGAATCTCTAGAATAACTCTGAGCCTGATTTCTTGAAATTATTGGTTTATTAATTTAGTTTAATTTAAAATTAATTGTTAAGTGTTCAAGTGATTCAGGATGGTTAACAATGATTTCATGATTTCACGGAGAAATTTATTAATTACACCATTGAAATCAACCCAGAGATTATTACTATTTAATAACTTTTCACTGACCTCAATATTGAAATTGGGAATTAGAGTATAAATGGTGTATAATAAATCATATTAATAGCTCTGAGGGATTCAAGAATAGAACACAGGATAAACTTGAAACTTTTAGAAGCTGACAGACTCTAAAGTTCAACCAAGGTTAGATTTTTGAATCAAGAACAAACTACTAAGCATAAATATCATAAGATGTTGGGAAAACTAGTCACGAGTTGGTGGAATCAAGACCCTTATGTTTAACAAGAAGTCAGTAAGTGTTTCTGATTAATAATAGGAAGAGGATCATAGGATGTTTTTATATGTAAAGATTGATTTTATTGTTTCAACCCTTTTTATAAATGTCGAATTGATTTGTGCAGATACAGGCTAAATGAATACAGATACCCTATTACTGAAACAATTTGTAAAGAAATTTATGCAAAAGTTAGGAATCATCTTTTATTGTTGTTGTTGCCGTTTAGTTGCTAAGTCATGTCCTATTTTTTGAGACCCCATGGACTGTAGCCCATCAGGCCCTTCTGTCCATGGGATTTTCCAGGCAAGAATACTGGAGTGGGTTGCCATTTCCTTCTCCAGGGGATCTTCCTAACCCAGGAATTATCTTTATGCTATTTTTAATTACTGTTAATCCTTTAGAGTCTCTGAGCTCAGTGAATTTGGGAAGAAATTGGAAAGGACCAGGTGAACAATGCAAATAATTACATAGTATCAATTATAGGGCCTTAAAAGATTGAAAATTTTTCAGATTGGAAAAGAGAGCACTGAAGGGAGAGGTGATAACTGTTTTCAAATGTATGTAGGTTTGTTGCAAGGAGAGTATGTAATTGTATCTTTTTTAATCTTTGTAAAAATATAAATTACTGGCAATGGGCATAAAGGGTAGCAAGAGAACTTCATGTTTTTCTTTTCTTCTTCCAAAAGTGATTTGATCTGGCTTAAAAAATCAAATACAGTATAAATCCAAATAATAAAGACCAAACAAGCTAAACGGAGTGGTGAATTTGATGTTCCAAAACCCAGAAAAGATATGACTTCTACTTGGTTCTGAACTGAACTTTGTGCTTCTAACATTAACCAGCTAAAGGGAAAGCATGGAGGGTCATGGGTTACATAAATAGACCCCGTTGTCTACACAAGAAAGTTAATGAAGGGGCACACTGGAAATCCCTGCTGTCCCTGGATCATCTAGCACGTAACTGAGCAGGGTTGTAGTTCAATAGTTTCTTCGGTTGATTAACTGATTGCTTGATATTTAGTGATCTTTTGTTGTTGTTGAATTCCATTCTACCGTATGCCTGCAACTGTATGTCTGTTGTTCAGTCACTGAGTCATGTCCAACTCTGCAACTCCATGGACTGCAGCACTCCAGGTTTCCCTGTCCCTCACCATCTCCCAGAGATTGCCAAGTTCATGTCCATTGAATTTGTGATGCCATCCAACCATTTTATTCTCCGTTGCCGTCTTCTCCTCCTGCCTTCAATCTTTCAGAGCATCAGGGTCTTCTCAAATGAGTTGGCTGTTCGCATAAGGTAACCAAAGCATTGGACCTTCAGCTTCCGCATCAGTTCTTCCAATGAGTATTCGGGGTTGATTTCCTTTAAGATTGATTGGTTTGATCTCCTTGCAGTCCAAGGGACACTCAAGAGTCCTCTCCAGCACAACAGTTCAAAAGCATCAATTCTTCAGCACTCTGCCTTCTTTATGGTCCTCTCACATCCATACATGACTACTGAAAACACCTTAACCTTGATTGTATGGACCTTTGTCAGCAAAGTGATGTCTTTGGTTTTTTACACACTCTCTAGGTTTGTCATAGCTTACCTGCCAAGAGGCGATCTTCTTCTAATCTCAAGGCTGCAGTTACAGGTCAACTGTATGTCTATGCCAACTAATTAGAAATTGCTGGTATTTTTATCATATGCAACTTACTTTCTGCATTTGGCCCTAGTTTGTAATATCTAAAACACTAGATATTTTTATACTATGGTTTTTTTTTAATTTTGAGGAGCAAAGCATTCTGAATGTTTCTTACTTCTGCCAAAAAATTATATAATAATGTATAAAACTGACTATATGTGGAAAATAAATTTGGCTCAATTGAATATTCTGGGCACAACTTGGTATCACCTACACAAGAACTTATTCTGGCAGATGTTCTGCAAGGTCTAAATTGGTCATTTAAAAGGACACTTTCAACACTCGATTCATTAAGTGGCATAGAGACTCATTTGCAGGTAACCCCTTCTAACAGATCCATCAGGATACAGTCTTCTTAAAATCAATCATTCTCCATATGCCATTCTTATCTTTCTCTTAAAATGTGGAGGGTGTAGTAACAATGGCTGTCTTTTTTTTTTTTTTTTCTGGTCACAGGTTTTCTCTATTCTTTGTAACACAGAGTTCTGATATCCCAAGTAACCGCTTGTTCAAGTGCTTGAAATTTTTTTTTTAATTTTATTTTATTTTTAAACTTTACATAACTGTATTAGTTTTGCCAAATATCAAAATGAATCCGCCACAGGTATACATGTGTTCCCCAAGTGTTCCCCAAGTGCTTGAAATTATGTTAGACCATTTTTTGAGGAAGATTTGGCCTGGAGGGATTCCTTGAGTCTACTTTTAAGAAAAGTTAGGATGACTCAGTTTCTCAGTGAGAAAACACATTGTAATGATAAATGTTTCTAACCAAATCAGCCCTGCTGCCTGAGTTTCTGGTTTTATAACAAGAGCATTGAGCTATAAAACAGTAGACCCAGATTTCAATTTCAAACTTTCACAAACTATCTGACTGGAGCTAGTCACTCCATTATCTGTGGTACCTAACTTTATTGAACCTTCATTTTCTCCTTTACAAGGTAGATAGTGAAAATTTTAAGAATCTGTTATGTACAAAGTGTCCTTACATTTTTAACGGGGGGAAGGGAGGTGTCAGGGAATGCTTATTTCCAAGGCATAAAAACACATTCAAGGTAGTACAGGTCAAATGGGTTATTTATTGGAAATCCCACAGACCAAAACACAGCTAAGGCATAAAGAGACTAAACTGAACTGAGAGGTCAGGGGCCACATCACAACAGCTCCCTCTGGCTCACTGTTTGCATGCTTGCTTCTTATCTCTGCTGCTCTGTCTTATGCTTTGGCTGCTGTCCTCTGCTTGCTCAGGGCCAGAGAGCGCTTCCCAGACTCAACCCCGGGTCACTGCGTTCAGGTGCTTATAATGTTCTGACTCACTCAGTCTCACTCCAATCTAATCATTCTCTGGAAAGAGAACCCTATTGGCTCAGATAAGCTTGTGGATTGGTTCCACTGTGATCTGTGTCCTCATTTCACCTACCAGGCTGTGGCCACCGGAAGGGATGGGAAAGTCAGGTGGTGCAAACATGGTCACTTAGGTTCATCTTTTAGCCCTGGTTACACATGGGGCTGAGTAAGCACCCCAAATGTTATTATAAGAATTAATTACATTTTACAAATGATGAAACTGAACTGAGGGAAGTCAAGAAACTATTTTTAATGTCACAGTTTAGTAAGGGTTAGAGCCAAAATTTGAACCAAGATAATCCTCTTTGAGTTCAGTGATCTCACTACAAAGCTTTCATGGTTGACAGAATAAACCTCCAGGTCAGAAGTGACCATTCCACTATTTAAATTATTGAATCATGGATTCCTCTCTAATCAGTAAACTGATACTTGCATGAATTAATTTAATTCCTTAGGTATCAAATACTTGACTTTGATATTTATAAAGTATGCCTTACCTAGTTCATTTGTCTATACCAGTGTTTATTAACACGTGCCTATTGATTAAATATAACCCCCCTGTCTTAATCACCTGAGCAGGTGGCTTAAAAACAGATTCAAGGCCCAACTTCAGATCTCTGAAACAAAAATACTTGGGTGGCTTTTGACTTGTGTTTTCCAAATCTCCCCCAGGTGATTTTTATGAATAAAATCATTTATATCCTCAAAGTTCACTATCTATTAAATAAACAATATGCCCTATTATTTTACTTCCCCACAAATTAAAAAAAAATTCACTTAATTAAACTTTAATGTTCCATTTTTAAATTTTGTAGAAAGGAGAACTTTTATATGAATGAAGCTCTGAAAATTTTTATTATCTATGTTTGAGTTCCCTTAGTTTGGGGATGACATATATGTTAGAGTGAGATGTGGAAGGACAGTGGCTTTGCCCTTCTAATGACCTGGGACTGAGCAGATGGCCTGGGTCAGCCTCTGATTCTGAATTCATTCATGTATTCATTCATTCAAGAAAACATTTACTGAACACAGTGAGGCTCATGTGTTGGTTCTCCCAAGTGTTGAATAGGATGATCTTGCTTATATTTCTAGGAGAGTTGGGGGAAAACAGAGGATAAAGGAGATTTAGTTGATTTAGTTCTTGTTGGATATTTGCACAGTTTGCCTTTTTCCTTAATTCTGAAGTTGTCTTTTCTGCCTTCCTCTTTGGTGAGGGGGAAATAATTGAGCAGTAGCAGAGGAGTCTTGACTTGTCTATATAGCCAGCAAAATTTGGCAGGTTAAAAAGATGCCCAGAATGCTGAGTAATGCTTGCACATGTAAGAGGCCTGTCAACCCCATCCCTACAGCTCTGTTCATGTCCTCTATCAGGGCTGTTAAGTCCCTGATGCTTTATAACCCTGTTTCTAACCTCAAAATGAAACTCAAGCTAAATAAAGCATACAATACATTTATCCATTTTTTCCTTCATTCAAATCAGTAGCATCTAAGAAGTCTTGTAAGGACTCTTCAGTTACCAGAGAGACAAAAAAATATTTAAAACTGCTAGGTCTCTAGTTTCTAAAAAGTGTCAAAAATTTTTTCTTTCCATGTAGTCGGTGTTTAAGGGAATTCATGTTAGATTAGTTATGTGAATTTTAAACAAAGAAAAGAAAATCTCTGTTTCATCTCAGCGGAGAGCCAGCGGTGCTGCTCCCGAAAGAAGTGATTTTATTTCCAGCCTCTCTCAGTGTCTCTGTACTGCATTCGTGCATTGCTGCAAAGCTGTGCATTGCATAGCTCTCCCCATCAGACAGCTGTTTAGCTGTGTTTCCCATAAATGTTACTGTTCAAAAGGAGGCGTAAAATATAAACCCATTGCAAAGTAGATTATTATGCTCTGACATCTGTTTCATGCAGATTGTGGATACAATAACATACTAGTAATTGGAATGAATGTAATTGTAGTCTGATTTAATTTTGGCCAGTTACATTTATTTTGATACACAAGTCTTAGGAAAATGAAATTTTAAACTTGGATTATTTGGTTACAAGAAATGAATAGCAATACTAATATAAAATATTAGATTTTGGAATTTAGAATCTATTTGGGGGATTTCACTTTAAAATATGAATTTTAATGAGCAGTTGTTCAATTCATCAAAAAATTTGAAAAGCTGTTCAGTCCATCTTACTTTTCTGGGTGTCATAGAACGTGAAAGGAGTTTATAACAATGGTAAACATGTAACAATATTAGCTACATTTTGTAAGAAAACATCTATCTTATGCCCAGTGAGTGGTAGACAATATAGGGTGTGGACTTTGGTGACTGGGGAAACTGTATGGTTAAGACTCTGTTTAAGAAGAGCTGAATGCTGCCAAATTCATATCCTTTCATTTTTGCTAGGAATATATTGTATCACATCTAAGGCTGAAGGGAATCTATAATTGCTTTATCTCTCTCAAAAGTTTATAGGTTTATGACTCATGCAAATGTGTAAGAGCATTTTCCTTCCTGTTATTATGGCTGTTCAGGTTTACTGGTTTCATTCTTAGTGATCTGACGAAACAGGGTATGAAGGAGCAGATGCCATCCATGCCAAGAGCTGGGCTTTCAGGCCCTTCTAGTTGAGATTTTTGTTTAAAATGGAAGCCAATGTTATTAATATAACCATCATTGTTTACACACATTGAAACCACAATGATATTAGTTAACTTGACCTGTCTTGTGATTTTAATTGCTGTCTCTTCACCATTTGTGAAAATCGACTTGCCACTGATTTTAATATTTACCATTATCCACTTAAATAAAAAAAAAGCCCACTACTGATTCCCTCATGAAGTAAGTACTGTTTTTAAGAAAAAAATCAAGAACAAGTGGGCTTTCTCTGGTGCTACTACCTTATACTCTTAGCCCCATTCCATCCTTTGTCTAGTCTCTCCCTGGCCTTTGATAATTGTCAGAAAATCCCCACTAAAACTGATTCATCTGCAGATATCCTCCCATTGAAATTAATAGTTTCTACCCAACCATAATCAACCTCTTCCCGCCAAAAAAAATAGAAAAAAAAAAAACACTCCCAGGCCCTTCAGTCTGACTGACTGTCCCACTTTGATTCAGAGAAATGAGCCAGACATTGGGAATTAAGTAGTCTCTTTAAATTAATTCACACTGACACATGAACAACTCATATAATTCCCAGAAATATTTATCTTTTAAAGGGGAGTGCTTCTTAACTGATTGAAAAATGTTAATTAATTGAATGTTAGGAGATGTGAAAAGAATTTTTAGCAAAGAAGCCTTTCTTTGGATTTAGGATGACTAGATTTAACAAATAAAAATATCGGATACCCAATTAGATTTGAATTTCAGATAGGCAATAAATAATTTTTTAGTATAAAGTATGCCCCAAATGTTGAATGGTATATGCTTATACTATAAAAGAGAGTCTGTTGCTTATCTGAGGTTTAGGTTTAATTGGGTGTCATGTATTGTTTCTGGCAGCCCTATTCCATTTCTTTAAATCACCATTGTGACTACTGGTATCCTCCAAGGTGTAAGCTGGCCCTGGCTTTCCCTATCTGTCTGCCTGTCCTGTCCCAGTGATGAGCTGGTCGTTGAACATCATTATGTTTCCTCCTTTCAACACTCTACCCAGAAAACAGTAGTTTTCTCAACAAGTCAAGCACTCTTCTAGATCAGCTCTGTAACTTAAAAAATAAAAAAATCAGACCCTGCCAATACCAGGGGCTTTGGGACTTTACTGGGGCTGGAGGTGAAGCAGTAGGTGAAAAATGTTTGGAAATTGATGCAGAAGGAAAAATCATTTGAGTGTAAGCTTTAGTTAAATGTAATAACAGTCTACATTATTTATAAGGTTTTATTTAACAAAGTGTGTAACTGAACAACTTGAGCTGCCACCTGCTATGGAGGATAACAAAAAGGGAAATTTTTCTCAGCACTTAAATGTTCAAAAATATATTGAGATGGAAGAAGAGAAATGGATCCAAAAAGCATGCATTTTTCTTTAGGAATTTTTATTTTAACTAGCTCTTCACTGACACCTGGATGAAAGACAGTGGTGCCACAAAAATGGTTGAAAGAAAGAAAGAAAGGACATGCAGTGAACTTTTTCTTGTCTTACAGGTTTATTAACATTCAATATGATATACTAAGAATGTCTTAAATGAATTTATTTTAAAAATGGGCATCCAGATTACAGAAAAATCACTCTGGCCTGATAGTTTTGTGTGAGACTATGAATACAGATGGTACAATGGTTGCCCAATTATTAAAGCATGGTTTAGCAGTAATGATTCAGAATAGCTTTGCAGCTCACACATTCACCTGCCACACACAGAGACATTCTCTTGACTTGTGAGGTTGGGAGAGATGTTCAGTTTTCAATGCTTCAGTGTTCAACATCCTTTTTTCTCCTCTCTGGGACTAAAAAAATTGAATCCATTAAAATAAAAAAGCAAATGTCTAATTTTCAAGTCAAGGTCCACATGCCCTAAAGTTTATTTCATAAAGTAGCTTATAAAAGGAATTTGCTTACCTTCCAGCATTCCCAATATTGTTCTTTTCCACTTGCTAATTTAATATCCTTAACAGCCCTGCTCAGTGCCTTGTACATGGTATACATTCAATAAATATTTGAAGAATGAACAAAATTGATTGCGCATATCATATGTTGCACAGAGAGACAGAAATAGTTCCAGCTAAGGCTCTGCTGTGACAGATGTTCTGGACATCTGGTCATGTCCACTCTATACAAATCTGTGCTAATCATCAGCTGGTGGGCATTCAATCTAGAAAAAACTATAGAAATAGCTAGAGGGTCACTTTAACACAGACCAGTACACACAGAAGAAACGCAGTGAGGATGATTGAATTCACATCACAGACTGACAGATGAAACAGTTAACATAAGTATAATTGTATATAATAAGTGAATCGTAATTGTATATCATAGATGAGAAATAAAGAAAATTTAGCATAGTGAATTTTGAATCAGGAAATCATCTCTATTTTTCAAGATCTATTTTCTGTAACTTCTCTCAGCTTACCCTGTATTGATAGGGTTTTTCTATGAACAAATAATAATTGTACATAATACTATTACTTTGCCTATAAGTGTTCAATTTTAAGATTTTGTATATACAGAATATTTTTCAACTGAGTTTCAGGAGCTCTGATATTTCTGGTCTTAATTCCTCATGTCTCAGGGAGTTTCCCTTCATCTTCTGGTTGTTCCGAAAAGTGAGTCTCCGCCATTAGATCCCCCTCCCCCAGGGCTGTTCATGTGTATGCAATACTCTTCTCTCCTCTTCTCTCCCCTTCTTTCCCCTGTAGTTCTGTCCTGTCTCTGCTCAGCTGCCCCTCAGTTGTGTGCTGTGTTTCTCCATATAGGAACTCTGCCTTTGGCAGTTTTGATTTGTGAAGAGATGGTGTCACACATACACTTATTTGGGCCTGAAGAGTAACTTCAAATTGCTTTCTTGCTAAAGAGGAGCCCCCTGAGCAGAATTCCACCCTCCAGGCTACTTCCTGTGCGACACCATTTCCACATCCTTCTGGCTTGCAGCTGCTCTGGGACTTCTCAAGACTATTTTGTACTCTGAACTGTCAGGCAGCACTCACAAGGGTGAAGGGT
Source organism: Bubalus bubalis (assembly GCF_019923935.1). NCBI lineage: Eukaryota > Metazoa > Chordata > Mammalia > Artiodactyla > Bovidae > Bubalus > Bubalus bubalis. Next base: position 82,333,824 of record NC_059158.1, read on the forward strand.
GAAAATCTTCCCAAAATAAAAGTAAACAATTATGAATTCTTAAGAATACCTAGACATTCAGTAAAGATGTGACCAAAAAGACAGAGGCTGTTTCTCTCATTAACAGCATCTAATCGTGTGTGTTGTGAGTCCTGAAATTGTTTACATCCTAATTGAAAATATTGCATCCTTTCACTGAAGGGATGGTCAAGGTAGATAATTTGCAAGGAGGGAACGTAACCATTTCCTCCCTGACATCTTGTGTTAAATGCTAGTGCTGGCTTCTACTTTCCTTCAATGGGAATTGTACCAAGAAAGCCTGATTGTTTTTCTCCCCTGGTTGTCCCATAGCCATCAAAGGACAGATGCCAACTCTAGCGCCATGACCCCTGGCTGCTACTTAGGGCTACAGAACGCCCACCCCTCCTTCAGGGACCTGGCCACAAAGGACTTGTCTTGCCTTAGAGAGAACAGTAAGAACAGTGTCATTTATTTCATCTATATCTTTGTGGAGTTTTATATTAAATTATCTTTTGGCAGTAGTTTCAAAAAAAATTTGAATGGACTCCTGAAATTTCTGCAAAGGAAGCAGGTGTGTGGAGAGTGTGGGGAAGATGAGCAATGGAAGCAAAATAGGGACTGAGGGAAAGGAAGGGAAAGGGATTCAAGGAGAGTTGGGATAGAAAAGACAAGCGATAAGAAAGGGAAGGGTGAGCAGAAGAACAGGACCAGTCTCTGCACTTCTGGGCTCTAACAAATTCTCCGCATTCACACCCTGCTGTGGTTAGCCTGGATAGAAGTGTGCTTTCCTCCTTCCCAGGTAAGCAGGCCTGGGCATCCACAGTAGACTCTTGGTGCCCTGAGCCTCACAGTCTGTCAAAATCTGTAACCACAGACACAGCCAAGAACTATGTGTCACGCGAGTGTATGTTCCTCGGCTCTCTGTCTCGTCACAACAAATTTGGAGTGATGGACATTAAAGCCCCCTCGGCGTGTCATAGCTCTAGGGTCTTGGATAGACCGTGTTATAGTTCTTAGGTCTCGAATGGACCATGTTATAGCTCTTAGACAAATCAGTGTTACAGCTCAGTGTAACAGCTCTATTTTATTTAGAAGATAGCAGGAAAATCCATCTTCAAGGCGTGAGGGCACGTTGATCCAAAGACACAAGAAGAGCGCCCCAGCGCGCAGGAGAGAGAGAGAGAGCTTGCTTTGGCTCTTCTATTTATATGTTTATCTCTCCCTGGGCCTGTCCTATGTAAATTGGGCCAACCAGGAGGGTTGTTTGTTTTACCTGAGGTCCTCACTCTGGTCCTCAGACCTTTTTTGTTCTATTTTCACGAGCTTTTCCCTTCCTTGTCTTTTAGCCACCGCCATTTTGGACTCTTTTTCCCTATTCTACCTCCTAACATTCCCCCTTCAAGAGATGGAAGGCCCAATTCTTTGGGAATAGGGGCGTCAAGGTCTTTCTGGCTACTTCCTGCTCAAATGGGATGGCGAGGGGTATTGGGCCTCCCCCTCTTGCTAGTCTCAAGCCTCAGAGTCCTTATAGCAGTGTCCATCTAAGGGTGTGTGATATTTTCCGTGGTCGGCTGTAGTTTTATATCTTTGTTGAACTGGCACTGCATGTTGTAGCTGGTTGACCTGGGCAGAGACAAAACAGGTTAGACAATTGACAGTACATGGAATAATCATAAGCATCATCAATATAGCATAACAAGGACTAGTAGGGACAATTTTAAATTCACATCGCCAGGATGGCTCAAGTCCCTCCTTATTCAGGGATCAGAAGATCTATCTCCTGTCTGTTTTGGAGTACAGTCTCTGTCAAGCTGTGTTGGCTCTTTAGAGTTATCCTGAGAAATTTTATCCTCAGAAACCAGATTTTGGGGGTGTTCATTAGAATGGCACTCATTGGTAGTTCTGGATAGGTATCTGAGATCTCCCAGGGACTCACAGGTGTATTGAGTGTCCTCTTCTGTTTTCTTCCATGGCTTGACTCATGAGTAGTGAATCCAGGAGTCATGTCCTGGTACCTTGACTGCTGTAGGGGTAGAAAGTATTACAGGGTAGGGGCCCTTCCATGTGGGCTGGAGTTGAGCCTTTGGTGACCCATCTTTCCCGACTTTAATTAGGACTTGAGTCCCTGGAGCATACAGTGGTGACTCTTCAGAATCTTTTGGGTCCTGGTTCATACCCCACAAGCGTATATCCTGTTGGAATTGCCCAATGGCCATGGTATAAGACTGGAGGGTCTGAACCTCTGGATCTAGGAAGAGGTCATTGACATAAACAAAAGGTCTCCCATATAGCATCTCATAAGGACTAAGACCAACCTGTCCCTTAGGGGCAATGCGGGTGTGGAGGAGAGCTATTGGTAAAGCCTCCTTCCATCCCAGGGAGGTCTCTTGGGTTATCTTTTTTATCGCTGATTTTAAGAATTGATTGGCTCTTTCTACTTTTCCTGAAGATTGAGGCCTCTAGGCACAATGGAGATAATAAGTAATGCTCGATGCTTTCGAGACCCCTTGGGAGACCTTAGAAGTAAATGATGTCCCATTGTCACTTTGTAATGACCTGGACAGACCAAATCTTGGAATGATTTCATGGAGCAGTTTTTTTTTTTTACCACCTCTTCAGCCTTCTCAGTCCTGGTTGGGAAAGCCTTCAATCCATCCTGTGAATGTATCTATCATGACTAATAGGTATTTATACCCTTGAGAAACTGGCATCTGGGTGAAGTCCATCTGCTGGTCCTCTCCTGGGTAGGCCCCATGTCGTTGGACAGGCTGGGCCAGCTGGGGTCTTCAAGCTCCTTGGGGGTTGTTTAATTGGCAAGTGGGACAAGAGGAGACCACCTGTCTTATAGTTGTTTGGAAGCCTGTTCCTCTGAAGGACCTTTCTAGTAATCTTTGGAGGGCCTTTTCTCCTAAATGAGTAGTGGCATGTAAGGAGTTAACCAGCTTCCATTGGAGGTTCCCAGGCAGGAAAAGGAGTCCCTCTTTTTGAAACCACCCCATATAATCTTCTTGAAAGCCCTCGCTCTTAGCTTTAAGAGTCTCACCTTCAGTATATGAAGGAGTTTCTAGCAAATTAGTCTGTGGAACTAAGGTGGCAATCCCTATTAGGTCATGGTTCTGTAATGCTGCTCTCCTAGCTGCCTGATCAGCTGCTGGGTTCCCTCGTGCCACTGCCGTGTTCCCTTTTTGGTGTCCTTTACAGTGGGAGACTGAAACCTCAGTGGGCAGATGGACTGCCTCCAAGAGTCAAAGAATCTGATCACCATATTTGATTGGGGACCCTTGGGTGGTCAAGTGGCCCCTTTCTTTCCAAATAGCCGCATGTGCATGTAGCACCAGAAAGGCATACTTGGAGTCAGTGTAAATGGCTATCCTTTTTCCTTTTCCCAGCTCTAAAGCTTGAGTCAGGGCTATGAGCTCAGCTAATTGGGCTGAAGTACCTGGTGGCAGAGGATTAGCCTCTATGGTCTCAAAATTGGAGACTACTGCATACCCGGCTCTTCTTTTTCCATCCAAGACAAAGCTGCTTCCATCAGTGTACCAGATTTCCTCAGGATTGGTCAGAGGATCTTCTGACAATCCCTCTCAGGGTTTTGTCCAGTGGTCCAAGGTTTCTAGACAAGAGTGAAAGGGGAGAGAGCCCTCAGGGGTAGGGAGTTGGGTGGCCGGGTTAAGAACCTCACAAGGGGATATAGTGAGATGTGGATTTTCCATCAGCATTACTTGATATCTGAGGATTCTTTGATCAGACATCCATAAATGGCCTCTCCCATTTAGGAGTTGTTTTACTTGGTGGCTGGTAAAAATAGTTAGTTTGCCCCCAAAGCAGAGTTTTAAAGCATCTTCTATCATGATTGCAATAGCTGCAAGATTTTGAAGGCGGGGGGCCAACCTCGGGTAGTTGGATCGAGCCTCTTGGATAAGTAAGCTACAGGCTGGGGCTCAGATCCCAACCTTTGAGTTAACACTCCCAAGGCTATTCCCTGTTTCATGGACATAAAGCTGAATGCTTTTTCTGGGTCTGGCAACCTTAAGGCAGGTGCCTGAGTTAAGGCCTGTTTTAGTGTAGCCTCTGCCTTCTTTTGAGGAGTTCCCCACATCAGTGGGATTGAATCATCTCGTCCCCTTAAGCTTTCGTATAAGGGCTGGGCAATTAGACCATAGTTGGGTATCCAGATTCTACAATATCCAGTTAGCCCCAGGAAAGCTTGCAATTGTTTTTGAGTTGTGGTGGAGGGAAACTGGAGGATTCCTTGTACCCGATCAGAGGATAGCCTCCTGGACCCGTGTGTAATCTGAACTCCCAGGTAAGTGACCTTTGTCTCGACCATCTGTGCCTTAGCACGGGAGACTTTATATCCCCTTTCTGCCAAGAAGTTTAGAACCTGAATTGCATGTTGCTGGGCACTTTTCTCATCTGGAGAGCAGATTAGTTAGGTCATCTACGTATTGTAATATTTTCCCACTAGGTCCCAGGTCCAGATCTAGGAGATCTCGGCTAAGGGCCTGTCCAAACAGGTGAGGGCTATCTCTGAACCCCTGAGGTAATACTGTCCAAATCATCTGTTGGTGTTTTTCTCCTGGGGCCTCCCACTCAAAGGCAAAAAGATATTGGGATTCTTTAGCCAGTGGTATGCAAAAAAATGCATCTTTGAGATCCAAGACTGTAAACCACTTGGCACTGGGTGGGATTTCTCCCAAGATTACATAGGGATTGGGTACTGTGGGATGGAGGGGGACTACAGCTTCATTTATGATCCAGAGATCTTGAACCATTCACCAGGTTCCATCTTTTTTCTTTACTGAGAGGATTGGGGTGTTACATGGTGAACTGGAGGAGACCAATAGCCCACAAGCAAGGAATTTATTTATTAAAGGCTGTAGTCCCTCCCGAGCCTCTCTTTTGAGAGGATATTGTTTCCGGTTAGGAAACCGAGTGGGATCTCGGAGGACAGTGATGACCGGTTCAGCTTGGTGGGCTCGTCCAGGAATCCCCTGATCCCACACCTGGGGGTTAATTTTGTCTTCCCATAGTTTTTGGTCCCTCTCTATTGAAGGTGTAATGGGTTCATCAGTAGTAACCAAGAGCTGTAGAGCTCTAGGGGCTGAAAAACTTCCCATCACAAGGGTGGTCCCCAGTTTAGTGAGTATATCTCTTCCCAATAAGGGAGTAGGACACTCAGGGACCACCAGAAACTGGTGGGAAAATATTTGTCCATCCCAGCAACAAAGAAGTGCTTGGGTGAATCTTTTAGTAATTGCTTTTCCTGTAGCACCCAAAATGGTACAGGTTTGGGAGGAGAAGTCTCCGGAGTAGGAGATCAAGACAGAGTAGGTAGCCCCTGTGTCAACCAAGAAATTCTTGGGCCTACCTGCCACATCCAGTTGCATCCTTGGCTCCAGCACCGTGATGGTTCCCTGTGACAGGCGGGCTGGCTAGAGCGGGCCGCTTCAGTCCTCTTGAACCATCGTGAGGGTAGGCTTGGCGCTTGACCTTGAGGCTCTTGGGTCCCCAGGGCAGAGTGCCGCCCAATGTCCCAGTTGATGGCATTTGTGGCAAGCCATTCTAGGAGACTTGTCACGGTTTGGACACTCTTTGGCCCAATGCCCTGCCTGTCTACAGATTAGGCATTTGTCTTGTGCCTTGTCCTTCAAGGATTCGGGGTTTGCCATAGGGCTTCTCTGGAGGGCGACCAGCATCTGGGCATGCCTTGTCTCTTTCTTTCTCTCCTTCTCCTGGGCCTTGGCCTCCTTCTGTTCTCTGTTATAAAAGGTATTGGTGGCTGTCTGGACCATCTCATCTACAAAGGCAGCAGAGTCCTCTGTTGTAGCTGTTGTAACTTAAATCTAATATCTGATGCACATTGGGACAGGAATTTGTCTTTTAAAATCACCTGTCCCTCGTTAAGAGTCTAAGTCCAGATTGGTAAACTTTTGGAGTGCCTCTTTTAGCCTCTCCAGAAAGGCAATGAGGTTCTCATTGGGCTCCTGAGTTATTGCTGAGATCCAGGCACAGTCCCACAAGTAACAGGCTTTTGTTTCCATAGGTAGACTTTCTTAGGGGTGAGTCTTTTTGAAGCTTATCCTACCCAGAACTGTTGCAACCTGAGAACCAGGCGTCCCCGGGTCAGGGTGCAGATCCCTAGGCAGTCTGAGGCGTGACAGCCTCCTAGAGATCGAATCCCTGGGCAGGTCGAGGCATGACAGCCTCCCAAGAATTGGGTCCCTGGGCAGGTCGAGGCGTGATGACCTCCTGGGACCCCTGGACTGGAGTTTGGGTGTCCCCAAGGTCTCCAGTGTGACCAGTACTGGGTAGGATTAGGGGGTTGGATATTATAGAGTATTTCCCTCCCAAGGCCAGCTATTTTCTGGTTGTCTCTCCAGAAGATTGTAGAGGCAACCTTGTGGGTCTGAATGGAGCTCAGAAAAAGAGCACGAAACAGGAGGGAAGGGGGCAGAGCACAACCTTTGAAAGAATGACATAGCACAAGGGTATAATGTAAACCAATTAAAATCAGTTGGGTCCAAGATGACAAGTCAACTTCAAGTAAACCTTAATCCCCAATCTATAAGCCAACAGACACACCCAGAGGTGGCAGGACAGCTCCAAGTCACTGTCAAGAGATGGAGGAGTGGGTGGTTCCCCAGTGGCTGGGATGATCCTCTCACTTATTAGCATATGAATTCACCCCGCTAGCAAAACCTAGCCAGGCCACATTCCATGGCCAGTACCCTGTTGAGTGGGCACTTCTCTGTGAATCTTAACAAATCTACCTCTTATCTATCGCTTTGACTCTCAATGAATTTTTGCAATGAGACCTCAGAGCCTGAGCTATATTAGGTCCTGAAGCCGGGCATCCTGGCTTTTGGTTGGGCTCAAGTCCTGACCCGGAAAGAGAGCTGAAGGACAGGAGGAAAAAGCCGTGGGGAAAACATGCCAAGGAATCCCCTTCATAGCCCGCCAGAAAATTTGCTAAATATCTGACCAGTGCTCAGTTTCATTGGTCTAATCCTTGGCACAGAGAAGAGAAAGGACTTAAGAACCGCCACTGGCTTGTGTAACAGCTACCGGGGCTCAGCAGATAGCGCCTTTGGGACATGCTGAGGAGTAGCCTCTCCAGAGTCCCTCAGTTGTGGCCCCTGCCACCCGCCTGTTCACGGGAGGTTCGAGGAAACAAGAAACGAGAGATTGTAAAGGTCCCTCCAGCCATAGGAGTGACGACCTCTTACCTTAACCGGAGGTCTTCTGGTATCTGAGACTGGGCCGCTTGAGCTTTCTGCTGAGTTCGGTTTTCGCTGTCTTGGTTTCCAGCACGATGGGCCTTCCCCTGCGCTGGGTTTCTTTGCCTTCAGCTTCTAGCGCGGGAGCTTCACTGAGTTGGGCTCCTGCTGTGCTTGGCCTCTTCTGCGCGGAGGTTGTTTCAGACAGGTTAAATCCGAGTCACAGCACCATAGATGTCACGCGAGTGTATGTTCCTTGGCTCTTTGTCTCGTCACAACAAAGATTTGGAGTGACGGACATTAAAGCCCCCTCGGCATGTCACAGCTCTTGGGTCTTGGATAGACCGTGTTATAGCTCTCAGGTCTCGAATGGACCGTGTTATAGCTCTTAGACAAATCAGTGTCGCAGCTCAGTGTTACAGCTCTATTTTATTTAGAAGATAGCAGGAAAATCCATCTTCGAGGTGTGAGGGCACATAGATCCAAAGACGCAAGGAGAAGAGTGCCCCAGTGCACGGGAGAGAGAGAGCAAGCGAGCTTGCTTTGGCTCTTCTATTTATATGTTTATCTCTCCCTGGGCCTGTCCTATGTAAATTGGACCAGCCAGGAGTGTTTGTTTTACCTGAGGTCCTCACTCTGGTCCTCGGACCTTTTTTGTTCTATTTTCGCGGGCTTTTCCCTTCCTTGTCTTTTAGCCACTGCCATTTTGGACTCCTTTTCCCTATTCTACCTACCTAACATATGAATCTTCTTCTCTTTCTATCCTCCCTAATTTCTGTGACCTTGTCTCCCCTGCTCTGTGACCCAAACCTATTGTTTGCAATGCATTTAAGATTTTACCAGGAGCATGGACTTCAAGCAGCTCCTATGTACTGCTCTACTAAAATTCCTGAGGTAATAAAGACTCACAATTCAATTTGTTTGAAATGACAGAGAAAGGAAAATGTATAAACAGAGAAAGGAATATATATAACATACAAAATTATATTTCACTAAATTATGCCATCACATAATGAGTTTTCTAAAGGCTAAGATTCTCAGCCCGAGTCTAGGACACAAGCATTTCAGCACTTTGTACTATTAAAGTATCTTGTTCAGGGATCCACTAAATGCAAAGTATATCTTATATTAGGTAGCAGTTTCTGGAGTTCAGGAAACAAATTAATGGTATAAAGGCATAACCTGGAAATAGCAATTGTTCATAAGACTGGAGCTAATTAATTATTTTGCCAAATAAAATTTTCCACTGGGCAAAGAAAGATAGGATTAAAGGTAGGCAGGATGATATCTATTAGAGCTAAATTTAAATAGATGAGTTCTCTGGGGCATGACATTATAAACCTGTGGTCTACAGGAGTACATGTATGGTCAAGCACTTTATGTGAGCTGATAATGAGTCTGTATATATTTTTTAATTTTTCAAATACTGCCTCAAACCTATAGCCAAACTGGGAGAACATTCAAAGTCAACTCCAACTAATGTGATGTGAGAGCTCATATTTTGTTTTTCTAAACATTTAATTAAATAATCATACAGCAAGGCAAAAGCCCAACAATTGCACAGTTTTATTAATAAAAAAGTGGTTATCCATTTTTTTATTCCAAACATACCTAGAAAATGGTGTTTTATTTTAGTTCAGTGTAGTATATTTGAATCTACTCTGTTTTAATTTTGCATTAGCATCTGAAGTAAATATAGACCATTTATTTAACACAGTAATAATGATGTCAATTTGGACAAAGTAGTTTATTGATATTTGATCAGCAAAGGCACTAGGGGATTTGCTGAATTTTGTAGATTGTAGTCAATTATTAGGATGCCCTGAAAAATACTCCTGAAATGAACAAATGTACATGGAGATGTATATTAGATATGTGACCTTGTTTTAAATGTAATTTGCATATAGCATAAAAATTAGTTTTGAAAGATTCAAATTTTTTTGAAGGTTAATGAAGTTTTGAAAGAATGCAAATGTTTTAAACACAGGGATGAAATATGTTATTTAGTCAATCCCAGTTGTAATACTAAAAAAGAGTCTTGTTAAAAACCACATGAAATACAGTTATTAAAAGCATATCAAAGCCAGTTATTTCTAGAAAAGAAATTCATAAAACAATATTTCTTAGGCTTGTGAAATTCTATGTAAAAGCAGCTTCTTTCTTGAGTGTTTAAGAAATAATGATGTGAGACTACAACCGTGAGAATAACATTTGCCTAGTTATTTTTATTATTATTGGCAGTTACATTCTGTTGTAAAGTAGGTGGCAGAAACACCACAAAATCAACTGAAACACTTCCTCACAAACTACTGTGCCCAGATGGATTACGTCCCCAGAATAGTAGTGGGATGCTGCAAGGGGCTGGCAGTCATTTTGGCAGGAGACTGCTTTCTCCTCAGTTTGAAAATCAAATCATTTTAAAGACAGAATTGCAGATATAAGGATTTTCCATGTTAAATTATATAAAGTGGTCAAGATACATCAGTGTCATATAATTATAGCTTTGATTAGAAAACCTTTGAGTAGAGCTAATGAATTATACAGAGTGATCTTCTGAGTAGTAAATAGAAGTAGGTTTAGTAAAACATAAAAAGTTATAGAAATAAAATATAAATTGTGGAAAGATGATTGATCAGGTTTCGCATCTGTATAACATAGTTTCTAAATTTAAGTATTATCATTCTTTTTGGTGTCTAGTGTTTTTCAGATTTTTTTAAAGATAGTTTCAACTTCTGCCAAAATACTTCATTTACTTGGTTTTTTTTGGGGTTTTGCAAGAAATATAATTCATTGAATGAATGCTAGGTTACTGTAGCTACTTGCGTTATATTTGCATACATTTTACTTAAGTTTAAAATCATGTAAGTACTTGAAAATCATTTCATAACTATTAAATATGGGCAGGCACTGGTTTGGGAGTCAGGAAATATTCTGAATCCAGTTCATTAATAAACTTGTGACCTGGACAAATCAGGTATTTATTTTGGAAGTAATAAGCACACAAATTCTAAACAAAGTATCAATTTTGTTTTGATTTTGTTTGTTTTCTATTAAATGAAAGGGGTGGATTAGATGGTTTTTAACTTTTCTTTCAATATTTGCTACTTCTTGATTTTATGATTTAGTCCATGGGGACGCACAGAGTCGGACACGACTAAAGTGACTTAGCAGTAGCAGTATCTTTATCTGATTCTCTTAAAGTAACTTACTTAACCTTTCAGAAGTTCCGAGATTGAAGCAAACTAATTCTTTGACTGAAAAGCCTGTCTTATAAATTCTAAGGATATCTTCCACATCAATATTAAAATATGATTATGTTAAGGATTATTTATGTATCTATATATTTGTCTGCAGAAAATTAAGATCATGGCATCTGGTCCCATCACTTGATGGCAAATAAATGGGGAAACAGTGACAGACTTTAATTTTTTGGTCTCCAAAACCATGCAGATGGTAACTGCAGTCATGAAATTAAAAGATGCTTGCTCCTTGGAAGAAAAGTTATGACCAACCTAGCCAGCATATAAAAAGCAGAGACATTACTTTGCCAACAAAGGCCCATCTAGTCAAAGCTCTGGTTTTTCCAGTAGTCATGTATGGATGTGAGAGTTGGACTATAAAGAAAGCTGAGCACCAAAGAATTGATGCTTTTGAACTGTGGTATTGGAGAAGACTCTTGAGAGTCCCTTGGACTGCAAGGAGATCCAACCAGTCCATCCTAAAGAAAATCAGTCCTGAATATTCATTGGAAGGACGGATGCTGAAGCTGAAACTCCAATACTTTGGCCACCTGATGCGAAGAACTGACTCACTGGAAAAGACCCTGGTGCTGGAAAAGATTGAAGGCAGGAGGAGAAGGGGATGACAGAGGATGAGATGGTTGGATGGCATCACTGACTCAATGGACATGAGTTTGAGTAAATTCCGGGAGTTGGTGATGGACAGGGAGACCTGGCGTGCTGCAGCCCATGGGGTCACAAAGAGTTGGACACGACTGCCAACTCACTTGAACTGAATTGAACAGTTGTCTGTAAGGAAAAACTTATAAGTGACAACCTGAGAAAACATCAGACCGTAGTTTAACTTACTTATCAGTTGGCCAGTTTTTCCCTGTAAATTCTCTTCCAGAGTCAGATAAGGCATAAAATAATAATTATTATTCTAATAGATCATAATGGCAGTAGTAGAAGTTTGTTAGAAAGCATGATAAAATGGTCTTACCACGTTGGAGTGAGGGAATGGAGGGAGTGGAGAAGGAAATTACCCTTAGGCTTTAAAAGTAACATGGAATTTAAGAACCAAAATAATTCCATGAAAAGTTGCCTAAATTATGTTATTCCTCACCTAAATCAACAATAGCATTAGGATGCAAAGTTGTCAATGTTGGGAGTCTTTTAAGGGCAGCATTAAATGACACATTTTTTCTCACTCAGATTCTGAATAAAAGAGGCAAATTAGCAGAGGAATAACATATGAATGGGCTTTCCAGGTGATTCAGATGGTAAAGAATCTGCCTGCAATGCTGGAGACCTGGGTTCGATCCCAGGGTTGGGAAGATCCCCTGGAGGTAGGCATGGCAATCCACTCCAATATTCTTGCCTGGAGAATTCCCATGGACTAAGGAGTCTGGTGGGCTATAGTCCACAGGGTTGCAAAGAGGCAGACATGACTGAGCAACTAAGCACAACATATATATAACAAAATATCATCTTATAATTTCATAGAAGTTTGTTTGGAGGGTATAGCTGTGTAGTCAGGGACAGAAGTATCCCCCAAAAGAAGCTGCATAGTTTTAACTTATAAAAGGCCCAATTTCTTCAAGTAGTTGTTGTTATTGTTCAGTTGCTTCATATAAACACAAGGATTAAAGGATTAAAATGTATCTCTGGTTCTCAAATACATATACATACAAATGTGTATTTGAAAGCAATACCAATTTTCATATTGGAGCTTTTCTGCTCAGATTTTTCCTTCCAATTTTCATATTCAAAAGACAATGTCATACATTTGCTCCATCTAATATTTAAGCATTACATCTCCAAAATAGATTCTGATCCCATCCATTTTTCTTTGTCTTCATTGTCAAAAATCTAGACCAAGCCTTTGTTGTTCAGTCATTCAGTCATGTCTGACTCTTTGCAACCCCATGAATTGCATCACACCAGGTTTCCCTCTCCTTCACTGTTTGCTGGAGTTTGCTCAAACTTATTTCCATTGAGTTGGTGATGTCATCCAACCATCTTGTCCTCTGTTGTCCTTTTCTCCTCCTGCCCTCAAGCTTTCCCAGCATCAGAGTCTTTTCCAATGAGTTGGCCCTTCACATCAGGTGGCCAAAATATTGGAGCTTCAGCCTCAGCATCTGTCCTTCCAATGCATACTCAGGGTTGATTTCCTTTAGGATTGACTGGTTTGATCTCCTTGCTGTCCAAGGAGATCTCAAGAGTTTTCTCCAGCACCTCAGTTCAAAAACAGCAGTTCTTTGGTGCTCCACCTTCTGAATTGGACTATAAGTCCAACTCTCATATCTGTACACGACTACTGGAAAAACCATAGCTTTGAGTATACAGACTTTTGGCATCAAAATAATATCTCTGCTTTTTAATACACTGTCTAGGTTTGTCAAAGCTTTCCTTTCAAGGAGCAGGCATCTTTTAATTTCATGGCTTCAGTCACCATCTGCAGTAATTTTTGGAGTCCAAGAAAATAAAGTCTGTCACTGTTTCCATTGTTTCCCCATCTATTTGTCATGAAGTGATGGGACCATATGCCATGATCTTAGTTTTTTGAATGCTGAGTTTTAAACCAGCTTTTTCACTCTCCTCTTTCACATTCATCAAGAGGCTCTTTAGTTCCTCTTCCATTTCTGCTGTTAGAGTGGTGTCATCTGCATATCTGAGGTTACTGATATATAATCTCCCAGCAGTCTTGATTCCAGCTTGTGCTTCATCCAGCTCAGCATTTCACATGATGTACTCTGTATAGAAGTTAAATAAGCAAGATGACAATATATTACCTTGAATTATTCCTTTCCCAATTTTGAACCAGTCTGTTTTTCCATGTCAGTTTCTAACTATTGCTTCTTGACCTGCATACAGGTTTCTCAGGAGGCAGGTAAGGTGGTCTGGTATTCCCATCTCTTTAAGAATTTTCCACAGTTTGTTGTGATCTACACAGTCAAAGGCTTTAGTGTAGTCAATGAAGAAGAAGTATATGTTTTTCTGGAATTCTCTTGCTTTTTGTGTGATCCAAGGGATGTTGGCAACTTGATCTCTAGCTCCTCTGCTCTTTCTAAATCCAGGTTGTACATCTGGAAGTTTTCAGTTTACATACTGTTGAAGCCTATCTTGAAGGATTTTGAGCATTACCTTGCTAGTATATGAAATGACCACAGCTGTGTGATAGTTTGAACATTCTTTGGCCTTTATAAGACTGCCTTCATGTTTAAGATTTATGTGAAACACCACACTGAAAACGAAATGCTTTATTTGAACTATTGTAGATAATTCTGTTTAGATGCAAAAATGTAGATGTCTAAAGGCATCTGAACTGTGCAGCATCATGGGTTAAGTTTTTTTTTTTTTTTAATTGAAGTTCCTCTATGTGTATTATCAGTTCAGTTGAGTCACTCAGTCATATCTGACCCTTTGTGACCCCATGGACTGCACCATGCCAGGCCTCCCTGTCCATCACCACATCCTGGAGTTTACTCAAGCTCATATCCACTGAGTTGGTGATGCCATCCAACCATCTCATCCTCTGTCATTCCTTTCTCCTTCCACATTCAGACTTTCCCAGCATCAGGGTCTTTTCCACTGAGTCAGTTCTTCACATCAGATGGCCAAAATATTGGGGTTTCAGCTTCAGCATCAGTCCTTCCAATGAATATTCAGGACTGATTTTCTTTAGGATGCACTGGTTGGATCTCCTTGCATTCCAAGGGACTCTCGAGAGTCTTCTCTAACACCACAGTTCAAAAGCATCAGTTTTTCAGTGCTCAGCCTTCTTTATAGTCCAACTCTCACATCCATACATGACTACTGGAAAAACCATAGCTTTGACTAGATAGACCTTTGTTGGCAAAGTAATGTCTCTGCTTTTTAATATGCTGTCTAGGTTGGTCATAACTTTTCTTCCAAGGAGCAAGCATCTTTGAACTTGGCTGCAGTCACCATATGACTTTGAAGCCCAAAAAAATAAAGTCTGTCATTGTTTCCATTCTCTCCCCATCTATTTGCCATGAAGTGATGGGGCCAGATGCCATGATCTTAGTTTTCTAAATGTTGAATTTTAAGCCAACTTTTTCACTTTCCTCTTTCACTTTCATCAAAAGACTCTTTAGTTGCTCTTTTCTTTCTGCCATAAGGGTGGTGTCATCTGCATATCTGAGGTTATTGATATTTCTCCTGGCAATCTTGATTCCAGATTGTGTGTCATCCAGCCCAGCGTTTCTCATGAAGTACTCTGCATATAAGTTAAATAAGGAGGGTACAGTACACAGCCTTGACGTACTCCTTTCCCAATTTGGAAGAAGTCTGTTGTTCTATTTGCAGTTCTAACTATTGTTTCTTGACCTACATACAGATTTCTCAAGAGGCAGGTCAGGTGGTCTGGTATTCCCATCTCTTTCAGAATTTTCCACAGTTGTTGTGATCCACACAAAGCTTTGGCTTAGTCAATAAAGCAGAAGTAGATGTTTTTCTGGAACTCTAGTGCTTTTTCGATGCTCCCAACAGATGTTGGAAGTGTGATCTGTTTCCTCTGCCTTTTCTAAATCCAGGTTGAACATCTGGAAGTTCATGGTTCTTGTACTGTTGAAGCCTGGTTTGAGCAGGGTTAGGGTTGAGCATTACTTTACTAGCGTGTGAGATGCATGCAATTGTGTGGTAGTTTGAGCATTCTTTGGCATTGCCTTTCTTTGGAATTGGAATGAAAACTGATCTTTTCCAGTCTTGAGGCCACTGCTGAATTTTCAAAATTTGCTGACATATTGAGTGCTGTACTATGAGGATAATCAGAACCATATTGTTCACCTGTCCAAACTCCTCAGAAAAATGTTTTGACTGTGATAAATGCTTACTGAAGTCCAATATGTAATGCATGTGTTATTTTCTAAGGGAACAAGCCATATGAAATGTCAGGAAGCAACCTCATCAAATAATAAAACACTTATTATAATATATGTGATTAATTAGGGACATATTATGGGTGATACAGAATCACAAACTTTCTGATCTTACAAAGGCCCACAGGAATGTGTGATATCTTACTAAAATGTAATTCTGATGTTGTAGATTTAGTTCCCCCTTTTAATGCCCATTTAGTGTTATCAGAATGCATAATTTCTTTTATTTATACTTGTACATTTTAATATATTTTCCCCTTATTCTTCTTTTTCCCACATTAATATTGGTTATGCTATTGCTATTACTTTACTATTTCTTTCCACTCACAATTCTACTTTGCTTTTTTACAACCTTTTATTGTTTCACAGCCTCTGGCTTCCAATTTATTTCCTTTTGGATTTTTTGTTTCTTTATAGGATTTTTAAAAATCTAATTGGCTTCTACTTTTGTTTTGCTTGTCTTCCTAAAGAATGTTCTTCCATTTTTCTATTGCCCACTGCACTACTTATTTCCAACTTAGAAAAAAAAATCTTTCAGATATGCTCTTATCATACATGTCCCGTTATTATTTTATACCCAGCTGTGGTTGCTTAGTTATCTCTCTCACTTTTTATAGTTCATTTTCATTTGTTTAAGTGCATATCTCTATTCATCTTGAAAGTATTTCTCTCTCTTCAAAGTCTTTCTCCAAGAAAATTAAATTGTTTTGTCTCTTATGAAAGGAGTAAGCGCTCCTCTGTCAACTGAAAGGTATATTTAAATGTCAGGTCTCATGTAAAGAGAAGGTGTAGGCCAAAACTACAACCACAGGTTTTGTGAGTTCCTACCCTCTGAATTAGGACCATTTTCAGTATTCAGTTATAAAAGTTTATACTGAAGACTGAAGTTTCCTTTAAAATGTAAGTGAAAAATTCTTGATTTATTTCTTTATTTTTTAACAAAGTATATATGGGTTCCAAATATGATTTAGAACTTTTTTCTGTCATGTTACTGATATTAATGTTTAATTGTATTTGACAGCTTTTAGATATTCTATGAATAAACTTATAGGACAGATTTTAACTTTAAAAATGTCTTTTACTCTTAATAACTAATATAATATAAAAAATTTTTAGATCATATTTGAATATAAGGTTACCTAAAGTTGAAGAAACACTCATTGATCTCAATGTGATTTCATTATAATATGGGTTAAGTTATTAATAATTTATAGTTTCATATAATGAATTTTTGTGATCATATTTGTTGGTGTAAAATGCTTTTCTTCTATCTTCCTGGTTGTTTACTTCTCCAGTTAGCACTGACAGCCAGTACTCAGGGAGATTTTCCTGGAGGACTTTTCTCAAATGGACTATTTCTGTAGGGTAGGAAGGCTTTTTGTCACTGTTTTGTTCTATCCACACAACTTCATGAATAATGATCTCTATTGTGGCACTTCATTTGAAAGGCAGTGATTGGCCAAAATGATCATATATATTTAAAATATATCTATAGATAGAATCTAAACATACATACATTAAAGCAGTGAAACCAAATGGATGGGCAAATGAAAAGAAATGAAAAGTCATGACATATCAGACAAAGATGTCTTCAAAGGGAAAGAAATAATAGTGATATGAGTATTATTTAAGATAGTAAAAGCTTCAATCCACTGCAAAGATCTGACTATAAGCAATATCTACACATCAAATAATATAGCATTAAAATTCATAGAACAAAATTTATAGGAACTACAAGAAAAATAGAAACATTAAAAATAGACTTTAATTCACCTTTTACAATTTATAATAGGTCAACTAGAATAAAAATATATACTGATATAGGAAGTCTAAATAAATATAAAGATGAATTTAATTGAGATGTGCTGAACTCTGTAGCTTTAAAATAAGGAAAATGCTTCTGTTCTGTGTTCTTGGTGAAGTCATTTAAAAAATAACCTTTATTGGGACAAAAAAATATATATTCCAAGAGACAAACATGACAAGCTACATTATAGGATTATAATGCAATGAAACTGAACATAAATATTGAAAGAAATCTATCATTTGGAAATTTTAAGCACTTTATCTTACACAGCACTTACAATAAAGACCAATTTGAAAGTGAAGTTCATTTTAAGAAGTTTTCTGGGTTTTTTTTGTTTGTTTGTTTATTTTCCCATAAATGTTTCAGAGAAGTTGGTTTAGTTCTAAAATTTTCTTATTATCTTGATGTGGGCTGCATTTAACTTATTAACTAATTTAGGGATGTAGTATTCCTATCCAAAAATAGGATATGCTTTTCTACCCATTTATATTTCTTTCTAAGTTTATTCAAAGCTTTTAAACAATGTTTACATAATATTTAGGAAATGTTCATGGTTGTTTTCTCCCTGTTTTAAATAGGCTATTTTTTAGGTTCACAGTAAAACTGAGCAGGGAGCAGAGTTCCTATACATGCCCAGTGGACATGCAAGCACTGTCCACTGTCAGTATCCCACACCAGTGTAGTACATTTGTTAAAACTGAAGAGCCTACATTGACACATCGTTATCCAAAGGTTATAGTTTACATTAGGCTTCACTCTTAGAGTTGAAAATTCTATGGGTTTGGACAAATGGATAATGACATATATCATCACTATAGTATCATATGAAGGAGTTTCACTTCTTTAAAAATTCTTTGTACTCTACTTCAATTTTCCTTTCCCTCTAACCCCTGGCAATCACTGAACTTTTTCTTGTCTTCATAGTTTTGCCTTTTCCGAATTATCATGTAGTTGGAATCTTACAGTAAGTAGCCTCCCAGACTGGCTTCCTCCACCTACTAATATATGCATTTAAGTTTCTTCCATGTTATTTTCATGGCTTGTTAGCTCATATCATTTCAGTGCTAAGTGATATTCCATTGTCTAGATGTACCAGTTTGTTCATTCATTCACCTAAGATGAAGGTGACATCTTGGTTGCATCCAAGTTTTGCAATTATGAATAAAGCTGCTATAAACAACTGTGTGAAAGCTTTTGTGTGGACATAAGATTTCAACTCATTTGGGTAAATATAAAGGAAGATAATTGATGAATCATATGCTAAGAGTAAGTTTTCTTTTGTAAGAATTGCCAAAATTTTTTCCAAAGTGGCTGTACCATTCCAAATAGCAATGAATGAGATTTCCTTTTGTTTCACATCCTTGTCAGCATTTTATGTTGTCAGTGTTCTGGATTTTGGCCATTCTAGTAGTCATGTAGTAGTATCTCATCATTGTTTTAATTTGCACTTCCCTCAACATTCAGAAAACGAAGATCATGGCATCCGGTCCCATCACTTCATGGGAAATAGATGGGGAAACAGTGGAAACAGAGTCAGACTTTATTTTTCTGGGTTCCAAAATCACTGCAGATGGTGACTGCAGCCATGAAATTAAAAGACACTTACTCCTTGGAAGGAAAGTTATGACCAACCTAGATAGCATATTGAAAAGCAGAGACATTACTTTGCCAACAAAGGTCCATCTAGTCAAGGCTATGGTTTTTCCTGTGGTCATGTATGGATGTGAGAGTTGGACTGTGAAGAAGGCTGAGTGCCGAAGAATTGATGCTTTTGAACTGTGGTTTTGGAGAAGACTCTTGAGAGTCCCTTGGACTGCAAGGAGATCCAACCAGTCCATTCTGAAGGAGATCAGCCCTGGGATTTCTTTGGAGGGAATGATGCTGAAGCTGAAACTCCAGTACTTTGGCCACCTCATGCGAAGAGTTGACTCATTGGAAAAGACTCTGATGCTGGGAGGGATTGGGGGCAGGAGGAGAAGGGGACAACAGAGGATGAGATGGCTGGATGGCATCACTGACTCTATGGACGTGAGTCTGAGTGAACTCTGGGAGTTGGTGATGGACAGGGAGGCCTGGCGTGCTGCGATTCATGGGGTCACAAAGAGTCGGACATGACTGAGCAACTGATCTGATCTGATCTGATAATATATGATGTGGTGCATTGTTTCATATGCTTATTTGCCAACTGTATATCTTCAATTTGGAATGAATTAGCATCTTGATAATATTGAAACTTCCTATCCATGAACCAGGAATACCTCCATTTATTTAATTAGTACTTTCCTGGTGACTCAGACAGTAAGAATCTGCCTGTAATGCAGGAGACCTGGGTTTGACCCCTGAGTCAGAAGATCCCCTGGAAAAAGGAATGGCAACCTACTCTAGTATTCTTGCCTGGAGAATTCCATGGACAGAGGTGCCTGGTGGACTACAGTCCATGGGATTGCAAAGAGTAGGACACGACTGAGCAACTAACACTCACTCACTTATTTCTTTGGTCAGTTTTATTATTTTACTCATACAGACCTTGAACATAATCTGTTAAATTTGTATTTAAGTATTTCTTTGAGGGGAGTGCTAATGTGAATGGTTTTATGTTTTTAACTTCCAATTCCACTTGTTCTTTGCTGGAATGTAGGAAAGCAGCTGACTTTTCTATATTAACTTTGTAATTTGCAACCTCACTGTAATTGCTTATTAGTTCCAGGAGTTCTTTTGTTAATTCTTTTGGATTTTTTTATATAAACAATTATGATGTCAACAGAGACACTCATTTCTTCCTTCTCAATCTGTAAACTTCTTATTTCCGTTCCTGGCCTTTTTTCATTAGCTAGAACTTCCAGTATGATCTTAAAAAGTGGTGAGAGGAGATGTCCTTGCTTTTTTGTAATCTGAGTGGGAAAGGTTCTAGTTTCTTCCATTGCATTTTAAAACTTGTTGTTCCTATAAAGGAAATATATTGAGTTTTTCATATCACCTTTGAAATAGACACCTCAATTCTTTTACCACTTTTAGGAATCTTTCAGATGTTTCTATTTTTTCTAGGCATACAATTATATAGTATGCAAATAACTATATTTTACTTCCTTCATCCTTATTAGTGTAATTGTATCTCACATCTAATTGGATTGGTATGTATAGTGTTGAGTTTTTCCTAAGCTTTATGAAAATATATTTAGGATTTGTAAAGTGTTTTGTTGACCTTGGGGATCTGTGTGTGTGTGTATAAAATGTTAGAACAACTGGACAAATGGATGTCTACCTCACTCCATATAGTAAGCAAATTCTAGGGCTTCCCTGGTGATCCAGTGGTTAAGAATCCATCTTGCAATGCGAGGGTCACCAGTTCATCCCTGGTCCAGGAAGATCCCATCTGCTGCAGAGCAACTAAGCTCACACAGCACAACTACTGCGCCTGCACTCTGAAGCCTGTGGGCCACAACTGCTGAGCCCACATGCAGCAGCTACTGAGGCCCGCACGCCCTGGAGCCCATGCTCCAGAACAGGAGAAGCCTCAGCAATGAGAAGCCTGTGCCCTGCAACTAGAGACTATGCCCTGCTCCCCATAACTAGAGAAACCCTCTGTGCAGCTATGGAAACCCAACACAGCCAATAAGTAAATAAATATTAGAAATCACATTCCAAAAAGATCAAAGATTTAAGTTTATAAATCTAAACCATAAATGATAAAAATGAAGGAAGAAAATATGAT
The DNA here is from genome assembly GCF_019923935.1 of Bubalus bubalis. Classification (NCBI taxonomy): domain Eukaryota; kingdom Metazoa; phylum Chordata; class Mammalia; order Artiodactyla; family Bovidae; genus Bubalus; species Bubalus bubalis. The sequence continues at coordinate 82,354,685 of NC_059158.1, forward strand.
GTATCCCTCCACACTCTCAGGGACATGGATGCTTTCCAGAGCATGACACAAAATCTAGAAACCAGAGAAGAATTAGAGTTAATCATCACATAACATGCAAAACGTTTTAATTAAATTTTGTAATCTGTAGCACAAAACACCATAAACTCAAAATACATACACTATATATTTTTAAAAGCCCCCACATTCCCAAATTAAATGGTTCATATTGTATCTAAAAGGGTGCTATAGTTTAAAAAGGAAAAGAAAATGAAAACATGTACTGTTATTTAAATAGTCACAGAAAGAAAAGAAAATATAGCTCTTGAACATATGCTCATATAAGTTCACATAAGTTCAGCTTTTCTCATTTTAAGACAAATGCAAATTAAAACAGTAATATGGCCCCTGTTTTGCCCCAATCCGATTGAACATACTGAAAATATGATAACACATTATGTGGTGAGAATGTACATGAGCAGGCCCCGTGTTCCATTGTTGTCAGAAGAACCAGTTGGTTCAACCTTCAGAAAGAGTTATTTTGTAATAATACCAAAATTAAAGATTCACATTTTGCACAGCTAAGTATAACTGTAGAAACTGATACTATACTATTCACATATATGTGAAAGTATGTGTATAACATATATTGTATCTTTATTTGTAATAACAAAAGATTAAAAACAGGCTGAATACCTATCACTTGGGAATTGATTGAATAAATTATAGTATGTACAAAAAAAGGAAAACTATGCAGCTGATAAAGAGTTGAATCTGTAAAAACTGATAAGAAATTAACTCTAATAGGTATTTTCAGTGAAAATTGCAGGGTGCAGAAAATGTGTGAGTTGGCGCATATCTATTACATAGACAGATAACAGTGGTTAGGTCTTGGGTCAGAAATTGATTTTTTGCGAACAAGAAGGAAGGGGAATTTTCCAGTTTCCTTTAATGTTTTGAATTTATGTCATTTATGCATGTTTTCTATCAAAAAACTAGTCAGAAATAAAACCATCCATACATTGATGTTATAATACTTCCCTTAGAAAATGCACCATACCTGTTATCCCTAAACATTTATTTCAAAATAAATAACTGCCAGTATTTTCCTGATTTCTTATGGGAGCAGTAGAATTTTAAGGCAAAATATTCTTTTTCTGTTGATTTAAATTTACTTGATTTAAATTTTCTTTCCTTCCAGGCCCTAAGCTGAATTGCAGGTAGATTGGAAAGACCTCTGAAAATTTCACTAGTTCACTTCAAGGACAGAGAGTACAAATTTAGACTTGTATATCTGGCAAAGAATCTGCCTGCAGTACAGGGGACCTGGGTTCAATCCCTGGGTTGGGAAGAGACCCTGGAGAAGGCATGGCAACTCACTCCAATATTCTTGCCTGGAGAATCCCCGTGGACAGAGGAGCCTTGCAGGCTACAGTCCATGGGGTCTCAAAGAGTTGGACTCGACTGAGTGATTAAGCACAGCACACCCCCTTGTTTCCGGTCACCTGTCAAAAACTTCACAGCAGTGGGAATCTCCCTTAGTAAAATTTGAAGTTCCTGTAAGACCTCTCAAAAGATATATGGCAGCAATTTTAATATTCCAGTTCATATACACCAAAGCTGCAATTGACTATATTGTAGTTTGCTGACCTAAATGAGTTAATGACCTTCCCTCCTAGCTCAGTTGGTAAAGAATCTCCCTGGAAGGCAGGAGATTCAATTCCTGGGTCGGGAAGATCCCCTGAAGAAGGAAATGGCGACCACTCCAATCTTGCTTAGAGAATCCTATGGACAGAAAAGCCTGGCAGACTAGAGTCCATGGAGTTGCAAGAGTTGGACACAACTTAGCAACTAAACCCTGAACCAATGAGTTAATGCCGTGTCCAAATAAAACTTGTGGTCAAATGATAGCCTAGGCTCTGAGAAGTTTTGGCTCAGTATTATCTGTGAAATTTGAGCTGATATTAAATATGCCTTAAAACAATACCTTTGGGATTTGGCCTCCAGCATCTGATCAGGTCTGGCAGCTATATAGAGTTAAGAGTTTTGCCTCAGGTCCTTATGTTTTGCACTGTAGGATTATAGCAAGAATATCATTATTCCTTTAGTGAAGGAAAATATCTCAGTGTTTGAGCTTATGGAACTGTCTTCTTTCTGATTACTTTTTCCTCTGAAATAAGAGAATTTTGCTGTCTCCTGTACCTACAGTTATCTTCTCCCGCTCACAGCACAATCTAGTAATTCCTTTCCAGCCTAGCCTTTCTGCCATTCTTAGTCATCTAATTGTTGTCTGTCTAACCTTAAACTGTCTCTTCCTATATGCATTTAAGCAGGCTGACCCTAGCATGACGGATGCCATGACAGGTCACAGTTCCATTGTCTTTGTCTCAGAATAGATGAAGGCTCAATCAGGACAGCCATGGCTATTTGGTCATTAAATCTGGCTGCAGCAAACTGTTCTGACTGGCTTGATCAGGAGCCACTTGTGCAGATTAGACAGTTGCATTTTATATCCTCTCAGAGACAGCTCCCTTTCCACTTCACCCTGTTAATGAGTTAACCATGGTCTCTCTGGGGCTACATCCTCATCTTCTGGGTGGCTCACAGAGTGAATAGCTCATTTGGGACAGGGTGGTACTTAGCCAATGTACTTTAATTAAGGCTATACTTGAATAACTTCCTTAAGTTATGGCACGGTTCCTGCCTCAGCAAAGCATAAGGATTGGATTAATAAACATGGGACGTTTATAACAAAAAAGCTGAGATAGAAAACATGTTTGTTAAGCCAAACTCATAGAAACAGAAAGTGGAATGGTGGTTGCAAGAAGCTGGGGGAGGGGAAAATAGAGAGTTGCTGTTCATTGACATTAAATTACAGTTGTGTAAGATGAATAAGTTCTAGAGATCTATATGACTTTGTGCCTAGAGTTGACAATACTGTCTTGCACATTTAAAAGTTTGCTTAAAGGGTCATGCTAAAGATCTCAGGTTAAATGTTCTAGCTACAAAAAAAAAAAAAAGAATTTATAGTTAATTATTCCATTTGGATTTAATTGGAAATGAACTTTTCAGTCCTCTAGTTTGTATTGCATAACAGGAGGTTGCAGATATTAAGATCTTTAAAGCTCCTTAAAATATCTGTATTCTTTCTCTTTAGGACTTCATATGCAGAGTAAATGGTGATTAAAATGTGCAGGATGACAAGATGGAGCAAACAGTGCTTGTGCCACCAGGACCTGACAGCTTCAACTTCTTCACCAGAGAATCCCTTGCGGCTATTGAAAGACGCATTGCAGAAGAAAAGGCTAAGAATCCCAAACCAGACAAGAAAGACGATGATGAACATGGCCCAAAGCCAAATAGTGACTTGGAAGCCGGAAAGAACCTTCCTTTTATTTATGGAGACGTCCCTCCAGAGATGGTGTCAGAGCCCCTGGAGGACCTGGATCCCTACTATATCAATAAGAAAGTGAGTGTGTTTTATCAGGCATATTTTGCTGCTTATTGCCTTATAGTATACCTTAGACTGTTAGAGCACCAACATATGCTAAGTTAGCACAAACTCTAAGTATCCTTCTCTTTGGGAAATAGAACACATTTGTGTATGCTTTATGCATATATACAACAAATAAATTGATTAGATCATAACAGATGGAGCTGTCCCAAATGTACACAAAAGATATCTAAAAACAAATATAAGTCATAGGCAGCTATTTTGACCAATTAAAAACTACTCCCCAGGGATTGTGTTTACTATTTATGAGTTTTCTGTACTTGAAAATCCTGAAATTGTCACAAGTTATAAAGATCTCAAAAATGTTGGTATTAATTTCTCATAGAACAAAATTTGATACCACAAGGATTTTCAATTTTTATATTATATATAAATATTATGTTATATATAATACATCAATTAAGTTCCTGAAGAAATTTTTTCATTTGGGAAAAAACATTCCTATACAAACTATAGTTTAAACAATTATTTAATCTTTTGGTGGGAATATATTAATATTGGTAAGGATTAACCAAAATCTAGTAATCTAAAAATACATAAATTTGAGTATTCATGCTTGAAGTGAATGTATTAAGTACTTATCCTTTCATTATGACCATGATTTCACCAAGTCAAGAAGAAAAGTATTAAAAAAAATTAAATAAAAAAATTATTATATTGATTTTAGATTAAATTTATGGCTTGTTAATTTGCAATATTTTATTATATTTTTCACCTAAAACAACATATTTGTTAACTCTTGGTGGAAGGTACAGCACAAAGATTGTAATTAAGCAAATGAAATGTTTTAGTTAAATATGGTCCTTAAAAATGCGCTCAAAACTTTTAGGGATGTTTTTGGTTGCTGGCACAATTATCATGTTAGTTTTTATGAAGTGCAGAAATTTGGAATTATGGTATGTTAATTCAAGGCAGTTTTGTAAATCACTTCTCATTGACTACCACAGTTTTCAGAGGTAGAAACCTCTTAGGTTCAGATTTTTTTTTAAAGTTGTCAGGCTATACCTGGTTTAAGTATAACAATTTTCTTTTTTAAAACTGATTTGTCCATTTTGCAGTAATGGAAGAGATTAATCATTTTCAATACATTTATTATCTTTTATTTAAATTTGTTTTTTAACATTGTAGTATTAAATCTTAGTAGGTAAACCATTATCTGTTTCATAACTGCCATTTAAATTAAGAGAAAAATTACATTTTATCATTCAGTCACTACTTTAGAAATTGTAATTTTTACAATTAGAAATTGTAATTTCTAATACTTTAGAAATTAATATGATATCTGAAAAGCTAAAACCCATATTAAGCAGTCTACGAGGGGGTTATTTGTATTTTTTTAAAAGTAAAAATGTGATAAACCAGTTATTCAAACATTTTACCTTATTTAAAATTACTCTATTATTGAAGTTATGACTCTGATATGTTCTAGCCAGAAATTCATTGCAACTAAAGTATATGACTTTATTTATAGCCAGTGGACATATCCAAGCTATTTAGAGCTGCTACTACCATGGGTTAGTGGGCTCCATCCTAAGCAGGCATTTTGCTACCCCTAGACATCCAGTCCCCAGCTTTCCAGTAGAAATAACCATCTGAAAGTTATTAAAGTCACCCAGAGCCTACCACTTCATCAAACAGGATCCACAGCTAGGATCCCGGATCCTCTGCCATGTCCTTATCTGTAAAACAATAAATGCATACATTGAGAAAGACCAAACTAATGCCTGTTGACAAGGGCGGCTCTTCTTTAAATAGAAACCAAATCATCCAATCAATCTTTTCCTTTAAATCGAAAAGTTTTTAGATTGATAAAGTTGTCATCTTGAGAAAATGTCCCCAGACAAAGCAGTCCACAGTTGGTTTATAGTGAATGAGATATAACAAAGGATATACAGACAGATGGAAAACAAAATGATGTAAACCCTTCCAAATAGTTAAAAGAAAGGTCTTGAAACTGAGGATGAAAGACAGACTCTGAAGGAATGACTATTCCATCAGATTCTTGTGCTGAAGTAACCCTTATAAACTTTGTTAGCTTCACATTCAAACTTGCCTTTACCATATCCTTATCTTCAAATGCACATTGTGTGAGGAAGGAAAAACATTCTGACATTTCGGAACAAATCTGTGTGCAAGTAGCGCAACCTGAGAAGAGAAATATTGTTATCAGAAAGGAGCTTTCCCCAAGTTGAGGCACATCCATTGCTTTCACTTTGAGCTGACATCAAGCAAGTCTCCAAATTTAAGTCATTCAACAGAAATACAAATGAAACTTTTTGCAGGACTGAAATCCTTAAAAACTAACATGGCATGCTTGAGCTGTGTGTTTGAAATTTCCTTTTTTTTTTTTTCATCTTCATGTTTTAAAACTTTCTATAGTTATGTGTACACTCTTTTCTAGTTTTAAATTTTCTTTCAAAAAAAATAAATAAATTTTCTTTTATAATTGGATTGTCTCAGTATGGAGGAATAGTCTTAAATTCTGAATTTGTTTCCTCTGATTGATGGTAAAATGCTTAGAAAAATAATAACCTTTTTAAAATAATGAATATTTCTTTTGATATTTGACCAATTTCATTTTAGTGGCTTGGGTGTCTAAGGATGGCAGGGTGATCTGCATTAAACAACACAATACACATACACAGTACTCCTGGCATAGATAAAGGGGCTAATGATGGAAGTGTCACTGGGGAAAAGCTTCCTAGGATGAGATTTCCCATTCTCACCAATACTGGGGATGTGGGTTTTACAGCCTTTGTGGGTTGTAACATACAAATATTAATCAGGCTAGTGATTCCCCTAAGGCTTAACTCAAGTACAGTACTTAATGTGTCAGTTGTGTCTATATACCACATCTCTATAGTCTCCTTCTAAAAAATGTATAGAATAAACAAAGCAAGCCTCTTGTCAGAATGGCCGGAGAATCTTTGTTGTTTTAGCTTAAAGTGCATTGGTGCACGTATATAAGGAATTTACCTGTAAAGAATAAAAAGAACACAAACCACAGCGAAGCTGTCTGTAATCTTCTACAAAGACAATGTCAGTGCGCTTATGGAAATGTCACTGCTGATGGTATATTTTCGGATGGCATATGCCCACATATTTTTATCTCTTTTGCCCCAGTTTAAAATGTACTAATTACATAATGTTCAAAAGTTCTGCTGAGACTGTTAAAATAGTTTAATGCATGGTCAGTGATATTGTGGCAGTAACTGGAAAAATAGTATCAACCGTCTCGTGAACATTCATGGCACATGAAGCATTCCAGACCCGCAGATGTTTTAAGCCTTCAGAAGTCCAAGGTAAGAACTAAGGAATAAATTAACAGTGCTATCGGAAGAGACCCACAGAATTTTCCACACTGTGTTACCTTTGGTTCCATGGTCTTCAGAACATGATTCCAGGCTGGGTTCCTTTTTTGTTTTGTTTATTTACTGTGTGGCAAGGTGCATTTTAGCTTGTGAACACACCTTTATTTCTTCGTGGGAATTTTTTTTTTTTTTTCACAGTTTCCTTTCATAGCTTTGGTCGATATTGCACCATTTGGCTATACATTCAAATTCTTCACCCACTCTTTATTACAGAAAACTTCTTCCTTTTCATGTTCTTCTTAAAATTACAGATGACTCATTAGTATCCTTTTGACTGTGACAGTGTACTGGAAATAGAATGAGGTATTTTAGCTGTGCAGTGGAAATGGATGTTTGTTAATTATGGAATGTACAAATGTATCCATTTAAAAATGTACTCTTTACTTGACTGTCTCACCAACCATTTAAAGACAATTTATTCTCCCCTTTTATCAGCTCTTCTGAAAGAGATGCATGGCTCCTCTTCATTGGGGCTGCATGAAAAATCGGACAGGAACTTGTGGTTTCATATTCATGCCTGGTTTGTCATCACCACAGGAGTTTTTAATTGTTATGTGGGGTAGGAAGAGTTCTTTGTTTTGGTTTTAAACAAATAGAGATTAGGTAGTTTTTCTTGCAAAAGTAATTTAAAAGAAAATCAGAACAATAGATGGTAAAAGCTCATGATTCCATGAATTCTCATCTTCATGAATTTTCTTTGTATATCATTCAGTCAGTTCAGTTCAGTTCACACACTCAGTCGTGTCCGACTCTTTGCGACCCCATGAACCTTAGCACGCCAGGCCTCCCTGTCCATCACCAACTCCCGGAGTTCACTCAGACTCACGTCCATCGAGTCAGTGATGCCATCCAGCCATCTCATCCTCTGTTGTCCCCTTCTCCTCCTGCCCCCAATCCCTCCCAGCATCAGAGTCTTTTCCAATGAGTCAACTCTTCACATGAGGTGGCCAAAGTACTGGAGTTTCAGCTTCCGCATCATTCCCTCCACAGAAATCCCAGGGCTGATCTCCTTCAGAATGGACTGGTTGGATCTCCTTGCAGTCCAAGGGACTCTGAAGAGTCTTCTCCAACACCACAGTTCAAAAGCATCAATTCTTCGGCGCTCAACCTTCTTCACAGTCCAAACTCTCACATCCATACATGACCACTGGAAAAACCATAGCCTTGACTAGACGGACCTTTGTTGGCAAAGTAATGTCTCTGCTTTTGAATATGCTATCTAGGTTGGTCATAACTTTCCTTCCAAGGAGTAAACGTCTTTTAATTTCATGGCTGCAGTCACCATCTGCAGTGATTTTGGAGGCCCCCAAAAATAAAGTCTGACACTGTTTCCACTGTTTCCCCATCTATTTCCCATGAAGTGATGGGACCAGATGCCATGATCTTCATTTTCTGAATGTTGAGCTTTAAGCCAACTTTTTCACTCTCCACTTTCACTTTTATCAAGAGGCTTTTTAGTTCCTCTTCACTTTCTGCCATAAGGGTGGTGTCATCTGTATATCTGAGGTTACTGATATTTCTCCTGGCAATCTTGATTCCAGCTTGTGCTTCTTCCAGCCCAGCGTTTCTCATGATGTACTCTGCATATAAGTTAAATAAGCAGGGTGACAATATATAGCCTTGATGTACTCCTTTTCCTATTTGGAACCAGTCTGTTGTTCCATGTCCAGTTCTAACTGTTGCTTCTTGACCTGCATACAGGTTTCTCAAGAGGCAGGTCAGGTGGTCTGGTATTCCCATCTCTTGAAGAATTTTCCACAGTTTATGGTGATCCACACAGTCAAAGGCTTTGGCATAGTCAATAAAGCCGAAATAGATGTTTTTCTGGAACTCTCTTGCTTTTTCCATGATCCAGCGGATGTTGGCCATTTGATCTCTGGTTCCTCTGCCTCTTCTAAAACCAGCTTGAACATCAGGAAGTTCACGGTTCACGTATTGCTGAAGCCTGGCTTGGAGAATTTTGAGCATTACTTTCCTGGTGTGTGAGATGAGTGCAATTGTGCAGTAGCTTGAGCATTCTTTGGTATTGCCTTTCTTTGGGATTGGAATGAAAACTGACCTTTTCCAGTCCTGTGGCCACTGCTGAGTTTTCCAAATTTGCTGGCATATTGAGTGCAGCACTTTCACAGCATCATCTTTCAGGATTTGAAATAGCTCAACTGGAATGCCATCACCTCCACTAGCTTTGTTCATAGTGATGCTTTCTAAGGCCCACTTGTGGCTCTGTAAAGAAATGCCATTTAAATTGGGATCTCAAGTGTAGAAAGAAGAGAGAAGTCTTCTATGGGAAGGGAACAGCCTGTAAGAAGACATGTAATATATTGGGACTGTAATAAGTAAAAGGAAAGTAAGATGTGGTTGGGGAGATGGGCTTGGGGCTAGATCAAAGCTCCAAGAGCTTGATGTTTAAGGGAAAAATAGTTCTCTGAAGACTTTGGGTAGAGAAGTGACAACGTTCACTTTTCGTTTTTAAGATCAAGTTGGAGGTCTTTATAGAGGTCTGGTCTAGATTTTTGACAATGAAGATAAAGAATAATGGATGAGATAAGAATCCATTTTGGAGACATAATGCTTAAGTATTAGATAGGAACAGTGTTAGACTTTATTTTTGGGGGGATCCAAAATCACTGCAGATGGTGACTGCAGCCATGAAATTAAAAGACGTTTACTCCTTGGAAGGAAAGTTATGAGCAACCTAGATAGCATATTGAAAAGCAGAGACATTACTTTGCCAACAAAGGTCCGTCTAGTCAAGGCTATGGTTTTTCCAGTGGTCATGTATGGATGTGAAAGTTGGACTGTGAAGAAAGCTGAGCACCAAAGAATTGATGCTTTTGAACTGTGGTTTTGGAGAAGACTCTTGAGAGTCCCTGGGACTGCAAGAAGATCCAACCAGTCCATTCTGAAGGAGATCAGTCCTGGGTGTTCTTTGGAAGGACTGATGCTAAAGCTGAAACTCCAGTACTTTGGCCACCTCATGTGAAGAGTTGACTCATTGGAAAAGACTCTGATGCTGGGAGGGATTGGGGGCAGGAGGAGAAGGGGGCGACAGAGGATGAGATGGCTGGATGGCAGCACCGACTCGATGCACATGAGTTTGGGTGAACTCCGGGAGTTGGTGATGGACGGGGAAGCCTGCGTGCTGCAATTCATAGGGTCTCAGGAGTCGAATGTGACTGAGCAACTAAACTGAACTGATTAGATGGGAGCAAACGGGTGGCATTGTTTTTTGAATATGAAATTTGGGAGGAAAGAAACTGAGCAGCAAAGTTCCAATGTGAAAATTGGCACTGCTTTGTTTTAACTTATGTTAAAACACATAAGTTTTAACAAGTGTTTGTGTATATATTTGAGTTTGTATACACAAGTGTTTGTATGTGTATATATTTGAGAACCAGAGATACTTACATTTTTAATCCTTTAATCCTTGTGTTTATATGGCACTTGGAATTCATTAAGGGGATTCACATGTTTTATTTCATTTCTATCCTTTAAACCACCCTGAGGTTAGTAGTATTATAATCTTCTCCATTCAGATGAAGAAATTGACATGGAATAATCTGCCCAAAGTCTTCACACAGCAATATCTGCAATAAAACTGGGCCAATTAGTCCTTTTCTGTCAATGAAAAATTAACTGAGCATGGACTATGTACCATAACCGTGTTATAGGCTAAAGATACAGGGATGAGAAATATTTGACCCCCAGATTTTATCAATTTACCGGTAGTTATAATTTTTTCTCTGTGTCTGAGGCAGAGGCAGAAGCATCTGTAACCAGCTGACGGGAATCCAGCTGGGGACCAATTATGGGGTCATCTCTAGCACTGGCCCCACTGCAACTATTGTACCCAACTATTCTACCCTATTCTACCTTAGGGACAAACAATTTTATAGATTCTTTTCTGGGTACATATTTTTCTCCTTTGCATTAACTTAAAGCAAAAATTAATTAAAAAAAAAAAAAAAAACTATGAGGCCTTGAGCCTGCAGATGTATTTTTGTTTGTCTCATGCAATACTGTTTAAAATTTTGAATTAGTGTCTGAGATTTATAAATCAGAAGATTGCACAAACATGTGTAAACCTGCATGTTTAGGTTTCTCACACACTACTAGATCTGGCATCACTGATTTGCATACCAGAAATTAGCATGTCTCTTGCACTGTCTAGCCTCTGTGGGGTGTTGGTTTGTGATCCCTGGCTTCAAGACAATTAAATGAGGACTGGATATTAAAGCTTGGTGGGCCGTGGGCAGGCATCAGTTCATAGATTGTTCTTTAGGCTGGTTATCCCCCATCTAAGCAGAAAAGTAGAATGAGATTGGGAGAGAAAACGTTTTGTAAATTATGGCTCACTCACTTTGGAATCAGGTAGAGAACCTGTGAGAAAGCTTTCCATCCCTCAGTGAGCCAGGAAATGAGGAAAATCTTGGCCTGAATCCACAGGTTATTTAAAAAAAAAAAAAGGCAAAGAAGTAGGTGAGATAATTTAGGTAGCTCATAGGGAAAAAATATAATTAGATGCCAAGGAATTGGCCCACAGTGAAAGATGTCCCCAGAGATATGTACTAATGGGAATCTCTTGCCTTTCTATGCAATTATTTACACCCAAAGCTCAGAAGCATCTCTTCTGCCATGTGGTATCATTCTGCCCTTTCTTGCTGGAACCTCTTCTCAGGCCAACAGCTTAGAGCTAGAAAAAGGTTGACCCCACTTCTCGAAGAAGATAGAGCCAGGGAATTTCCCTTATTTGAATGCCAGGGTAATATCAAAGTGGGGAGAGAGTTGCTGCCCAATTTAGAAATCTGTTACCACTTTTAGAGCGATGATTTCTTATAAAGAGTGATAGAGTTCCATGCTGTCATTACATAGAATTCTATTTCATTAGGAATTACATAGGCTTTTGAATCTATGTGTAAATATATATCCTTTCTTTGGGAAAAGATTGTCAGAGGTCCAAACAGTTGACCTCCAAGCACATTTTTGGATTACAGTATAAGTACAAGTTGAAAATTGCCTCTCTAAATTTTGAGGCTAAAGAATAAATGTAATCGACTGATAGCATATTCTGTTTTTCTATTATTCATGGTCACTGCTCACCTTCCTCTGTTATTTCTTTTGCTTTTGCCAGTACATTTACTATAAGAGCAGGCAAATTGAGTTGGCGTCGATCCTTTTATTTGGCAATTTTTAAATAATTTTAGATAAACACAAAGCTGGGCCTTAGGTTTAAACTATTTAAGAAGGAAAACACCTAGATTTAAAGAAAAATTAAGATAATGGACATAGTTTTTAAGGGAACTGGGAAACTATAGTTTGTTAAATTCAGTGTTCATCCTGAGGGGAAAAGAAAAATCATCTTCTAAAGTCTCAGAGACAAGAAGGATTACTAAATAGTTAACAAGTACAGATTCATAAACAATAATCCTACCAAACTAGTATAACTTAAGTTGACTTAAGTCTTATTGACTATGAAGTGTATAAAGGGGTAAGATTTCAATGCAGGTGCATAGCATAAGCATTGATAACAAAAACAGATTCATAGTCCTCCTATTGCAGATCACCCTAGTTATTCATTAAAAGTACAGAACACTGGACATCACAATCTGACCTACTAAATTAGAATCACAACACCTCTGTGAGCTTACTGCATGAGTGCGTGCTAAGTCACTTCAGTTGTTTCTGATTCTTTGTGCCTCCACAGACTATTGCCCACTAGGCTCCTCTGTCCATGGGATTTCCCAAGCAGAATACTGGAGTGAGTTGCCATGTCCTTCTTCAAGGCATCTTCCTGACCCAGGGATCGAACTCGTGTCCCTTACGTCTCCTGCACCGGGAGGCCGGTTCTTTACCTCTAGTGCCACCTGAGAAGCCCCAAGCTTAGTGTATATATTCCCATTTTTCAAAAGAGACAAATGAGTCACAGAAAAATTAATAACTTGTCCAGGATCTCAATGCTGGAAGGCAGCACAACCAGATTTTGAGCCAGGCATCCAACTCCAGAGTCCACACTCTTAATAAATACATAAGCTAAAACAAATCCTAAATCATTTTTAAAAAAGAAAAAAGAATTAAAAAAAAAAAAAACAAATCCTACTTGTATTTTCCTAATTTTGCTTTCTAGACTATTAAACTTTGATTATCAGGAGTGTTAACCTGCTTGGGTTTTTGTTGTTGTTTTCTTTAAAGCTGGAATGCATTTTTACCTAACAAAGCTTGCTGAAGAGAGTATGACCTGGCAGTACAATAAATGGTTTACACCTAGGTTGGTGCTGCCCAATTCAGTGGACAGCATTCATGCGTGGCTGTTGTACTTGAAATGTATTTGACATGTGGCATGTTCAGTCTTTGAAGATTTAGAATGGTATGAAAAGAGGAGGTAAATTATCTCAATAATTTTTAGTATTGATTTCATCCTCAAATGATAATATATATGATATATTGGGTTAAAGAAAATATTATTCAGATTAATTTCATCTGCTTTTCCCCCCCTTTTTTAAAATATGGGTATTAGAATGTTTAAAATCACATATGTGGCTCAGATTTGTAGTTCATGTAGTATTTCTATTTGGTAGCTCTGGTCTAAGTAAACTTTCACTAATACTTCTAGATTTTCTTCTGTCAGTAGAGATTGTTGAACATTTACTAGTTTTGAGGCTTCTTGGGGTAATAACTTACTACTTATTCCAAGTTTCTTGAGGGTCTTTGTTTTCCCTACAAACTTTAGCACAGAACTTTGTGAATATTGTGCTAAATGGTTAACACACATCTTCTGCATTGAAGTAAACTGAATTAGCAATTGGACTGAGAATTAGGTCTAGGCTGCTTTCCAAGTGTCGGAAACACTCATACATATTAACAGCTTAACATATAGGGACTTAGTAAATGCTACTTGAGTTTAGTAGCTATACATAGAAGAGATAAGTGACAAGCCTGATCAATACTTAGTATATGAAGAGTTACATTCCTATAAATGTGTCTCTAAAGTGGCATTTTATATATAACATCTCATTTCCAATTCAGTCAAAATGCTGTCTTGAAATTTGTTCTGAGGCACAGTATTATTCTCAGGTTAAAATGACTTCATGAATTTCCTACAGCCTTGGGCTGTTTAAAAAAAAAAGAAGTCTGTTTCAAGCTGGATACTACTGTATCAGCCTTTTCTCCTCCACATTCAATTCTGAAGTTTTTCTTTTATATTGAAGTGACTTAATGCAATAAAAATTTTCCTGAGTAGATATGTTGATGAAATTTTTATTAAACTAACTAGATTTAAAGAATGTTAAGATCAGTTCAGTTAAGTCACTCTGTCACGTCCGACTCTGCGACCCCATGAATCGCAGCACACCAAGCCTCCCTGTCCATCACCAACTCCCGGAGGTCATTCAAACTCAAGTCCATCGAGTCGGTGATGCCATCCAGCCATCTCATCCTCTGTCATCCCCTTCTCCTCCTGCCCCCAATCCCTCCCAGCATCAGAGCCTTTTCCAATGAGTCAACTCATCACATGAGGTGGCCAAAGGATTGGAGTTTCAGCTTCAGCATCAGTCCTTCCAATGAACACTCAGGACTGATCTCCTTTAGAATGGACTGGTTGGATCTCCTTGCAGTCCAGGGGACTCTCAAGAGTCTTCTCCAACACCACAGTTCAAAAGCATCAATTCTTCAGCGCTCAGCTTTCTTCACAGTCCAACTCTCACATCCATACATGACCACTGGAAAATGGACCACTAGTGATCCATACATGATCACTAGACGGATCTTTGTTGGCAAAGTGATGTCTCTGCTTTTTAATATGCTGTCTAGGTTGGTCATAATTTTCCTTCCAAGGAGTAAGCGTCTTTTAATTTCATGGCTGCAATTACCATCTGCAGTGATTTTGGAGCCCCCAAAAATAAACTCTGACACTCTTTCCACTGTTTCCCCATCTATTTGCCATGAAGTGATGGGACCAGATGACATGATCTTTGTTTTCTGAATGTTGAGCTTTAATCCAACTTTTTCACTCTCCACTTTCACTTTCATCAAGAGGCTCTTGAGTTCCTCTTCACTTTCTGCCATAAGGGTGGTGTCATCTGCATATCTGAGGTGATTGATATTTCTCCCAGCAATCTTGATTCCAGCTTGTGTTTCTTCCAGCCTAGCGTTTCTCATGATGTACTCTGCATAGAAGTTAAATAAGCAGGGTGACAGTATACAGCCTTGACATACTCCTTTTCTTATTTGGAACCAGTCTGTTGTTCCTTGTCCAGTTCTAACTGTTGCTTCTTGACCTGCATATAGGTTTCTCAAGAGGCAGGGCAGGTGGTCTGGTATTCCCATCTCTTGAAGAATTTTCCACAGTTTATTGTGATCCACACAGTCAAAGGCTTTGGCATAGTCAATGAAGCAGAAATAGATGTTTTTCTGGAACTCTCTTGCTTTTTCCATGATCCAGCAGATGTTCGCCATTTGATCTCTGGTTCCTCTGCCTTTTCTAAAACCAGCTTGAACATCTGGAAGTTCATGGTTCATGTATTGCTAAAGCCTGGCTTGGAGAATTTTGAGCATTACTTTCCTGGTGTGTGAGATTAGTGCAATTGTGCGGTAGTATGAGCATTCTTTGGAATTTCCTTTCTTTGGGATTGGAATGAAAACTGACCTTTTCCAGTCCTGTGGCCACTACTGAGTTTTCCAAATTTGCTGGCATATTGAGTGCAGCACTTTCACAGCATTACCTTTCAGGATTTGAAGTAGCTCAACTGGAATGCCATCACCTCCACTAGCTTTGTTCATAGTGATGCTTTCTAAGGCCCACTTGACTTCACATTCCAGGATGTCTGGCTCTAGGTGAGTGATCACACCGTCCTGATTATCTGAGTCATGAAGATCTTTTTTGTACAGTTCTTCTGTGTATTCTTGCCACCTCTTCTTAATATCTTCTGCTTCTGTTAGGTCCATACCATTTCTGTCCTTTATCGAGCCCATCTTTGCATGAAATGTCCCCTTGGTATCTCTAATTTTCTTGAAGAGATCTCTAGTCTTTCCCATTCTGTTGTTTTCCTCTATTTCTTTGCATTGATCGCTGAGGAAGGCTTTCTTATCTCTTCTTGCCATTCTTTGGAACTCTGCATTCAGATGCTTATATCTTTCCTTTCCTCCTTTGCTTTTCACGTCTCTTCTTTTCATAGCTATTTGTAAGGCCTCCCCAGACAGCCATTTTGCTTTTTTGCATTTCTTTTCCATGGGGATGGTCTTGATCCCTGTCTCCTGTACAATGTCATGAACCTCCGTCCATAGTTCATCAGGCACTCTGTCTATCAGATCTAGTCCCTTAAATCTATTTCTCACTTCCACATTCAGTACATTCATTAAAAACGTTAATACCTAACTTGTACAGTTAGAATGGTTAAAATGGTAAATTTTATATTAGGTGTATTACAATAAAAAATTAGGGGCAGGTAGTTAAAAATGTCACTCAGTCGAACAGCTCATAAATCTTGCTTTGCATAAAGTTGCATATTTGTTGATACAATTTAAAGTACAGAAACATTTTGCCTGAAAGTGAAAATGTTAGTTACTCAGTCATGTCCAAGTCTTTGCGACCCCAGGGACTGTATGGACTATAGCCTGCCAGGCTCCTCTGTCCATGGAATTCTCCAGGTAAGAATACTGGAGTGTGTTGCCGTTTCCTTCTCCATACATATTTGTTTATACAATTTAAAGTACAGAAATATCTTGTCTACCTTCCCTGCTGTTTTCTTTTTGACCCCTTACCTGTGAAATGAGAAAGGCAGATATCTCTATGTTGGAAAATTCTAGAGTTACTTGACTACTTGTAAGTAACAGTGTTCCCTTCTTACTCTCTTCTCCCTTCAGTACTATCAATACCATTGCTTGGGGCAATGTGTATTTGAGAGTCTTTGGGGGCAAGTAAGCGACTGAGGATGCACGTGCACACACATCCTTTTGTTAATCTTAATACTTACGAACTAAATGTCTGGCTTCTTGGATGTGCAAGTAAATATAAGGAGGATGAATACAGATAGATGATGAAATAGACATGAAATTAGTTACAAACAGTAAATTTGAAGTTCTAAATGGAACTTACTCACATAAAAATGGTTACAGATTCAAGATTCTAACATTAGATTTCTCTGTAAGTCATCAGTTTAAAATGAATCCATAAACACTTTAAGGAAATATTTGTGTAGATTGTATGTAAATATATATGTTTCAACCTGGGAACAACAGAGTCCTCACAGAAGAAACCCTGAAATGGTCCCTTAATGCTGATCTCATCGTCAGCTTCCTGGGAACTCTATCAAGAACGTCTTATCTCTCTATACTGCTGGCAAAAATTAAAGAACAAGCATTGCTATATAGTAAAACCTCACTAATTTCATTATACATTCTAATCGTAGGCACTTACACAGTGTGCACACATTTCTTAACTTTTGAAGTTAAAAATACAGTCTTTGCATTTTGTAAGTAAATAAGTGAAAATATCCTAAAATCAGTAAAAGTCTCTGTCTGTCTTGAACAATTGAGAATTATGTCCTTTTGCCTTTAACTTTTGTGTCTAAGTATTAATTTCTCTATGTGTAAGGACTTTTGAGAATTGTTTATCAGCATCAGGGGTGCTGTGGCGTTCGTTAGCTTCACCCTGCTGAGTTCTGGCTCTTTTTCTGTGCGTTTCTGGGCTCCTCTTGGTTCAATTTCAGAGTCTTGCTTCTTTTTCTTCGTGGTCTTTAGGGCAGAGGTTCTTACACCCTTTCATTTGGCCTCTGCAGCTTTGCCTTTGGCCTCGTCACCCCCTGCCTCTGTCTTTCCTACTTCTTCCTTTGTTAGGTCTGCTCATGGTTTGGGCTGGAGGCTCGCTACACAGCCAGAGTCACAGGTGATCTTTTCTGTGCGTGGTCACATCTCCTCAGGATGAGCTGCATTGTTATTCTTATCCACTGAGCTACAGTCAGGATCATCTTCATTCCCCTCTCCAAGTTCATGATTTAGCCCCATATGGACTGTAACTTCTTTTCCAAAATTTGTTGTTTGTTGTTGTTTACTCACTAAGTTGTGTTTGACTCTTTGCGACCCCATGGACTGTAGCTTCCCAGCCTCCTCTGTCCATGAGATTTCCTAGGCAAGAATACTGGCGTAGGTTGCCATTTCCTGCTCCAGGGATTGAACCTGCATCTCTTGCATTGCAGGCAGATTCTTTACCACTGAGCCATCAGGGAAGCCCTTTCCAAAATTAGGCTTGTAATATTATTTGAAACAAGGGTATTCTTATTTTTTAAAAGTATATCCTATGTTATGTTTTTACTGGCTCTCCCACTCCGAGCCCATAATATTTCTACTAGAGTGTACTCAGCATAATTCTGGGGTGAGGAAGCATAGGCAAGAGGTTTGCAAGGTGGACCATATTTGGCCCCGAATTAGCTCCCTCAGGGCCTTGCTGTGTCCTTGCATGTGTGTACTTCCTAGGGCAAAAGCATTTGCATTGCACAAGTGTGTGCACTGTGTATGATGATATCACAATGTCATTTAGGGACGGGGCACTGAATGAATCAGAGAAAAAGGCACAAAGTACTAGAGACACAGGTGATTGTTCCTCCAGTAAGCACATGTGAAACGCTTACCTCTTACAAACGGATATGATGATACAGTTTTCTTTGTATTCTTGACCCATAGTCCATCAGAGATGAAAGTGGAAACATGGAGTCAAAATTACATGTAGAGCAATGCTTCTCAAACTCTCTGTTGCGAAGATGAGGTGGCTAGTCTATAAAATACAATAAAATTAATTTTCAGAAAATTGAAAAAACAGACCCACAAAATACACTCTTGTGTTTTATTTTTAGATGCGACAGATGTAAAATTAGTTTGGCAGACACGTTTCTAAATACTTACTCTCAGTGTCATGTTGCAGATCAGGAAAAAGTTGGGAGACCAGCACTGGTTGGACCAAGTTCAAAGCTCTCATTTAGGGCACTTCTACCATACCAGCCAGGAAGCGCTAGTTTAAAACAATATCTCAGTAAATATTTTGGAATGATTGCTTGCATTTAGAAAACCCTGAAAATAGAGGGAAAAAGAGTTGAGAAATCTGTGAATATCTGAAGACTAAACGTAGAGAATAAACTCTTGTCAAAGAGTCTTACTAGAAAGTAAACATAAGGTTAATGCTTGCTATGCAGTAATGCTGGCTTCCATCTATGCATCTTAGAAGGGGGGTGGAATTTTTGAAAGAATGGGTGAATTTAAATTTAAAAGATTTGTAGTTCCCTTCCCAAGACATGTTCTTCATAAAGAAATAGGCTATTCGTAGAGAAATAGGCTTCCTTTCATCACCCCCAGGCTATTTGAATATATATAAAGGTCCTAAGAAACAATGAGTAAGAATCCTTGATACAGGGTTGTATGTTGCTGCTTTGTTGTTGTTATTTTGTCTACATACCGCTAATTGTGCTCAAATATGGCTAAATTTTGGAATGCCAATTCCATTCACATCCATGCATCTTGGATTCTACAGGGTCTTTGAGCTTTTCCTCTATGCTAAGAAAGCACTACATGAAATAGACAATCAGTTGGGACTGGAATTCAATGTGTCAGCTAACTCAGAAATCCAAATACAGAATTTAGTACTCTAGTCAACAGATACTCTCCAGGGAACTTGGCCTCCAGAAATCAATCACTGGTTTACATCCATCTAACCCAAGAGTGGATTTAGTGGTGGCTGTTTTTATTTCCTATTATAAACAGAGTGATTTTTTATAAGGAGAAATGGTAAAAGAATATTTCAAAAAGTATTAGTTTTATTGAATGATTTTGCATTCTACGGCATTAATTTTCAAGGTAATCAAAATGAGAAAGCTGAAATCACTGTAAAAGAACTGCAGTGTCTTAAGGATCTGTGGAATGAAATGTGAACCCTTTTGAGACTTTCATTTAACTTAGATATTTAAAATACTAAGAAAGAAAATAAATTATTTTGGCTAACTATCTTATAAACAATAAAACTGCAGTATCAGGTCAAAGGTAAGTGATATCACTGGATATTGTTTCTAGTTAAGTGAGCCTGGAACAGTTTGTCCTTATGGTACACATCAAAAAGTTGCAACACTGGAATAATTCATGTTGACAAATAACAGAAGGTGGGTAATAGAGTTTAAATGGTTGATACTTTTATACTTGTGTGTTGTGTTCCTATCTTACAGACTTTTATAGTATTGAATAAAGGGAAGGCCATCTTCCGGTTCAGTGCCACCTCTGCCCTGTACATTTTAACTCCCTTCAATCCTCTTAGGAAAATAGCTATTAAGATTTTGGTACATTCATATCCTTTTCAAGTGATCGATATTAGCTATTTGTACATAATCTATAAGTGCTTTGTAGCAAAATGTAAGATTAAGTTGGGAAATGTCATATTCTGTGGTTTTTATCATTTTCATTTTGTATTTCCTTTTGTCATATAAGCATTTTCTTAAAATTTATTACATTAATGTTACTGAAATTTACAGTCTTTACTATTATATATACACACTATATATATATATTTTAGTCTATTATATATCAAAGTCTAACATTATATATCTCTTTCTAAAATTACTCATCCTATAAATCTAGTGTAGAACAGACTTATTTTTACAATATTGTATAAAGTTTGTGACTTTCTGGAATTTGCATGGAATCCTGATATAATAGCAAGAAAACCAAACCTGTATCCAGGTTTGTCAAGTATAATATAATATAGTCATGTATAATATAATATAATATAGTCAAGTATAACCATATCTATAATATAAAGCATTGTAGGGTACCTTAGAGTTAGCCTTTAAGCATAATTTCCATTGGAGACGATCAGGGGGCTCTGGCCAATATGTAGCTAGTTTTTTAACTTTCCTAATGAAATTTGTGAAGGAAGTACTGGATCACTGGCTGAATTTCAAATGGAAGTCATTGAATTATGACTCTGCTGTGCAAAACTGATTGCTTAGTAAAGACTCTGAAAGTTAATGAAAGATGCAGGGATTGTATTTCCAAAAGGTCTTCAGGGATTTAGCTTTGTGATTCTCACTGGTGTTAAAAAAAAAAAAAAAAAAAAAAAAGGACTCTGCAACTAAATTTATCTGTTCCTACTCCTTGGCCAAAAGCCTTCACTTCTGATTATGTCTCATTTGACGGCTTTGGCAATAATAAATATAGAATTACTGGTATAATTATCATCTACTTATCATCTATAATTATCATCTGCTCTATCTTCTAGACCATTACTGGTATAACTATCATCTACTTCCAAGTAGACAAAAACTTAAAATTCCACTCTATTTTTAAACTGATAACAAGAGATTCCTCATGGTATAAGTATGGTATTAGTGAATTTCAAAGATTTGAAACATAACTTTTACATGTTCCGAGCTTTTACGTTTATGGAGGTTTATTTATCATAGTTTGTGTTCCTAGTGCCATCGTGTGGTCATTTGATGAAAACTTTCTTTTTCTCTTATGGAAAATTTTTGCTTGGGCTGTTGACTGTTGTTGAATGTTAGATATGAATGCAAGAAATCTGTGTTTTACTCCTTGGCCAAGTTATCTAATTTCTCTAAAGTTTTAGTTTTATTTCTATGATTTCTAAAATATAGGAATTAAACAGTTGTTTTTCAAGGTCCCTTTCAGCTCCATAATTCTGTTAGGTCCTAGTCATTTGTTTCACTAACATTTAGATCATAGCTACTAACCAGACCTATTCCAATAACTCACACATATTATCCCATTTAATCTGTAACCTCAAACTGATGAGTTCCACATCTGATTAGCTCCATTGCGTAAAATTCAGTGGAGACACTAGAAAGTTCAGTGGCACAGAGAGGTTGAGTGACTTACCCGAGTCATTTTCATGTTGCTAAGATCACCTTTATGTTGAATTTTATCATGCTAAGTCATGACTTTGAAATATTCACTTTCAATCTTATCCAATGCTGCTATATGTTTACAAACATTTGAAATAAAGCAACCTGACATTTAACACCGTACTATAATATATTCACCCATATTGTATCACATGTGTTTAAGAAATTATAATTCTGCAAGGATGTGCCTTCCTCAGCAATTCACTATTTTAATCAACTAAATTAGTTCACATCAGTGCTCTCTGCTCAAAAGCTATGCAACTCTAGAATGCCCACAGTTTTCCCAATAAGGTCTTCTGGGAATAAATAGATTGATTTAATAATAGTAGCAAAAGCCACACTTTATACTTGTATAAAGATTTCTCATACATTATCTCATTCAATCTATACAACTACCCTGTGAGAGTAGTGTTATTATCTAAATTTAAGGATGAGAAAAATGAAATTTAAAGAGATTAGATGATTTGCCCACAGTATGTTTGTCACTGATGCCTGGCCAAACTGCAGGTTGAGCTTTTCAGTGTTAGTTTTATATAATATAAAACATGGGTTTGGGTTTTCTTCTGTGTGTTCCTTAACAATAACCTACATTATTCAGCATGCTAATTATGTGCACTATTTTGACAAACTGTGTGTTTATGACAATGAGTAACCCTCCCGACTGGACAAAGAATGTAGAGTAAGTTCAACTTATAAGCCACCTATGTGAGTATGTATATGTGTGTGTGTGTGTATTGTTGCATAGACATAGAGATGTATATCTATGTCTATATATGTATTTAGGATTTAATATCTCTCCATGTGTACTTGGTGGTGACCAGAAGCCCATCATTCTTGCACATTCATCACTCTTCCTTTAGGACATACAGTGGCCAGAGCAAATATGGTGAAAGTTATCACAGAAAGGAACCAATGTGGTAGACCTTGGTTCCAGTTAATTTCCAGATTAATTCAATGAGTCTTCCACATGCCCTAAAAACATACTATCAAGCCTCACCAAGTTTACACTTCCATTAGGCACATCAACTCTGTGCCAGGCCCATATTGGTTTCAAATGTGGTCAACCAAAATATCTGCTGGGAAAAAAATCCCGAAATTTGGGATTTTCAAACTTGAATATTTAATAAACTGAGGACTCTGCTAACTGAGCCTCCCTAGTCACTCAGACAGTAAAGAATCTGCCTGCAATTCAGGAGACCAGGTTTTAATCCCTGGGTCGGAATGATCCCCTGGAGAAGGAAAAGGCAACACACTCCTGTATTCTTGCCTGGAGAATTCCATGGGCAGAGGAACCTGGCGGGTTATAGTCTATGGGGTCACAAAGAGTTGGACACAACTGAGCAACTAACACCCACCCCCCACACACACACACACGCATACTGAAATAAAAGAGTAGCATTTTCAGAAACCAAGTGCATTGCTAACTGTTCTAATGGACTCTTCTGGGATACTTTGAGGACAGCGAGGCAAGATATGTGGTAAGTGCTGCTGGGGCTGTTCTCATGGCTGGCGTGGTGACCACTATTGCTCTGTGGCTTCTGACCCTTAAAACACCAACCATGGGGGTATTCTAAGGGCCTTTTCCCTTCCTGGACACTTCCAGGTTAGAACCAATAAAAAGATAGAGTTTCTGAAGAAGTGAAAGTCGCTCAGTCGTGTCCAACTCTTTGCAACCCCATGGACTATACAGGCTATCAAATTCTCCAGGCCAGAATACTGGAGTGGGTAGACTTTCCCTTCTCCAGGGGATCTTCCCAACCCAGGGATCGAACACAGATCTTCTGCATTGCAGGTGGATTGTTTCCCAGCTGAGCCACTAGGGAAGCCCAGAGATTCTGAAGGAAATTAAAAAAAAATCATATACAAAGGATTGCTTAAGTATTAACACTAATGTGTGAGGCCCACAGGTCTCAAGTCACCCTTGTTTCTGTGATTTCATTATTCAACTTCTGAGATGAAGATTAAAACATCTAAGTTTCTAGTTGGAAATCTATAAATTTCTTCTCATTTAAACTGAGTAAGTGATTTAAATTTTGGATTTCCAATCTGTCTCAATATTTTATTCAAAATTAGGTTTTCACCTCTGATGACCCTAGAATTATCCATTTGGCATGAACAAAATTCTTTTCCCAACTAAGTTAACTTAGCTTATCTTGAAAAAAGAGGAAAGCTTAAGACTTACTAATTTGTCAATGTTCCCTCAGTCATAAAACATGATTGAAATTAAGCATTTTACTTTCTAAGGAAAATAATTTTATGCTTCCACAATATTATTGATCAGTTACTCCATCATGTGAATGTACTGGATAATTCTCAGGAGGCTCTATTCATTTGTGTCAATACTAAGACATTTCAGATACACTTTATACAGTATGTATTTCTCACTCTGCTCTTAGGGCAATTTAAAAACAACTCTGTGTGCATTAAGGAGCTGAATTTAAATTTCAGACTATGTTTTATTTCCATGAAAATAATTTTAACCTGCATGGATTCCTTTTTAAATGTTTGTTATTAACATAATGAGAGAGTGTTAAGAAATTGATATGTCATGAAAGAAAGTGATTAGTTTATTCATTCTTTTTGGATACTTGTCTCCAGGTACACCTTCACAGGAATATATACTTTTGAATCACTTATAAAAATTATTGCAAGGGGCTTCTGTTTAGAAGATTTTACTTTCCTTCGAGACCCATGGAACTGGCTCGACTTCACTGTCATTACATTTGCGTAAGTGTTTTTCTTGGAAGCTTCAAAAAAGGATATATTTTGGCTTCTACAAGTATTCATGCTTTTAAAGAATAAGCTTGCTTTAACTGTAGAATATTTCTGTGTGATTTATACATTTAAGCTCTGGATTTTAATTTAGTGCAACAGAGGTCAAAGAGGCATTTCACTTTGGCATAAAGGCTTTGCAGTAATTGAAATTATAATGTTCACACATAACAAACATTGTCAGCAAATTTTATACATGCTGCTGTTTCAACAGTATACACACACATTCACACATACACACACACACTAATATGGAAGCAAAAGTGTATTTATAATACATCTGTGAAAATGTTTTTAAAAATTACAACCAAAAAAACCTCTGATGGCCCTGCAAATGTCCATTGACCTTACCCATGTCATGCACTCTCCCCAGTTTCTTAGGTAGAATAATAGAAAATAAACATCAAAACATTATATATATCAAATAACAAACTAATAGAAAAACATAAGGTTCTTAATATATATTTGCTATTAAATGGTTATGTCATCAACAAATGCACAATTAAGGCTTACAAACAAGCATACTCTCTGACTCTTCCTATTTCTCACTTGATCCTTTCCTTTCTTCCTCTCCTTCTTTCCCCTTCTAATTTTCCTCATCATTTTCTTTATATAAACCTTCTTATCCTTATTTGCCAACCAGATAAATTCAGTAATGCTCACAACACAACTTCTGTAGTCTGCTTTTTTTTTTTTTTGGTCTAGTGATAAACTTCCCCAAGAAAGAAGAAACCCAGAAAAATAACAGAAGGCCGCTGTGCACTAGATGAAATTAGAATGTGGAGGAAGATGGACCAATGTGGTTCACCCTCATTCTTCAGCAGCTGGTTTACTTGGCCTCTTACAGGCATAAGGATGTGGGAAGATGGGCAGAGGAGAAATGGAGCTGATATTCTCAAGGCTCCAAATGCTGCCTGTCTCGTCTAAATTCCATATCTATTCAAGATGAGCTGATTCTTCACCGTCCCCTCTGGCCATGGCTCAAAAGAAAGCATTTTTGAGGGGCTATTGTTTCTTGAGGCTAAAATAACAGGAATGGCAAGAGTGATCATTGGGCCCCCATAAAATATTGTTCTTAATTTTCCTAGCTTTCACTTAAGAGTTACACCAAGAAATCCTGATCACGTACAGATAGGCAATAAGTCAGTCTGCCTGAATTTCTCTTGGATGATTTCATATATTTTTTAAAAAACTGAAGGCCTAAGACTGTTAGTTCAGTTCAATCACTTAGTCATGTCCGACCCTTTGTGACCTCATGGACTGCAGCACACCAGGCCTCCCTGTCCATCACCAACTCCTGGAACTTGCTCAGACTCAACGTTCATTGAGTTGGTGATGCCATCCAACCATCTCATCCTCTGTCATCCTCTTCTGTTCCTGCCTTCAGTATTTCCCAGCATCAAGGTCTTTTCCAGTGAGTTAGTTCTTTGCATCAAGTGGCCAAAGTATTGGAGTTTTCAGTTTCAGCATCAGTCCTACCAATAAATGTTCAAGACGGATTTCCTTTAGGATTGACTGGTTGGATCTCCTTGCAGTCCAAGGGACTCTCAAGACTCTTATTCAACACCACAGTTCAAAAGCATCAATTCTTTGACGCTCAGCTTTCTTTATGGTCCAACTCTCTCATCCATACATGACTACTGGAAAAACCATAACTTTGACTAGATGGACCTTTGTTGGCAAAGTAATGTCTCTGCTTTTTAATATGCTATCTAGGTTGGTCATAGCTTTTCTTCCAAGGAGCAAGCATCTTTTAATTTCATGGCTACAGTCACCATTTGCAGTGATTTTGGAGCCCAGAAAAATAAAATCTCTCACTGTTTCCATAGTTTCCCCATCTATCTGCCATGAAGTGATGGGACCAGATGTCATGATCTTTATTTTTTGACTGTTGAGTTTTAAGTCAACTTTTTCACTCTTCTCTTTGACTTTAATCAAGAGGCTCTTTAGTTCTTCTTCTCTTTCTGCCTAAAACTATAGCCAAGAATTATTGTCCTTTTACTTAATTCTCCTAAATTACCCATATTGATTGTACTGCTTTCTGCAATGACAAAAGGATTGTGTACTTAAGAAATTTACATCCGCTTCATGGCCTTAAATGATGTAAGTAAAGAAAACCATAGTGATGGACCCTAACTTCTAAATTGTTACTGACAAAATTATCATTCAAAATCACAAAGAAGGGCTTTATAAAAGATCCAAGCAAATAATATAAATGCTACATAATTCTTGAATAACTCTAATTTAATTCTACAGGTATGTAACAGAATTTGTAAGCCTAGGCCATTTTTCAGCTGTTCACACTTTCAGAGTCTTGAGAACTTTGAAAACTATTTCTGTAATTCCAGGTAAGAAGTGGTCAGTGCAAAGCATAAGGCTTCTTGTACCTATGGCTCTTTCTTTGTATCCTGTTATTGTGTTTGTGTGTGAACTCCCTATTACAGATATGTGACAGAGTTTGTGGACCTGGGCAATGTCTCCGCATTGAGAACATTCAGAGTTCTCCGAGCGCTGAAAACAATTTCAGTCATTCCAGGTGAGGGTTAAACACTGAGGCTCAGCTGTCATGATTTTTCAACAACAGTCTCTTTTCTTAACACTCAGCGTTACATAAAATTGGGGATCATAATCATTTAAATCATAATAATAAAAAAATGAGTGTTACTCAGAAAATAATTCTTATTATTTGAACATAAATGTTTATGTTTTCATATTTTTCATCAGTGTTGGAGTTCAATACTTTCTTGCATGAGACACTGTATTATATGGTCTGTGTGGTTTGCACTTAAATAAGTCCTGGGTTTTTTCCTCCACGTCAGATGTACTAAAGATTTGTTCCCTATCAAATGTACTGATCTGTAATTTCTTGTTCATTTTAGGCATTGATGACAATGTCTGTACAGTGTGAATCTTAATATTGTTTAAAAAGACAAGGAAATAAGATACTAAAGAGTAGCATGGGTCTGCCTGAAGATTTATTATCTTTTGAGCCATGCTTTATGGCTTAGGGGATCTTAGTTACCCGATGAGGCTTTGAACTTGGACCACGGTAGAAAAAGTAGCAAATCCTAACCACTAAACTGCCAGAAAACTCCCCAAGCCTTTATTATCTTAAAGTGCGATTATACTCCAAACCACCTCCGGTTTTACAGCAAAATCTTTTCTACTTATAAATAGGAATTTGAAAATATTTTTATTCTGGTAACTTGTCATAAAACTGACCACTGACCCTAATGAAAGTACGGGGCAAGTTTCATTAGCAAACCAGAGAAATACAAGATATTTTTCTTCATAGAGGCCTTGTGAAGACCATAAACTTCCAGCTATTTTATCCAAATGTAATGGGATGTGAATTTTCATTTCATCGTTCAGATTATTACATTTCCAGAGTTTATTTTCATTAGCATTTTAACCTTCCATGACGTGTTGCTTTCCCTTTACCATTGATTGCAGTCATTTTCAAACATATTTATGGAATCTATGTTTTCAAGAAAATTGTGTGAAGCTTTTCTTACTTCAGACACTTTAAGTCTTCATAGTAATAACCTTCCTTCTTTCAGGTCTGAAGACCATCGTGGGGGCCCTGATCCAGTCTGTGAAAAAGCTCTCAGATGTCATGATCCTAACTGTATTCTGTCTGAGTGTGTTCGCCCTGATTGGGCTGCAGCTCTTTATGGGCAACCTGCGGAATAAATGTGTGCAGTGGCCGCCCACCAACGCTTCCCTGGAGGAGCACACTGTAGAGAAGAACATAACCAAGAATTACAATGGCACACTTGTAAACGAAACGCAAAACGAGTTTGACTGGAAGTCGTATATTCAAGATTCAAGTAAGAATTGCTATTATGTGGGTTTATTTTTTTCATTGCTGATCTTCTTTCCATATAGGCATGGAAAAATTTTTAAATGATTGTATAACAGGCTGTGATATCTTTATCACCTTATAATGGTTTGCACATAAATTTAATTATTTGAGTGATAAATATTCTAATTATAACTCTTAAATGCCACTTTCTGTCACATCATCTGATGAGAGACTGAAAAATTCAGCAAGGAAGAAATTTTCATAGGATACTGGGTTTCTGTACATTCTTCTCATCAAGGTATGAAGCTATACATTGTCTCATTTGAGGCAATCAAATAAAATATTTGAAGGCCCTTTGTTAACTCAAAAGTATTATGCAAATATAACTTATTAAATACCAATTTTCGAATGCATTTTATGTACCAGAAACTGCACAGGATTCCAGGAAAATAATGGTGATGGCACAGGTTCCAGGGTACTTACAGTTTAATAGGTAACTTTTATTGTTATTTTATAGAAATCAAGTGAAGACCTAAAGATAAATACTGTTTTTACAATTGTAGAATGAGAATTTTAAGTAGTATTCCATCAAAAAAAAGGAAATGAGAACCAGTAAACCTTTAGGAGAGAGAAGTTTAAGATGTCAAAAATCTGTAAAGATATTGGAATCAGTTTATCTTTATTTCAAGAGTTTAGACAAAATACGCGAATGTTTAAATATTCTAGTATAGAAGGATGAAAAAATAAATGGCCCAGTATCCTTTCTCTTTTGAAAGTGACAATAAAAATAAACAAAATTTTTTTGTTGTATAATTTTAGTATCTGCCAGTAGCAACATTTCAAAAGCAGAGAAAAAGACCATGATTCATGGGAAAAGAGAACATCTTTTTAAAGAAAAATATTAAATATATAAAACTTAGACTCTACAGGTGCATACATATAGCTGTATCTTTATTATTTTAAGGTGATGAGTAATACTTAGGGAAAAAAATCAAAGAAGAAAGAAAGTCTTAGTAATGATTATGTGAAACAAGTAGAATTAGTCTTAAAGGTTAACTTACTGGGACTTGATAATTCTTAAAAAAAATGCTATCTTAGTTATATCTACTACTGTGGGCAGGAATCCCTTAGAAGAAATGCAGGAGCCATCATTGTCAACAAAAGTGTCCAAAATGCAGTACTTTATGCAATCTCAAAAATGACAGAATGATCTCTGTTTCAGGCAAACCATTCAATATCACGGTAATCAAGTCTATGCCCTGAGTGTAATGCTGAAGAAGCTGAAGTTGAATGGTTCTATGAATACCTACAAGACCTTCTAGAACTAACAACAACAAAAAAGATGTCTTTTTCATTATAGGGGACTAGAATACAAAAGTAGGAAGTCAAGAAACACCTGGAGTAACAGGCAAACTTGGCCTTGGAGTACAGAATGAAGCAGGGCAAAGGCTAATAGAGTTTTGCCAAGAGAATGCACTGGTCTCAGTAAACACCCTCTTCCAACAACACAAAAGAAGACTCTACATATGGTCATCACCAGATGGTCAATACCAAAATCAGATTGATTGTATTCTTTGCAGCCAAAGATGGAGAGCTCTAGACAATCAGCAAAAATAAGACCAGGAGCTGACTGTAGCTCCTTATTGCCAAATTCAGACTTAAATTGAAAAAAGTAGGGAAAACCACTAGACCATTCAGGTATGACCTAAATCAAGTCACTTATGATTATACAGTGGAAGTGACAAATAGATTCAAGGGATTAGATCTGATAGTGTCTGATAGGATGGAGGTTCATGACATAGTACAGGAGACAGTGATCAAGACCATCCCCAAGAAAAAGAAATGCAAAAAGGCAAAATGGTTGTCTGAGGAGGCCTTAAAAATAGCTATGTAAAGAAGAGAAGCAAAAGGCAAAGGAAAAAAGGAAAGATATAGCCATTTGAATGCAGAGTTCCAAAGAATAGCAAGGAGAGATAAGAAAGCCTTCCTCAGTGATCACAACAAAGAAATGGAGGAAAACAATAAAATAGGAAAGACTAGAGATCTCTTCAAGAAAATTAGAGATACCAAGGGAACATTTCATGCAAAGATGGGCAAAATAAAAGACAGAAATGGTATGGACCTAACAGAAGCAGAAGGTATTAAGAAGAGGTGGCAAGAATGCACAGAAGAACTATACAAAAAAGATCTTAATGACCCAGATAATCAGGATGGTATGATCACTCACCTAGAGCTAGGACATCCAGACATCCTGGAGTCCTAAGTCAAGTGGGCCTTAGGAAGCATCACTAAGAACAAAGCTAGTGGAGGTGATGGAATTCCAGTACAGCTATTTCAAATCCTCAAAGATGATCCTGTTAAAATGCTGCACTCAATATGCCAGCAAATTTGGAAAACTCAGCAGTGGCCACAGGACAGGAAAAGGTCAGTTTTCATTCCATTCCCAAAGAAAAGCAATGCCAAAGAATGCTCAAACTACCACACAATTGCATTCATCTCACACGCTAGTAAAGTAATGCTGAAAATTCTCCAAGCCAGGCTTCAACAGTACGTGAACCATGAACTTCCAGATGTTCAAGCTGGATTTAGAAAAGGCAGAGGAACCAGAGATGTTAATACCCAACCACCTGACCTGCCTCCTGAGAAATCTGTATGCAGCTCCGGAAGCAACAGAACTGGAAATGGAACAACAGACTGGTTCCCAATTGGGAAAGGAATATGTCAAGGCTGTATATCATCACCCTGCTTATTTAACTTATATGCAGAGTATATTATGAGAAATGCTGGACTAGATGAAACACAAGCTGGAATCAACATTGGAATATCAATAACTTCAGATACACAGATGACATCACCCTTATGACTGAAAGTGAAGAAGAACTAAAGAGCCTCTTGATGAAGGTGAAAGAGGAGAATGAAAAAGTTGGTTTAAAACTCAACATTCAGAAAACTAAGATCATGGCATCTGGTCCCATCACTTCATGATAAAAGGATGGGGAAACAGTGCAAACAGTGTCTGACTTTATTTTGGGGGGCTTCAGAATCACTGCAGATGTTGACTGCAGCCATGAAATTAAAAGACACTTGCTCCTTGGAAGAAAAGCTATGACCAACACATTACTTTGCCAACAAAGGTCTGTCTAGTCAAAGCTAGATTTTTTTTTAGTCAAAGCTACTGTTTTTTCCAGTGGTCATGTATGGATGTGAGAGTTGGACTATAAGGAAAGTTGGGCACCTAAAAATTGATGCTTTTGAACTGTGGTGTTGGAGAAGACTCTTGAGAGTCCCTTGGACTGCAAAGAGATCCAACCAGTCCATCCTAAAGGAAATCAGTCCTGAATATTCATTCAAGGACTTATGCTGAAGCTGAAACTCCAATACTTTGGCCTCCTGATTCAAAGACCTGA
The DNA here is from genome assembly GCF_019923935.1 of Bubalus bubalis. Lineage (NCBI taxonomy): Eukaryota > Metazoa > Chordata > Mammalia > Artiodactyla > Bovidae > Bubalus > Bubalus bubalis. Next base: position 82,386,424 of record NC_059158.1, read on the forward strand.
CTCATTGGAAAAGACCCTGATGCTGGGAAAGATTGAAGGCAGAAGGAGAAGGGGATGACAGAGGATGAGATCATTGGATGGCATCACTGACTCAGTGGACATGAGTTTGAGTAAATTCCAGGAGTTGGCTTTGGACAGTGAGGCCTGGCGTGCTGCAGCATGGGGTCACAAAGAGTTGGACACAGCTGAGCAACTGAACTGAACTGAAAGTAAAGATAGCATAATAAAAAAACTAATGGGTCTCTTATAGTTGTAGATCTGGAATATACCTTGGTTGATACAGATGAACTCTTCCATAATATTTTTGACATGCCAACAAATAATTTGCAAATAATTATAAATTGCTACATTAAGACAAATGAGAAAAATATGTGTAAGAGGAACACATGAAACGTCTCTTATTCATTTCATATGATGCCTATCAGTTCACTGATGTCACCAACTCCCTGAAATCTGTTTTTCTTTTTAATCAAGAAACTGGTTATGAGGATGTCACTTATGATTTATTCACTTTAAGGAAAATTTATTGAACTCCATCTTCTTACATTGAAAATAAAGGAAGTTAAGAATATCTGAGGCTATTTTCAGCCCTAAAAATCTGTCTTATCATTTTTTCTAATAATATTCCATTTGTTGAAAAAAGAGTATTTTAAACTAAATGTACCTATAGATAAAATGGTTTGTTTTTGAAAGTGATAGAAAACCTAATTTATTAAAATCAAAGATAAACATTATGATTGAGTTATATTTTATTGAGATTAAACTTCTAGATCACTGAGTTTAATGGACAAAGCTTCCCTTATAAATACCTAGTATCAAAAATTTTTCCAGAAAATGTCATATTTCTTTCACATTGTTTAATTTTAATTACAAGTTAAGAAATTATACCTTTGTTTTCTTATGTTCAGAGATGACATGGGGAATTAAAATATTTTTATTATGTATCTTTGTATCGCTTACAAAACTGCATAGAATAAATTTCTCAGAAAATTTAACATCTAGAAAATATTTTTTCTTATAAAATCCTAAATTGTTCTTTTTGCAAAATGACTCTTTAATTTCATGTGTTTCACTTTTTGTCATCCCTTTACTTATTCATTCAGTAAACTTTATTGAAAGGCTGGAATGAAGTGAAGGTTAAGTTGTTCATTCATGTTCAACTCTTTGCAACCCCAAGGCTTATACAGTCCATCAAATTCTCCAGGCCAGATTACTGGAGTGGGTAGCATTTCCCTTCTCCAGGAGATCTTCCCAATCCAGGGATTGAACCCAGGTCTCCCGCATTGCATGTGGATTCTTTACCAGCTGAGGCACAAGGAAAGCCCTGTTGAAAGGCTACTATGTCCAAATACTATGTATTCCCAAATAATATGGAAATAACCGATGATTCATTTTTCAAGGAGTTGTAAACAAATAATTACAACACAAGACAGTGAATGTAATAATAATGGGTATATGTGTTCCTGGTAGCATAGTGAGAGTTCTTAATTTTGCCTATCTTCATTGGAAGAAAGTAGAAGATATCAAGGAATAGTTCATGAAGAGTTGACATTTCAACAGGATATTGAAAGAATCTAAGGAATTTGCCCAGAGACAGAAAACTTAGAGTTAATAAAATATCCACCTATAGTAATTATTTTAGCTTTAGTATTTAAGATTATTTTTAAATTTCACTTATTTTAATAATTGACATGGTTTATGCATCTTTTATTATAATTTACCTATGACATATTTTATAAATTGGTAGAATATAAATTATAATTTATTAGTCATTTATAAAGTGTTAAAAAATATAGACTACTGTTCAGAAAAGCTAAAATCCCTTTCTTTTGAAGTACGTGGCAGTCTTGAGAAAGCAAAGAAATCCCTATCATTCTTATCTATTTTTAGAGAATGAAATTTTTATTTTTCATGAGGAGGGTAGAAAAACACTGATACTTTTAAAAATGTTATGTTAGTTCCTGTGATTATCACTTGTTTTACATTCACAAAGAACAAATGTTTTCTACTCTTACGTAAGTATCCAATCCCCTTGATATAATATTTAGAGGGAGTAATAGCTCTGCCTTTGAATAAATTATATTATGTATTTAAAATTACAAACTTAAAAAGTAGAATCAGATCTTAATCTTATTTTGCGGTGTCATGCAAATGTTCATCATGTGACTTTTTTTTCCCAAACAGGGTATCATTATTTTCTGGAGGGTTTTTCAGATGCACTGCTATGTGGAAATAGCTCAGATGCAGGGTAAGCCAATAATTTGTATGCGTGTATACATATTTTCTCTTTTTTTGTGCAAACTGACAGATAACAGCCAGCTAATTTTATTTATAGTAATTTGTGATAATTAAGTTTTTTTATTTATAAGGTGAGGGATTATTTAAATGTTAGGCAAGCTTTCATGTTGTGTAAAACAAGAAGGAACACTTGAGCTTTAATGCTAGTTCCTTTAGATGAGTATTCGTGAGCTATGAGTCAACTCTGGAGCATCCATGCTAAGAAAATGAACTAGACACATGTTAACACACTGATTACAGACAGAAAATAGTTTTGTAAAATATTACTAGGCATGCTATACAATATTTTAATGATGACATCAGGTGATTAGTAAAATTATATTAAGTCAAAAGTTGGGAAATGTGTTACTTATTTAATACTTTCATCCTTTCATACTTATTTCATACTTTCATACTTATTACATACTTTCATCCCTTGAAATAGCAAATCTTTCTAGCTCAAATATTTAAAGTATAGTGTGCTACCAGAATAAAAACACAGCAGAACTTCTTATAATACTTTCTTTTGCCACATTTACAGCCAATGTCCAGAAGGATACATGTGTGTGAAAGCTGGTAGAAATCCCAATTATGGCTACACAAGCTTTGATACCTTCAGTTGGGCTTTTTTGTCGCTGTTTCGACTGATGACTCAGGACTTCTGGGAAAATCTTTACCAGCTGGTGAGAACCTGAGGCAACACATATTGTGTTTAATTGGAAGTATATTAAGAAAACCAACTTAGTTATGAAATCCAAACCACACCATAATATAATGGAAAGAGCAGAACTTGAAATCAGAAGACTTAACTTTCTTTATCTTATTGATTATAACACATATTAAGCATAGCAGTGTGTTATGAACACAATTCTGTCTCATTTCCCCTTGATCTCTAAAAATATTCCCCACCCTTCCCATACACAGATGCTCCTAAATGGAAAAGCACAGCTTCCTCTCAATTCCGTTTACCCCCTCAGGTATTATCCTTCAGGTGGCAGGTAATGAAGATGAATAAACAGATGTAGAAGGATTAGTTTGGTCTCTTCCTGACTTTACTCAAAGGTTCAGCTCTTTAATGGAGATCTCCATGGTATATTATTTGACTCTGCTTTATTCCTGGTAAATCCAGGAATTCCCTCCTACAGATTAGAATGCTAAATGCATGAGTTAGGGGAGAAGGAAGAGGATGAGGTTAAAGAAACAGATAGTCAACAAGGTAGGAGGGGATGTGACCATCATAATTACTTATATCAGAGTCCTACACAAAGTAAGTTGACAACTGAAGCCACCAGTTAGAGAAATATTGTAAAAAAATAATTCTGGTATTCTTGTTTTCAGACATTACGTGCTGCTGGAAAAACATACATGATATTTTTTGTGCTGGTCATTTTCTTGGGCTCCTTCTATCTAATAAATTTGATCCTGGCTGTGGTGGCCATGGCCTATGAAGAACAGAATCAGGCCACCTTAGAAGAGGCGGAACAGAAAGAGGCTGAATTTCAGCAGATGCTCGAACAACTTAAAAAGCAACAGGAGGCAGCGCAGGTAAATTCACCAAATCAAGTATGTCCTGTCTCGTGGTACGAACCTTTTTTTTATTGTTTTGGTTGTTACAACAACACTGGAGAGAAAGTGAGAAGCAGATGATTGTTTGTACTTAGGAGAAGCTGATAGTACAGGGGGTTAGTCAATATTTCTACATTATTTTGATCATCTGTAAATCCTTTAGTTTAACTATTCTAAAATGTTTATAATATTGACCACAATATTATAAACAATATTATAAACAATTGTTTATATATTTATTATAAAATATTGACCACAATATTACAAAATAGCAATATTCATGCTATTTTAATCATCTTAAAAATTTTAGAATTCAAGGAAAAATGTGATTTTGAGGTCTTCTCAGGTGAGAAATTTTACTGAATGAGTATATTGGCATTAGAAGAAAACCCTAAGAAATCATCTTCTTTTAGAAAAAAATGTATTGGTTATTGTGTAAAAAGATGTTCGTGTGGTTCTTAGAAGACAGTCTTTACCCAAAAATATGTTGTCTTTTGTGTGGTTGCTTGTCTTTCTAAATAAAGAAGTGATCAAATAATGTAATACTCTCTGATACAGCAGTAGGCATATAAAAGTCACCAATTTTATGGAGATCAGGGAACCTAAGAATTACTTCATCTTATAGTATGATAAAATGCCCTTCCTATCACTTCCATCTTTCTTCACTTCTGTTTAGCATCAAAACTCATTGTCTTTACTATAAAAGAAAGCTGATTGGGGAATATTAATTTATTTGCAAGCCTTTATTGAGGGCACTCTTGGACCAATGAAAATCATCACAAAGTTCCAACAAGCTGTGATAAACAGCATTGTTTTCATCCCATGACCATGTAGCCAGCAAAAACCAGTGCTGACTTGAAAAACTGGGGATGATCTTTGGAGAACTGAATGTCTTGTCTTGCTTAGCAGAAACTATTGACCCTCCGGTCTCTAGTCTTTTGGATAGAGTATTGTAGATGTGAGATGGGATATCACCTTCTATAAATTTGATTGATAATATTTTGAGGGTACTGGACAATCTTCCAATAGCTAGAAAGAGGCCCTCAGTTCTTTATCTCATGCCTCCTATCTTTGGATATGACCCCAAGTAACTCATCACCTTTTCTTCCATGCTCTAGTTTTTTTTTTTTTTTCCCCCAGTGGAAAAAAGACAGTGCTAATTACCAATTTTTCAGTTCAGTTCAGTCGCTCAGTCATGTCCAACTCTTTGCAACCCCATGAATCGCAGCACGCCAGGCCTCCCTGTCCATCACCATCTCCTGGAGTTCACTCAAACTCACGTCCATCGAGTCAGTGATGCCATCCAGCCATCTCATCCTCTATTGTCCCCTTCTCCTCCTGCCCCCAATCCCTCCCAGCATCAGAGTCTTTTCCAATGAGTCAACTCTTCTCATGAGGTGGCCAAAGTACTGGAGTTTCAGCTTTAGCATTATTCCTTCCAAAGAACACCCAGGGCTGATCTTCAGAATGGACTGGTTGGATCTCCTTGCAGTCCAAGGGACTCTCAAGAGTCTTCTCCAACACCTCAGTTCAAAAGCATCAGTTCTTCGGCGCTCAGCTTTCTTCACAGTCCAACTCTCACATCCATACATGACCACAGGAAAAACCATAGCCTTGACTGGACGGACCTTTGTTGGCAAAGTAATGTCTCTGCTTTTCAATATGCTATCTAGGTTGGTCATAACTTCCCTTCCAAGGAGTAAGCGTCCTTTAATTTCATGGCTGCAGTCACCATCTTCAGTGATTTTGGAGCCCCAAAAAATAAAGTCTGACACTATTTCCACTGTTTCCCCATCTATTTCCCATCAAGTGATGGGACCAGATGCCATTTTTTAGAGTAAATCAAATCCCCAAAGAAATATGAATATATGTTCTTGTTGGTGTCTGATTGATCCTTTTGAGTATGTGGTCTATAAAAAATGTTAGCACAGAGAAAATCAATTTATTTCTAAAAACCTTTATTAGATGGACAGGAAAAAAATTCCCTCATATTTGCAGTTTCTTCAGTGTAAGATCAACTGGAGTCAGCTGAATTTTTTTTCAAATACTTTGCAAATACTTGAGCTATATTTTTAAAAGTAAGTTCTTTCTCCACTTCTGTGCTGAAACCATGTCTCCTCAATGTAGCAGGCAGCAGCTGCAACTGCCTCAGAGCATTCCAGAGAACCTAGTGCAGCAGGCAGGCTCTCAGACAGCTCGTCTGAAGCCTCCAAGTTGAGTTCCAAGAGTGCAAAGGAAAGAAGAAATCGGAGAAAGAAAAGAAAACAGAAAGAGCAATCTGGTGGAGAAGAGAAAGATGATGATGAATTCCAGAAATCTGAATCTGAAGACAGCATCAGGAGGAAAGGGTTTCGCTTCTCCATAGAAGGGAATCGGTTGACATACGAAAAGAGGTACTCCTCCCCACACCAGGTATGGCACTGCAGAGTTAAATGATGCCTGGATGGAAATTAGAACATGAAGCTGGCAGGGGGACGGGAAAGGGGAGGCTGGTGGCTGAGAGGAGAAGTGACTACAACTTAGGAATTTTTATCAACTGAATCGACTGCTTTTTAAAATTTTTATATATATATATATATATATATTTAAACCTATCCTTTCTGTACAGTTTGAAAGAATTTTAGTTTGCATATATATAAGCCTGCAGCTTGGTGTGTATTTGTGTGTTAGTCACTCAGTCATATCCTCGCAACCCCATGAACTGTGGCCCACCAGGCCCCTCTGTCCTTGGAATTCTCCAGGTAAGAATACTGGAGTGGGTTGACATTCCCTTCTCCTGGGGATTTTCCTGACCCAAGGATCAAACCCAGGTATCCTGCATTGAAGGAGGATTCTTTACATCTGAATCATGAGAGAAAGCTCTACAGCTTGGTGTATTAAGGTAGCACAGCATCAAAAGTCAGGAGACCTGAATTCTCACCTGAACTTGTCTCCTGGCACTTGTTCTAACTAATATCTTTCTGGTCCACAGCCTTTTTAACAAGAAAAATGTGGATAACTCATCAGTAATGTCTTTTTGGTTATTTTATGTTGTGTGTTTTGTTTTTTACAACCCAGACTTCTTTATAAGCCATAATGCATGCTTCTGAAAATATTCGCTGTGGTATGCTTTATGAAAAAGCACATCACTCTGAATTTCAGAGGTCTTAACTTCAAGCTCCAACAACACTGTGCCTACTAGATGCGATGGGAATAATAATTCAAGTGATATTAGGAGGATGGACTTAAACAATTTGTGCAAAGTGTTGGAATTTCTTGAAGGGAAAGAGCAGTGGAAACAGATATGCCCTTGTTAAGGTCATGCTGTTATTGAGTGTTTACAGTGTCCACAGTTGGGTGCTAAAGATGTTTGCTTTTGAACTTGAAAAATGTAGTTCAGGGTTTTGTTTTTCAATACCTTAAGTTGCTGTCCATCTCTCCAGTTATTAATCTCAAGGGCTAGAAACCTTCTCTTATAAACTAATTTAATTTAATCTGAATGCACATAAAATGAGAATGTTAATCAAGGAATGAGTCACATTCTGTTAAGAATGCTGAAATCCCCTTCAACTTAATCTTACAAAATAAAAGCACATTCCAAATGACCATACTAATATGAGTTTAATTTCTTTTCGGTTTCAAACTTATAGTCTTTGTTGAGCATCCGTGGCTCCTTATTTTCTCCAAGGCGAAATAGCAGAACAAGCCTTTTCAGCTTCAGAGGGCGAGCAAAGGATGTGGGATCAGAAAACGACTTTGCTGATGATGAGCACAGCACCTTCGAGGATAATGAGAGCCGCAGAGACTCCTTATTTGTGCCCCGACGGCACGGAGAGCGACGCAACAGTAACTTAAGTCAGACCAGTAGGTCGTCCCGAATGCTGGCCGTGTTTCCAGCCAATGGGAAGATGCACAGCACTGTGGATTGCAATGGTGTGGTTTCCTTGGTTGGTGGACCTTCGGTTCCTACATCGCCTGTTGGACAGCTTCTGCCAGAGGTGATAATAGATAAGCCAGCTACTGATGACAATGTAAGGAAGTTTTAAATAGTTCAGGCATGGCAGGCCCATGATTGCTGTACCAGCCAGTGTTTCTACAGAATGGAACCCCTTGAGAATGATTCCTGGTTGGTCAAGCTGTGAATGCACCTGCATCTTGTAATACCTTTAAAAGACTAACCAACTAAAACTTAAGGCCTCAACACTCTCTTGCATAACACCTGAATGCATTTATTTATTAAATATGCTAAGGATAGATTATACACAGTAATAAATGACTGCCTCCAGTTGGAGGATTTGCTATATACCCATGCTGAACTACCTTTAGATAGCAGGCCATCCACTAAAGACCTGGTATAAGAATAAAAGAACGATTCCTATATTTAAGTGTAAAGGGTGTATAATAAATCTTTCCAACAGACTCTTCGATATAGCTTGCTTCAGTGTAGAAGATTTCAAGAACACTGTGCCTAAATAGATAGCTTCATTATTATCTTCAAATTTCTAGTACTCATACTTGTCTTACTAAAAAATAATGCTGATATAGGTCTTCTCAAAACTAATCTAAATGAAGAGACACACAAAATTATTAATACAGACAGTTAAAAGAATTCTCTGTGTACAAAGGTATGTGTTTGTGAATATATACCCAGATAAGGAATTTCTAAACACGTGCTGCCTCTTATTAGACCTGGATATATATCAGCATGAATGAGGCATGATCAAGTCAGAACTAGATGACTTATTGCTTTGGTACCCTGGATGAAACTGTTTTCCATGCAGCATGTATTGTTTTTTTTTAACATACAGCTTGTGTTGTCAATGACCATCTGTGTCTTGTGTCCAGAAAATGAGATGGCAGCTACGTGTGTTCTAATTATTTGTATTCCTTTAAAAATAAAGGGCTACCTTCTCAAAATAAAATGCTGTGATCATTTAGGTGACTTTTCAAGTTATTGCTTTCTGCTGTTAGTTCTGAAATAAGCAAATAGTTAAATATGTCACTCACAAGGTTTATCGAGGATATCAAAGTTACGTTATGTCACCTAAAACTATAAAATCAGAGGGTAAAAAGAAAGCCCTCAGTTTTGGTGTATGAATAAATGGCTAACAGTTTGGACAGTCCAGGTTAATGCTACAATAAGTCAGCAATATCTGCCATCACCAATTAAATATGAACGTGCATGATGCATGTATTTCGTGAATTTCACTGTGTCACAATGGTTGTTTGCTTATCATATTGTCCAAGTTAAGCATTGAATACATTAACATTTTCTTTACAGGGGACAACCACTGAAACTGAAATGAGAAAGAGAAGGTCAAGTTCTTTTCATGTTTCCATGGACTTTCTAGAAGATCCATCTCAAAGGCAAAGAGCAATGAGCATAGCCAGCATTTTAACAAATACAGTAGAAGGTTTGTAACAAATTCCATTTCCATTTCAGTTGTTTTCACTGAATTCATATTGTCTTATTTGAAACATAAGTCAGTAACTTGGAAGTAGTGTGTTCCAAAGAAAATATCATAGGTTTTATTTAAGAGTTATTTGTTATATATTTCTATATTCTAGAAACTTTTAAAAAAGTTATTTAAACTCCATGGTTTTTGCAGCTCTAAAGAATGTGTCCTGTATGTTTTGTTGGGAAGTCTCTCAGTAATGACTGACTCTTTGCCACCCCATGTACTGCACTACACCAGGCTTCCCTGTCCTTCACCATCTCCTAGAGCTTGCTCAAATTCATGTCCATTGACTTGGTGATGCCATCCAACCATCTTGTAATCTGTTGTCCCCTTCTCCTGCCTTCTATCTTTCCCAGCATCAGGGTCTTTTCTAATCAGTCTGTTCTTTGCATCAGGTAGCCAAAGTATTGGAGTTTCAGCTTCAGCATCAGTCTCGTCAATGAATATTCAGGATTGATTTTCTTTAGAATTGACTGGTTTGATCTCCTTGCAGTCCAAGGGACTCCAACAGTCTTCTCCAACACCACAGTTGAAGAGTTGAAAAGCATCAATTCTTTGATGCTCAGCCTTCTTTATGGTCCAACTCTCACATCCATACATGACTACTGGAAAGACCATAGCTTTGACTATATGGACCTTTGTGAGCACAGTAATGTCTCTGCTTTTTAATATGCTGTCTAGGTTAGTTATAGCTTTTCTTCCAAGGAACAGGCATCTTTTAGTTTCATGGCTGCATTCATCATCTGCAGTGATTTTGGAGCCCAAGAAAACAGTCTGTTACTGTTTCCATTGTTTCCCCATCTGTTTGACATGAAGTGATGGGACTGGATAGCATGAGCTTCATTTTTTGAATTTTGAGTTTTAAGCCAACTTTTTCACTCTCCTCTTTCACCTTCATTAAGAGATTCTTTAGTTCCTCTTTCCTTTCTGCTGTTAAGGTGGTGTTATCTGCATATCTCATGTTATTGATATTTCTTCCAGGAATCTTGATTCCAACTTGCACTTCTTCCAGCCCAGAATTATGCATGATGTGTTCTGCATATAAGTTGAATAAGCAGGGTGACATTATACAACCTTGACATACTCCTTTCCCAATTTTGAACCAGTCCATTGTTCCATGTCCAGTTCTAACTGTTGCTTCTTGACCTGCATACAGATTTCTCAGGAGGCAGGTAAGGTGGTCTGGTATTCCCATCTCTTAAAGAATTTTCCACAGCTTGTTGTGATCCACACTGTCAAAGGCTTTAGCATAGCCAATGAAATGGAAGTAGATGTTTTTCTGGAATTCTCTTGCTTTTTCTGTGATCCAATGGATGTTCGCAATTTGATCTCTGATTCCTCTGCCTTTTCTAAATCCAGCTTGAACATCTAGAAGTTCTTGGTTCAAGTTCTCAATTCTCTTGACAGAGAATTTTCAGCATTAATTTGGTTGTGTGTGAAATGAATGCAATTGTGCAGTAGTTTGAGCATTCTTTGGCATTGCCCTTCTTTGGGATTGGAATGAATACTGACCTTTTCCAGTCCGGTAGCTACTACTGAGTTTTCCAAATTTGCTGGCATATTGAGTGCAGCATTTTAACAGCATCATCTTTTCGGATTTGAAATAACTCAGCTGGAATTCCATCACCTCTACTAGCTTTATTAGTAGTCATGCTTCCTCAAGCCCACTTGACTTCACACTCCAAGATATCTGATGCTAGGTGAGTGATCACACCATTATGGTTTTCTGTGTCATTAAGATCTTTTTTGTATAGATCTTCTGTGTATTCTTGCCACCTCTTCTTAATACCTTCTGCTTCTGTTAGGTCCATACCATTTCTGTCCTTTATTGTGCCCATCTTTGCATGAAATATTCCCTTGATATCTCTAATTTTCTTGAAGAGATCTCGAGTCTTTCCCATTGTTTGTTTGCTTCTATTTCTTTGCATTGTTCACTGATGAAGGCTTTCTTATCTCTCCTTGCTATCCTTTGAAACTCTGCATTCGATAGATATATCTTTCCTTTTCCTCTTTGCCTTTATCTTCTCTTATTTTCTCAGCTATTTGTAAGGCCTCCTCAGACTGCCATTTGATCTTTTTGCATTTCTTTTTCTTGGGGATGGTATTGGCTGATGCCTTCTATATAGCATTATGAACCTCTGTCCATAGTTCTTCAGGCCTTCTGTCTATCATATCTAATCCCTTGAATCTATTTGTCATTTTCACTGTATAATGACAAGGGATTTTATTCAGGTCATACCTGAATGGCCTAGTGGTTTTGTCTACACTCTTCAATATAAGTCTGAATTTGGCAATAACAAGTTCATGATCTGAGCCACAGTCAGCTCCTGGTCTTGTTTTTGCTGACAGTATAGAGCTCTCTATCTTCAGCTGCAAAGAATATAATCAGTCTGATTTTGGTGTTGACCATCTGGTGATTTCCATGTGTGGAGTCATCTCTTGTGTTGTTGAAACAGGGTGTTTGCTATGACTAGTGTGTTCTCTCGGAAAAACTCTGTTAGCCTTTGTCTTGCTTCATTTTGTACTCCAAGGCCAAATTTGCCTGTTACTCCAGGTATCTCTTGACTTCCTAATTTTGCTCTTCAGTCCCCTATGATGAAAAGGACATCTTTTTTTTGTTGTTAGTTCTAGAAGGTCTTGTAAGTCTTCATAGAACCATTCAACTTCAGCTTCTTTGGCATCAGTGGTTGGGGCATAGACCTGGATTACTGTGATATTGAATGATTTACCTTGGAAGCTACTGAGATCATTCTGCCACAGACCAAACTACAGGGAGGGAACACAGTCCCACCCATCAACAGAACATTGGATTAAAGATTTGCTGAGCATGGCCTTGCCCACAGAACAAGAGCAAAACAGAGCAAGACCCAGTTTCCCCACAACCCGTCCCTCCCATTAGGAAGCTTCCACAAGCCTCTTAGTCTCATCGAGCAGAGGGCAGACAGAATGAAAACCACAATCAGAGAAAACTAACCAAACTGATCGCATGGGTCACAGCCTTGTCTAACTAAGTGAAACTATGACCCAAGCCGTGTAGGGCCACCCAAGATGGACAGGTCATGGTGGAGAGTTTGGACAAATGTGGTCCACTGGAGAAGAGAATGGCAAACCACTTCAGCATTCTTGCCTTGAGAACCCCATGAACAATATGAAAAGGCAAAAGATGTAACACTGATAGATGCACTCCCCAGGTTGGTAGGCATCCAATATGCTACTGGAGAAGAGCAAATAAATGGCTCCAGAAGAAATGAAGAGATTGAACCAGAGCAGAAACAGCACCCAGTTGTGGATGTGTCTGGTGATGAAATGAAGTCTAATGCTGTAAAGAACAATATTTCATAGGAACCTGGAATGTTAGGTCCAAGGATCAGGGTAAATTGGAAGTGGTCAAACAGGAGATGGCAAGAATGAACATCGACATTTTAGGAATCAGTGAACTAAAATGGACCAGAATGGGTGAAATTAATTCAGATGACCATTATATGTACTACTGTGGGGAAGAATCCCTTAGAAGAAATGGAGTAGCCCTCATAGTCAATAGAAGATTCTGAAATGCAGTACTTGGGTGCAGTCTCAAAAATGACAGAATCCTGTGTGTGGCAACTCCTTAAAAATGCACAATGAAGTATTTCTGTAAAGGGTTTCTAAACCTGTTAGTCATAGTGACCGTATCTTCTGTTCCATTTAGTTTAGGACTTCTGATACCATCCTAAACACTCTCAAGATTGGAGGGGAAGAATGGGTTATTCTCACAAAATAAAAACAAACAGCTGATTCTTGGCTCTCTTATAGCCTGAGGATGACAGCATAGCCAGACATTAACACAGGATTACACAGTATCTCTATTAAAATGACAATCCACGTAACTTAGAGCCAAATATGGAACCACAATATCAATGCATAAGAGAAGAAAATCATTCTTTGATACCCCTGTTCTATGTTTATGTCTGAAGAAATTTTGGGGAGGAATCTAAAGAGTAAATTCTATTTTTTAAATCACATTTTTTTTTTAATAATGAAGTACAAAAACAGGTTGACTATAGCAAATGGGAATGTTTGGTTAGTGAAATTTATTGGATCTGAGAGGAATATATATGTTTAAAAATCTCTTTGGGGTGTTGTTTTTATTTTTTTTTAATCTAGAACTTGAAGAATCCAGGCAGAAATGCCCACCCTGTTGGTATAAATTTTCCAACATATTCTTAATCTGGGACTGTTCGCCATATTGGTTAAAAGTGAAACATATTGTCAACCTGGTTGTTATGGACCCTTTTGTTGACCTGGCCATCACCATCTGTATTGTCTTAAATACTCTCTTCATGGCCATGGAGCACTATCCCATGACAGACCATTTCAATAATGTGCTTACAGTAGGAAACTTGGTAAGCATATTGGAAGGTAAATGTGTTCAGTCTTCAAATTTTCTGCTTGAGAAACTGTTTGCATTTAATGTCTTATAGCAGTCTTACCACCACCCTTTCTACTTCCTTGCTTTCAAAAGATGGGAATTATATCTAGCTGGCTATACCCTACTCTTTGCCAAAAATAGCCCTTAACAGCCCTTAAGATCCAAGCTGAAACTGAGAAAGACAGCAATATAAAAAAAGGCCCACATTACTACTTGAAAAAGTCAATACTGATATTTATAAGTAATACAAGGCACAGAAGCCGTTCATAGTTTAAGGACACACTTTTTGAAATGATGTTATCACAGTTTCCCTACATATAGAAGGCTAAAATAAAATTACAGATCTTTTTATCTTGCTTAGCCATTCATCTTCACTGTAAGCCACAACTTATTTAAGAATTCACAAATGGCTCCAGCTTTTCTACTTCCAAGATCTAGGTAGGGCCTGTATTATTTAATCCATCTAGTCTAGATCAAAGCCATAAAATAATAAAAAAACATCCAGTACATTTTGTGCATTATACTATTAACAAGGCCATTTTTGGCGAAGGTTTCCACCTAATTCTTTCTCTTCTGAGCTTAAAAAAAAAAATTGTTAAAGTATTTGTTGTCTCAATTTAGGAATATTAGCTTTCATTTGCTGAAATAAAGGTCTCTAAAATAATGTATTCATTTTTCATAATATTTGTTTTGAGGTTTAAAGTTTTTGATGTTAGAAAGAAAAATATGTAAAGCATCCTGAATTATAGTGTTCCTATTTTTAAAGTTCTAGTATTTACTGTTGAAGTAATTTTTTCATGTGCATAATAAATAATGATAATAATGCACATATTATAATATAGGTATGCATGCAAAATAACTGTCTGAGTAGAGGGAAATGGGAATAAGCTTAGAGATAAAACTGTTTATGGGAAAAATCTTGTCAGTACCTGTGCTGTATGAAGTCTGGAGGAAAATGCAGTTGATGTAATGGAAAGAACACTGATTAAAAATAGATTTGCTCTCAAATCCTAGTTTTTCTAACTTTCTAGTTGATGTTGGGCAAGCCACTGAACCCATCTGAAGACATGTTTCTTAATTGGTAAAGTAAGAGTTATAATACTCACATTATGTGTTTAACAGTGTTTCCTTTGAGGATAAAATTAAATAACATATATGAGAGCTTTTTAACAACAATTAATTATTGTGCAAATGTAAGCAAGTAATAGAATAATTACTAGTGTAAACATTTTGTTCTAGGAGCAAATATTATGGCATGCTACTTTATCATTATCTGATGGAATTAGAGTAACTTTGTTTTGATCTTAGGTTTTCACTGGGATCTTTACAGCAGAAATGTTTCTGAAAATTATTGCCATGGATCCTTACTATTATTTCCAAGAAGGCTGGAATATCTTTGATGGTTTTATTGTAACGCTTAGCCTGGTAGAACTTGGCCTGGCCAACGTGGAAGGATTATCAGTTCTCCGTTCATTCCGTTTGGTAAAATACAAAACAGTACAAAGACAAACACCTTTCCACCAATCAGGGTTCTTGCATCATAGATTTTACCACACACCATTAACATTTTAAGTTTTTTGTGTAACATTTGCATTGTTAAAAACAGTCCCTAAGTGGACAAAAATATTCCCACATATTTAGGAAAAAGCTTTATTGCAAAAATCCTGGTCATATAAAGTTGAAAATGTTACTCAATTACCATTCCAACTAATTATTGTTTCTAGAGGTGACTGCAGTTAATATTTTTGCATCTAAGAAAATATTTTAATGAAAATGTATTTTAGTAGTACTTTGAAAATATAAACACCCTTTTATATTGGTGAATAACAATCAGATAAGGATGTGCATGTAGAAACCATTTCTAATTGTATCTCTGGAAAATATTCTCCTTCCCAAAATCAGAGGAGAGAAATCAGAAGTAACTATTTACTTAGTCCACTGATTCACATATATGTGCATGCAAATAGGGAAAGAATTATGAAGTCATGGGAAGTATTCCAAGTTCTTAAAGGCAGGTGCATCTAGCTATGTCAGTTCAAAAGAGGAGCATTATGAATAATAAACACTTTATGAATAGCAGGGCTCTATGTGCTGTTACTTTGCCTGCTATTGACAAATGAGTATCTTTGAGCAGAAATCATTGGGATCAAATATTAATATTAGTGTCAGTCCAGGTATGCCTTACATCCACCTTTACAAAACAAATGAGGGACAGTATGTCCCCAAGTAATAATTAAAAATTCACTCTCAGGGAAAATTATCTACATAAAACATGGAAGGATCAGATTCTTCCTGGGTGGGAGGGAGGGGTCCAAAAATTAGCCATGAGACTGGCCATGGTCAAGGATAGGACAGATGGTGTAAGAGAGTTTTTTTGTTGTTGTTCTTTTCTTTTTTTTTTTTAAGATAAGAAGCTCCATACGGGAAGATCTTTGCTTCTTGTTTGGTGAAGTAAAACATTTGCTCACAACTCTCTGTTCCTGATAGATTAGAAATATGTCTTGGAGTAAAGCCAAGCACTGACACAAAGACATCCAGACAGCCTGCTCCTCACATCTTTTGCTTAGGAGGGTGGTGCTATGACAGTGGAATGGCACAGGTCATTCCTAATTGGTTACGGTCCAACGGCAGATGGATTTAAAAGTCTGGAAAGTGTAAGAATGCAAGGTGGCTCTTACCTATTTCCCCAATCAAGATTGGAAGTTTTGCACTCAGTAGTGGCCCAGGACATCCACTAACTCTCTTAAAAAATGTCTTTTGTTATATACTTCAATATCTTTCTTATTAAGTTATTATTGATATAACACTGTATTTCAGGTTTACAACATATGATGCAATGTTTGTATATAGTGCAAAATGATCACCACAATAAGCTCAGTTAACATCCACCACCATTATAACATCTGTAGAGCAAAGGTTGTTAGAGATTCAATTTTAATTATTTCTTGGTAAACCTCACATGTAATGCTTTCAAGGATTGATCATAATAACATATAATTTTTTTACTTTCCAGCTCCGAGTTTTCAAGTTGGCAAAATCTTGGCCAACATTAAATATGCTAATAAAGATCATCGGCAATTCAGTGGGGGCTCTGGGAAACCTAACCTTGGTGTTAGCCATCATCGTCTTCATTTTTGCCGTGGTTGGCATGCAGCTCTTTGGTAAAAGTTACAAAGATTGTGTCTGCAAGATCAACAGTGAGTGTAAGCTCCCACGCTGGCACATGAATGACTTCTTCCACTCCTTCCTGATTGTGTTCCGGGTGCTGTGTGGAGAGTGGATAGAGACCATGTGGGACTGCATGGAGGTCGCCGGTCAAGCCATGTGCCTTACTGTCTTCATGATGGTCATGGTCATTGGAAACTTGGTGGTATGTACCCATTTAAGATATGAGTTTCAGAAATGGATTAAGAGCACAATGAAATGACGACCATTTTGTCTAAAACAAAATTATCATTATTAATTTCAAAAGTCTCTTACCTTGTATAAACTTATAATCTTACTTTGGCAACACAACCAGTGACCCTACAATGTTTATTCTCAACCGTTTTCCCAGTCATTTCATCACACTTACTATGTGAGCTCCTATGGAGTATAATATTAAAGACAGGTTTAGAAGGATATGTTGGGAACGTTTTAAAAATGCAGATCCAAGGAAGGGAAAAGTCTGAAAAAAAAATAAATTTAGAGAAAACCCAAACTTACTTGCCAGTATAGGACTAAAAAGTGGTACTTCCCATTGTTCCTAGCTATTTCAACTTTTCTTTGCCCATTCATTGTTGATAGTATTCAGTCACTCTATGTCATAAGGCAGATGCATGAACCAACCTGGGTTAGTCAATCCTTACATCAAAACAGAGGTTGGCTAAGGATTCCTAACCCACATGGAGTAACTAATCCGTCCTCTCTTTTAGGTTTGGTACCTTACTGTTACCATATAAAAATATATCATACACTCCAAAGGATACATACATTAATACGCCAGTCTCATGGAAATATTAGTGATTGTTTATAAATAGTTGTCCTGATTAGTCAACAGTGGGGTATGAGAAAAATAGTAGATCAAGAACATATATGTTGATGCCTATGTTAAGCCCATAATTCTCATTCTGGATTATAATGACTTTCTTTAATTAATATCCAATTTAATATCTTTTTATCAAAAAAGAAACTATTATATGCAATTAAATGCATAGTTTTAAAAACTAAGGAATTTTAAGTTTAGAACTCTGATATAGAGCCCACATAAATTTATTTCTTATAATCACATAATTCTAAGTTTAGTAAAACCTTAGGTCAGATCATTCAGTGTCTTCATTTTATAAGTAAAGGAACTAGAGACCAATGGAAATCATATCTTTCCCTTTGGATGAATTGTGGCATAGCTGTTAAGCCAGATCACAAATTTAGATCTCTGAACTTCTAGTCACTATGTTGTGGTGTTTTTTTCACCTCATTGTTAGAACTTATAGTTTCCTCAACAAGGAATAAGTGATCTCAAACTGCTCTTCTTCACATTGGGGTGAAATTATAATGATGTTTGTGTTATTTTTAAGGTCCTGAACCTCTTTTTGGCCTTGCTTCTGAGCTCATTTAGTGCAGACAACCTTGCGGCCACTGATGATGATAATGAAATGAACAATCTCCAAATTGCTGTGGATAGGATGCACAAAGGAATAGCTTATGTGAAGAGAAAAATATATGAATTTATTCAGCAGTCCTTTGTTAGAAAACAAAAGATTTTAGATGAAATTAAACCACTTGATGATCTAAACAACAGGAAAGACAATTGTATGTCCAATCATACAACAGAGATTGGGAAAGACCTTGACTATCTTAAAGACGTAAATGGAACCACAAGTGGGATAGGAACCGGCAGCAGTGTTGAAAAGTACATTATCGATGAAAGTGATTACATGTCCTTCATAAACAATCCCAGTCTTACTGTGACTGTACCAATTGCTGTAGGAGAATCTGACTTTGAAAATTTAAACACAGAGGACTTCAGTAGTGAATCAGATCTGGAAGAAAGCAAAGAGGTAAGATTTTATAGATATGGTTGGGTATAAATGTATATGTATATACATGTATTATATTGCCTGTATTTATGATTATATATTCTCCATGTAGGATATTTTTGCCATAATATAAAATATTATTTCATTAAAGAACCAAAGATTTAAGCTCAGTGAGATGATTAATAAGTTAAAGAATAATATATGTGTATGTTTCTCATCCTAATAGTATACGTTTTCTCATCCTAAGTAATGGGTGTTTTTTAGATGATGAATGAATGAATGATCCAGGGAATGAACAAGCATCATTGGATTTAATCCTTGTAATAACCTCAGAAAGATTTGTTGTTATTCTAACCTGTCAGATAAGAAAATTAGCTTAGGAAATTTAAGCCCATATTATAATGAGGAGGTATAGCTGAGAATTGAACTTACAGTCATTATAAGCTGTATATCTTACACTGCATTGCACTAATTCACATACATGGAAGAGAATTTAACAACAAGAAATAGTCTATGTTATTCCATTAAGGTGACTCAAATGGTAAAGAATCTGCCTGCAATGCAGGAGATGCAGGTTCGATCCCTTGGTTAGGAATATTCCCTGGAGAAAGGAATGGCTGCCCACTCCTGTATTCTTTCCTGGAGAATTTCATGGTCAGAGGAGCCTGGTGGGCTACAGTCCTTGGGGTTGCAAAGAGCTGGACATGACTGAGCAACTAACACTTTGTTCTGAACTTCATGTTAACCTTCCAGGCTGCCATAGCAATGCTCCACACACCGGGTGGCTGAAACAATAAAAATGTATTTTCTCACATTTCTGGAGAGTGGAAAGGGCAAGGTCAAGGTGCTAGGAGGGTCAGGGTCTGGGGAGAGCTCTCTCTCTGTGTTGCAGACAGCTGCCTTCTCACTGTGTCTTCACATGGTCCGTCCTCAGCATGTGGGTGTGAGCTCTGGTCTCTCTTCTTATAAGAGCACCATTCCTGTTGGATTAGAGGTTGGATCAAGACCTCACTTAACCTTTATCACTACTTCACAAGCCCTGTCTCCAAATAGAGTCACACTGGGAGTTATGGCTTCAAAATACTAATTTTGAGGGAACACAATTCAGTCCATAGCAACTGACTTAGAAATATTAATCTGAAATTTTAATGGATTTAAAAGATAATTCCAAAGAAACATAAAACAAAACACCTTCACTTCCCATTTATTGTGTGGAAGTCTCAAAAATGGTAAGATGGCTTAGGTTACATAGTCCAAATTTTTAAAAAATTCATTTACACAATTTATTTTTAAAACAGGTTCACAGAAAAATTGAGAGGAAGACAGCAAAATTTCCACATACTCCAATTTGTTTTATTTGTTGAAGCTACATTGATGTGTCATTATCACCCAAAGTCTATAGCTTACATTTGGATTCATTCTTGGTATTATCCATTTTATAGTCAGTTCAGTCATTCAGTCATGTCCAATTCTTTGCAACCCCATGGACTGCAGCAGGCCAGGCTTCCCTGTCCATCACCAACTCTCAGAAATTGCTGAAACTCATGCCCATGGAGTCGGTGATATGCAATCCAGCCATCTTATTCTCAGTCATGCCCTTCTCCTCCTGCCCTCAATCTTTCCTGGCATCAGGATCTTTTCAAATGAATCAGTTCTTCACATTCGGTGGCCAAAGTATTGGAGTTTCAACTTCAGCATCAGTCCTTCCAATGAATATTCAGGACTGATTTCCTTTAGGATTGACTGGTTGGATCTCCTTGCAGTCCAAGGGACTCTCAAGAGTCTTTCCCCACACCACAGTTCAAAAGCATCAGTTCTTCAATGCTCAGCCTTCTTTATAGTCCAACTCTCACATCCATACATGACTACTGGAAAAACCATAGCTTTGATTAGACGGACCTTTGTTGGCAAAGTAATGTCTCTGCTTTTTAATATGCTATCTAGGTTGGTCATAGCTTTTCTTCCAAGCAGCAAGCATCTTTTAATTTCATGGCTGCATTCACCGTCTGCATTTATTTTGGAAGTCAAGAAAATAAAGTCTGTCACTGTTTCCATTGTTTCCCCATCTATTTGCCGTGAAGTGATGGGACCAGATGCCATGATCTTTGTTTTTTGAATGTTGAGTTTTAAGCCAGCTTTTTCACTCTCCTCTTTTGCACAAATGTCTGAAGGCATTTATTGTCTGTTATTGAATCACACAGAGCAGTTTCTATGGGTCTAAAAATCCTCTGTACTCTGTTCATCCCTCTGTACTAACCTCTGGCACTGATCTGTAACTGTTTCTGCCCTTTTCAGAATGTCATATACTTGGAGTCATATAATATGTAGGCTTTTCAGACTGGCTTCCTTTACTTAGTAATCTGCTTTTAAGACTCTTCCATGTCTTTTCAAGGCTTGATAGTTCACTTCTTTTAGTGCTAAGTACTATTTTGTTGTCTGGATGTTTATTTATCTGTTCACTTACTGAAGGACATCTTGGTTTTTCCAAATTTAAGCTATTATGAATAAAGCTACTATAAACAGAGTCATGTACAGGCTTTTGTGTGGACGTAAGATTTCAACTCATTTGGTTAAATACCAAGAGTGGCAATTGCTGGTGGTATGCTAAGTGTAAGTTTTATTTTGTAAGAATTTACAACCTGGTTTCAAAATGGCTGTACGGTTATTCATAGCCACTAGCAATGAAGGAGAGCTCCTGTTACCCCACAGCATTTGCTGTTGTCAGTGTTCAGGATTTTGGCCATTCTAGTAGATGTGTTGTTGTTCAGTCGCTCAGTTGCATCCAACTCTTTGTGACCCCATGGACTGCAGCACGCCAGGCTTCCCTGTCCTTCACTATCTCCCAGAGTTTGCTCAAACTCATGTCCATTGAGTCACTGATGCTCAATAGATGTGTAGTGGTACCACATTGGTTTTCTTTATTTATTTTTCTTGAAGGATAATTACAATATTGTGCAGATTTCTGCTATATAACAACATGAATCAGCCATAGGTATACATATGTCTCCTCCCTTTAAACCTCCCTTCCCGACCCATCCCACTCCTCTAGGTTGTCAGAGCCTTGGTTTGAACTCCCAAGTCATATAGCAAATTCCCACTCGCCATCTATTTTACATATTGGCTCAGACGGTAAAGCGTCTGTCTACAATGCGGGAGACCCAGGTTCGATCCCTGGGTTGGGAAGATCCTCTGGAGAAGGAAATGGCAATCCACTCCAGTACTATTGCCTGGAAAATCCCATGGACAGAGGAGCCTGGTAGGCTACAGTCCATGGGGCCTCAAAGAGTCGGACACAACTGAGCAACTTCACTTTCACTTTCAGTGTATATATTTCCATGCTGCTTTCCCCATTCGTCTCACCCTCTCCTTCCCCCCTCCCCGTGTCCACAAGTCTGTTCTCTATGTCTGCATCTCCATTGCTCCCCTGCAATAGGTTCACCAGTACCAGATTTCTAGATACCATATAAATATACAATATCTGTTTTTTCTCTTTCTGACTTACTTCACTCTGTAGGCTGTAGGTTCATCCACCTCATTAGAACTGAATCAAATGCATTCCTTTTTATGACTATTATTCCAGTGTATATATGTACCACAGCTTCCATTGTATATATGTACCATTACTTTGCCAACAAAGGTCCGTCTAGTCAAAGCTATGGTTTTTCCAGTACTCATGTATAGATGAGAAAGTTAGACTACAAAGAAAGCTGAGTGCCGAAGAATTAATGCTTTTGAACTGTGGTGTTGGAGAAGACTCTTGAGAGTCCCTTGAACAGCAAAGAGAGTCAACCAGCCCATCCTAAAGGAAATCAGTCCTGAATATTCATTGGAAGGACTGATGCTGAAGCTGAAACTCCAATACTTTGGCCACCTGATGTGAAGAACTGACTCACTGGAAAAGACCCTGATGCTGGGAAAGATTGAAGGTGGGAGGAGAAGGGGACAACAGAGGATGAAATGGTTGGATGGTATCACCGACTCAATGGACATGACTTTGAGTAAACTCCGGGAATTGGTGATAGACAAGGATGCCTGGAGTGCTGCAGTTCATGGGGGTCTCAAAGAGTCGGACTTGACTGAGCAACTGAACTAAACTGACTGACCACAGCTTCTTTATCCATTCATATGTTGATAGACATCTCAGTTGCTTCCATGTCCTAACTACTGTGAATAGTCCTGCATTGAACATTGTTTTTTAATTTACATTTTATGAATACATACGATGTGGAGGATCTTTTGATATGCTGCTTTGTCATCTGTTTGTGTTCTTTGATGAGATATCTGTTGAGAGCTTTGACCTGTTCTTTTTTTTTTTTTTAATCAAGTTGTTTTCTTGTTGTTGACTTTTGAGAATTTTTTGTGCATTGTGAATAACAGTCCTTTACCAGCTTCATTTTTGCAAAGGTTTTCTCCTAATCTATGGCTTATCTTCTCACTGTCTTGATGATGCCTTTCACAGAGCAGATATTTTTCATTTTAATGAAGTCTAGTTTATCAGTTCTCTTTTTCATGGATTGTGCCTTGACAGATTTCTGAAATCTGGGCAAAATCGCTGAGACAATGCGAAAGACAAATAAAATCATATCTCCCCAATTAGAAAGTAATTCCTTTGGCAATGGATTGTGTTTTATATAATTTTAATCCTCCAAAGCACCTAGTACAATGTTGTATACATAATAAGGGCTCAATATCTTTTTGAGTTTAGGTTGATTTGTATGGATACTAAAGTTAGAGTGTGTTGGTCTTAACTCTATTATGGGCAATAACTGATTGTATATTATCCAATTTCCTAGTTATAATATGAGTATATCTGTCCTGTAATGCTTATAGGAATCTTATGAGAATCTAAAAGCTGTTCAGAAGTTAAAAGGACTCAAAAACAAAAGGTAGTGATGGTGCAATTACTACCCTAACTCTGCTTAAATAAATACTTTTAAAATCAATTTAGTTATTAAACTTATGTATCTTTGGAATAAAAACAACATATTAGTAGCATAGTTAGGGGAAAGTAGCCTTATTTTAGCAATGAGTGTATGCCAGAATGAAGTAAAACTGTCATTTGAGTCTTTGTAATTCAGATCATGTTAATAACATGTCATTTGTTGTTTGCTCACCATAGACAAAGCACTGTTTATAGGGCTTTACACATAGCATTATCTCATTCAGTCTTCACACCATGAGATAGATACTATTATTCTAATCTTACAAATAAGAAAATTGAACACAAAGAGTTTAAGTAACTTGCCAAGGTCATACAACTAGTAAAGATTGATCCTGGCCTAGAATCCAGGAAGTGAGCTACAGTTTATATTTTGAACCATTACCTTAAATTTCCTTAACAATGTCTAAAAGTATACTATCTCTGGTTTCTCTTTGAATTGAATAATACTGTTTACTGACAAACTAATAAGTGTTCACTATAGAGTTGGTATTGAATACCAAGCCCTTGTCACCTGGCACAGGTTAATGATATAGCCAGGAGAATCTGAATCTCCATCAGTCCTGGAGAGTCCTCTTCCTCCTTTGCTGGCCTATAATTTAGATTGATCTGCTTCTCATACCACACTAATCTGTAGAGATCTGCTAATTACAGAGCTCTTATTTTCCCAAATTATGGGTACTCAAAGTTGTGCTTTAGGAATATACCTTTCTGCATTTAACCCCACCTGCAAGAATCCTCCAAATAATTAGGAAGCACTTCTGTGGTTGCATTGTTAGTTTATGAAGCCTTTGAGAATAGAGAAAACACCAACCATGTCTTACTCACCTTAAGTCTGCAGCGTATACATGTTTATTAAATGAATGAATAAATGAGTAGTGAACAGTTCATGGATCCCAAGGAACAAGTAGACCCCACTTGTCCTCCCAGTGATAAATATTTCCTTACTGTTTTGCTGATATTTCCTCATTTAATACTTTTATCTTTATTATGCATGATATAAGTTGAAGAACACACAATCATTTTCAATCTGTTACATACTGCTGAATATCAGCAATTTAAATTTGTGCTACCACATAAAGGTCTACAGGGAATGCCTTATGTGGACAATAATCAGTTTTCAGATGTGTCTAAGAACAAGG
The DNA here is from genome assembly GCF_019923935.1 of Bubalus bubalis. Classification (NCBI taxonomy): domain Eukaryota; kingdom Metazoa; phylum Chordata; class Mammalia; order Artiodactyla; family Bovidae; genus Bubalus; species Bubalus bubalis. Next base: position 82,411,212 of record NC_059158.1, read on the forward strand.
ATTAAGCTCATTTCATTTAACATAATATGCCCCACATTTATCCTAGTCTCTAGCATACAGTAAGTATCCAGTAAATGCATGTTAAATAAAGAAATAAGAATAGGAAGTCTTTGGTTAATCTTGAATCAAATGGATATATACCAAGACTTCTGCAAATATCCAAATTTATGAACACCATGATAACATAACTTTCCCCAGTAGAAAAATAGCAGACAATATATCTGGAGATATTAAGAATCTACTGGAATTTAGGTATATATGCCTCCAGCTTTTTTGTGTAGACCATCTCTTTACCTCATGCTCTTTACAGCAGGAATTGCCTCCATCTTATTAGTTTGACATACTTTAAAGCAGAATTCAGAGTATGTGTTGCTGTATGTTCAGTTGTTGAGTCATGCCCAACTCCTTACGAACCCATGGAAGGTAGCCTTCCAGGCTCCTCTTGCCCATGAAAATTTTCAGGCAAGAATACTGGAGTGGGTTGCTATTTTCCTCCTTCTGGGGATCTTCCCACCCAGGGATTAAACCTGTCTCTTGCTTCTCCTGCTTCGGCAGGCAGATTCTTCACCACTAGCGCCACCTAGGAAGCCCAATTCAAAGTATATTAGAATGATGTTTCTTCACCTTAATCCCTACATAAGGCAAATGTTTGACTAACAAAAGGTTTCACAATTAATAAGAAAATTTTATATGTATTGAATATGAATAATCAACTGAAGACTTTCATTACAACATAAATCTTGATGAAGAAATCATCTGAGTTTAGGGATGATAAGGAAATTAGAATTAGTATTTGATTTTTCCATAGCTTCCCTATGGAAATTCTAAATCTCAGTACAGAATCTGTTCCTTTGATACTGTTGCTTTGCTGAAAGTTTTTAATAGAAGTCACTTTAATTTTTAATATGTTTAGTGTACACTAGAAATATTTACTAATGTACAATGTACACAATGAAATATTAATACTGATATTTTTGATGTTGAGCATCTCAACTATGTTTGATTTAAGCTATATATCTTAAATATATATGTTAATATGAATACATATAATAACAGTAAAATTCTCACCTTTAAAATAGTATATGCCAACTTTTAAAATATTTTTTCAATATAAAAAATACATGTATTATACACATATTCTGTATCCTTTTGACCCTTAAATTCCAGATTTATTTTTAAAATATTTTATCATATTGTAAATTGAAATTCTATTACACCCTACAAATAAGCTCCCTGTAACAAACCAAGTCTAAAATAACAACATAAACATCCTAAGATGAGTCAGAGAACAATAACCAAAAAAAATGTGATCACTTACTCAAAGAAATATTGTGGAGAGTACTATTTGCTTTGCTTTGTTTTGCTTCACCCTCAAGGTCAAAATCATTTGCTATAGTACAAAATATTTTTTAAAAAGCAAGAAATGTTGCATAAATCCACTGAGGAGGAAAAATGCTCTTCCCATCAGGATTGTAGTTATTAAGTGGTTATTGAATGCCCTTGTGTACAAGGCAAAGTGGATGCTTCAGATGCAATGTAGTTCTTTCATTCTCTCTGTTCACTTACTGTCATCCTGCCAAACATACATGGACAATAAGTCAGTATAGAATTGAGCCATTGAGAGTTACATGTGAAAAAATATTTTTAAATGAACTAGCCCAACTGGAAATGAGTAAATTAAAGGTCAATTAGAAGGCAATGGCACCCCACTCCAGTACTCTTGCCTGGAAAATCCCATGGATGGAGGAGCCTGGTAGGCTGCAGTCCATGGGGTCGCTAAGAGTCGGACACGACTGAGCGACTTCACTTTCACTTTTCACTTTCCTGCATTGGAGAAGGAAATGGCAACCCACTCCAGTGTTCTTGCCTGGAGAATCCCAGGGACGGGGGAGCCTGGTGGGCTTCTGTCTATGGGGTCGCACAGAGTCGGACACGACTGAAGCGACTTAGCAGCAGCAGCAGCAGCAATGGCTTCATAAACATAAAACTCAGTGCTTAAAATAGACTATTAATCCCCAAGACCATGAGAACCAATGCTTTATTATGTGAATGATGAATTTCAAAATAAAAGTGAACTTCAATGTAAGAACAAAAAAGGAAAAATTAATTGTTTTATTGGTTTTTAAATCAATACAAGTACTTATTTGAAAATTTTATTTTTGTTGTTATCCAACTTATTTAGTAGTTTATCTGAATTCGTATCTCATGTTTATCTGAATTAATATCTCAGGTCTAAAAATCTTTTCCTTCCCTTTTTGAGTAATAGTGTTTTTACTCCAACCAAATAAAGGATTCAGAACCATATTATCTTTGATTTCAACAATGATAAATATAAAAATACACTGAAAAAGTATAATGGTTGTTAAGAGTTTTAATACTATTCTTTTGGTCTGTGGTGAATCAAAGAAAAATAAGGATGTCAATCATTTGAATAATATAAATAGTAAAATGTTATAAATGTTTGTTATCTAGAAAAACTATATATACAGAGAATTCTTATTTTCAATGGCCCATGGTGTATTTATATAAATTAATAATGTACTGGGCTTCAAAGCAAGCCTCAATAGATTCAAATAAGCAGACATTGTAGGGTTATTATACTAATAAATTCAAGATAGAAGATGTCATATAGGGTTATTATCTAATCACAATGCAGTTAAACTAGAAATTAATAATAAGATAACAGAAAAAAATATAACCATTTGAGAATTTAAGAGTTTCCTCCCAAATAAATGTTGGTTTAAGTAGAAAATAAAATATATAAATAACTGTTTAGAAAATAAGAACTTTTTCTCTCAAAAATCTATGAAATTGGACCAAACACCCTCTGAATATCTCACTGTTAACAAAGATGACCAAGAAAGGTTGAAAGAACATGACATAGAACTTAATTTGAGAAATTAGAAATAGGACAATAAAACAAAGGGTACATGAATAAAAAGAAATTAATGTAGCAGATGATATTAGTGTAGTAGGTGGTTCTTAGGAAAAAAAATCAATAAAACATACAAACTTTAGTATTATCAGCAGGATCCTAAGATGATGCCAATGACTCAACAAGCTTGGGTTCAATTTATTAATGTTGTTATTTAATCTGTTTTTGTTTAATATGTTTATTATTTATATTTTAATTTCAAATTTACCTACTAATGTTCTTTATTTAGCTCATCAATCAAAACCGTTGCTGCCTCCTCTGTATTGTCTAGGCATGCTTCTCAGCTCAGTCTCTTCTGTATCAGTTTTGTTTGTCTTTCTTTTCTTTTTCACACTAATTCTATTTATTTCCATTGTGTACCAACTTGAAGAAAAAACACTAAAATTTTTCTTGTGGTAGCATAGTTTATCTAGAGTAGATTAGCTGGCCTGAGTCCACTTGCCTGTGCTTGGTTTTTTCTAACATTCACATGTCACTTTATCTGATGTCAGTATGATTTAAAGTTGGGGCAAGTTTCCCTCACTAGTGTGAGAATCAGGGTCTATCAAAGGGGTCAGCCAGGGTGTGGCTTACCAGGTTTCTTTTGCAAAATGTTGTTTTAGGGACCTATTTAAACCATATATGAATACTAAATTAAAAAATCTAATTTGTAATCATGTCCCATTCCTGAAATGCATACAAACTCCTTCTGGATCCCAAATATTAAACTGCTTCATTTTGAAAAATGATACATTAAAATATCTCTTTGGGCCTCTTGTTCTAGCCTGGGTTCATTGTTTCAAGTTCTACATCATTGCTTATCATGGACTACATCTGTAATTCATCATCTATGATTCTAGTTTAGGTTTTTTTAGAAGACAAAGACTATAAAGAACTTTATAAAGCAACCTGAATTTAGCATCATTCCAGAAATTTATACCCCATATATTACAATGGTGTGGTTAGTCATCCAAAGCCAGACATTCTATCTAGAGTGCAAAGTCAAGTGGACCTTAAGAAGCACTGTTGTTAATCAAACTAGTGGATGCAATGAAATTCCAGCAGAGCTATTCAGATCCCTAGAGGATGATGTCATCAAGGTTTTGCATTCATTATGTCAGCAAATCTGGAAGACCCAGCAGTGGCTACAGGACTGGAAAAAGTCAATCTTCATCACTCATCACCCATGCTAGTAAGGACATACTTAAAATCTTGCATGCTAGGTGTCAGCGTTATGGGAACCAAGAACTTCCAGATGTCCAAGCTGGGTTTAAAAAAGGAAGAGGCACTAGAGATCAAACTGCCAGCATTTGCTGTATCATAGAGAAAGCAAGGGAATTTCAGAAAAAAACCTCTCTCTCTTTCATCAACTATGCTGAAGCCTTTGACTGTGTGGATCATGACAAACTTTGGAAAGCTCTTAGAGAGATGGGAACACCAGACCATCTTACTTGTCTCCTGAGAAACCTATATTTGGGCCAAGAAGCAACAGTTAGAATCTTGTATAGAACAACTCATTGGTTTACAACCGAGAAAGGCGTACGACAAACAACAAGGCTTGCTCAAACCCACGTCCATAGAGCTGGTGATGCCATCCAACCAACTCGTCCTCTGTGGCCCGCTTCTTCTCCTGCCCTCAATTATTCCCAGCATCAGAGTCTTTTCCAATCAATCAGCACTTTGCATCAGGTAGTCAGAGTATTGAAGCTTCAGCTTCAGCATCAGTCCTTCAAAAGAATATTCAGGGTTAATTCTTTTTAGGATTAACTGGTTTGATCTCCTTGCTGTCCAAAGGACTCTCAAGAGTCTTCTCCAACAGCACAGTTCAAAAGCATCAATACTTCAGTGCTCAGCCTTCTTTATGGTTCAATTCTCACCTTTGTGCTTGACTACTGGAAAAACCATAGCTTTTACTAGACAGACATTTGTCTGCAAAGTGATGTCTCTGCTTTTTAATATACTTCATAGATTTGCAATAGATTTTCTTCCAAGGAGCAAGGGTCTTTTAATTTCATGGTTGCAGTCACTGTCTGCAGTGATTTTTGGAGCCCAAGAAAATAAAGTCTGTCACAGTTTCCATTGTTTCCCCATCTATTTGCCATGAATTGATGGGGGACCAGATGCCATTATCTTAGTTTTTTGAATGCTGAATTTTAAGCCAACTTTTTCACTCTTCTCTTTTACCTTCATCAAGAGGCTCTTTAGTTCCTCTTTGCTTTTTGTCATAAGGGTGGCGTCATCTGCATATCTGAGATTATTGATACTTCTAGCAAGCTTGATTCCAGCTTGTGCCTCATTCAGCCCAGCATTTTGCATGATGTATTCTGCATAGAAGTTAAATAAGCAGGGTGACAATATTCAGCCTTGATATACTCCTTTTCCAATTTGGAACCAGTCCATTGTTCCATGTCCTGTTCTCAATGTTGCTTCTTGACCTGCATATAGGTTTCTCAGGAGGAAGGTAAGGTGGTCTGGTATTCCTATCTCTTTCAGAATTTTCCACAGTTTGTTGTGATTCACATAGTTAAAGGCTTTAGCATAGTCAATGAAGCAGATGTTTTTCTGGAATTCCCTTGCTTTTCTATGATCTAACAAATGTTGGCAATTTGATCTCTGGTTCCTCTGCCTTTCCCAAATTCAGCTCGTACATCTGAAAGTTTTTGGTTCATGTATTGTTAAATCCTAGCTTGAAGAATTTTGAGCATTACTTTGCAAGCATGTGAGATGAGCACAATTGTGTGGTAGTTTGAACACTCTTTAGCTTTGCCCTTCTTTGGGATTGGAATGAAAACTGACCTTTTCCAGTTCTGTGGCCACTACTAAGTTTTCCAAATTTGTTGGCATATTAACTGCAGCACTTTCATAGCATCATCTTTTAGATTTTTAAAATAGCTCAGCTGGAATTCCATCACCTCCACTAGCTTTATTCATCATGATACTTCCTCAGGCCCACTTAACTTCACACTCAAGGATGTCTGGCTCGAGGTGAATGATCATATGATTGTGATTTACTGGATCATTAAGACCTTTTTTTGTACATTTCTTCTGTGTCTTCTTCCACCGCTTCTTAATATCTTCTGCCTCTGTTATGTCCATACCATTCTGTCCTTTATTTTGCCCATCTTGAGAATAAAGATGAATATACTGGCAATAGCTCTCATCTGAAGAAAGTATGACCCAGGAAGAGCTGGAGTAACTATACACTAAGAAAAAAAGTATCGATTTATTTTATCATCATCTAGGCAAGACACAGCATATTAAAAAGCAGAGACATCACTTTGCCAACAAAGCTCTATATAGTCAAAGCTATGGTTTTTCTAGTAGTCATGTATGAATGTGAGGGTTGGACCATAAAGAAGTCTGAGCTCTGAAGAATTGATGCTTTTTTAATTTGGTGCTGAAGAAGACACTTTGAGAGTCCCTTGAACTGCAAGGAGATCAAACCAGTCAATCCTAAAGGAAATCAACCCTGAATATTCATTGGAAAGACTGATGCTGAAGCTGAAGCTCCAATACTTTGGTCACCTGATGCTAAGAACTGACTCATTGGAAAGGACCCTGATGCTGGGAAAGGTTGAGGGCAGGAGGAGAAGGGGATGACAGAGGATGAAATGGTTGGATGGCATCACCAGCTCTATGGACGTGGGTTTGAGCAAGCTCCGGGAGTTGGCAATGGACAGGGAAGCCTGGCATGCTGCAGTCCATGGGGTCGCAGAGAGTCAGACATGACTGAGTGACTGAACAACAACACAGGCAGGACACAGCAGAGGAGGATATTTGGTGTGGCAATCAAGAGACATAAACAAATTGATTTTATATTATTTTAGGTTCACATATTTTCATCTTAGTACTCACAGTTGCTAATTAAAAAACTGAAGTTTGGGTGACCAATAATGATATTTACTAATGGATACAAAGTTTGTTATGGAGTCTGATATTTGGCACTATGTGTGAAGAACTATGATAAGCAAGAACAGGATTTGCCTCAAAATTTTAAAGACTTTTCAAGTAGTACTTGTAAAAAATTTCTCTGAGTTAAAGTAATATTATACCAAAATATTTTATTATTGCTTGTACTTAAGTTACTATTATGCCATTTGCTTTCTAACAAGTGTATAATTTATTTGGAAGAATTACTGTAAACAAAGATTAAATGGGAACTCATGTCTACAACTACCCAAAGGTTAGTTTTTTTTGCATCTGATGAAATTATTTCCATGAAGATACTAAATATTTATATCATTGTAAAATTCCATTATTGGTTTAAATTATGGATAGATGTTTTTGTTTTTGTGTCACTTCAAGATTGAATTGTAGATTCTCTTCATCTGTTAGACTCACCTTGGGATTTTTCTTATGGATTATTTTCACTTTTAAATGGATAGAATTATAAGCATGTGAATACACTGTTTCTTTTATTTCAGAAACAGTGTAGTTGCACAGAAGGCAGGGCATGGACATTGGGCTCAGGAATAATTCAAATCTTGGTTTTCTCATTTACTGGTTATACGACATTAGACAAGTTACTTAACCTGTCTAAGCCTTAATTTTTTCATCTCTAAAACAATAGCAGTTATACTAACTCCTCCTCCCTCAACCTTCCTTTTGGCTCTTTTCTAATTCATAAAACAGTGGTTTGCTTAGTACATATTTTCAATAGCCATTTGTAACTTCAAAATATAGCAGCCTGATTTCATACTCTGCAGATTATGGTGAATGATTATTTTCTTATACCTTAATATATATACCTTGTATAATCTTATATATAAGAATCTTAATATACCTTATATACTCTTATTACCATAGATTATTTTCTTATTTCCTTCTCTTTTCAATCACTCTTTTGCTCTAATCTTAAAAATCTCTTTATTTCAAGGGGAATCCAAAATCAGTTCATAATATTCTTGCTAGACTATTTCTTAGTGACCAAATTAAAGTGATTTACTTTTTATGTCCATCTCATGGTCAGAAGCTTAATGAAAGCAGCAGTTCATCTGAAGGTAGCACTGTAGACATTGGAGCACCTGCCGAGGAACAGCCTGTAGTGGAACCCGAGGAAACCCTTGAACCTGAAGCCTGTTTTACTGAAGGTAAAAAAATGACCTTCGTGTTAACCTTACATTTATAGAGTGCAGTTGTTTTTTATTTTCTTTTTTTAAAGCTGTTGATCATCCAAAATGGACAACTCAGAATAGAGTAGTACATTGTAGTCAATCTATTTTAATTACTTCTAATAAGCTAACATATGTAAAATCTCTCATTATATTTTGGTTATACCTGCCATGTGTAAGGCACCATGAACATGGAGAAAAGATCATTTAATGTAGTCAGAATGAATGACTAATTTATAATTTTTCAGATAAAATGGTGATTTTGCAGGAAGTCAGCCTCTTAAACATTAGTCAAAATTCTCATACACAACATTTGCTTTAAAAATAATTTTTATATTATTATCAAATGAATTGCAAGCATATTTTTTCCATGAAAACAGCAGTTTCCAATACTTGGGGGGAACGGGAAATAAGCGCTGCCCTATTCCTGGCCCCGCACAGCGCCTAGTTGAGTCTGGTGCAGCACGGACAATAAGTCCATACTTACTGCTCTGTTTTCTCCATGATTAGTGTTTCCCAGGGAAATCAGGGGCTGAATAGTTTTCACAATTTCACATTGCTAATGCATGTGTTCCTACTACCATAGGCTTACAGTTAGCCCAGCAAGATGGAGATGGCAATAGTCATGAGAAAATGAATCCAGAACATGCCAAAGGGTATCACTGAAGCAGGAGAAGTTATTTATCTGCTCCTGTTTGAACATTATATTTGCAGGCTGTGTGCAAAGATTCAAATGTTGTCAAATCAGTGTGGAAGAAGGGAGAGGAAAACAGTGGTGGAATCTGAGAAGAACGTGTTTCCGAATAGTTGAACATAACTGGTTTGAGACCTTCATTGTTTTCATGATTCTCCTTAGTAGTGGTGCACTGGTGAGTGAATATTAAGCAAAAGTGCCATAATACTAAGTTTTAGAATCGCCTAATACTGACGACTTATTAATCCTTTCTGTTGCATTCTTTTACTATCCAGTGGAGCTATTTCCATTTCCATGGAATCAGCTGTTAATCTCTGTTTGATAACCCCAGAACTGTTATTTCTATTTATGACTTCTTCCTTAAACATGCATACATCACTATGTCCATCCATCCACCCACCCATCCACTCATATCGTTCTACCTATCTCCAGGGCACTTTTAGTAACACCACTTCATATCTTCAGACTATAGACAGTGTATAACTATGCAGCTCTGCATTTATTTTTATTATGTATACACACATTTCTAATTAACTAGTTATTAATTTTCATTTATTATTAAGTAATAAAGAAAATTTGTCCCTCTAATTTATTCATGATAACCAAAGGACATGAGTATTTAATTATTCATATTTTAACAACAAAGTAAGCATGATAATACAGAGTAGTTAAAGAAAGTCCTGTGGTTGGGTATATATATTAATATAATTTCTATGTTCTGATGAATTTTATTTATGAATTATATTATTATTATCTCCTTATGGACAGTTGATAAGTCCTTAGGGACTGCTTCTCTGTCCCTTTTGAAATGCATCCAGTGTTCTCTTGTTACTCCAAAACCAGTGAATATTGGTAACAATAAATATTGGGCAGTGTGCCTAAGTAATCATTTAAGGATTGGTTTCTCTCTATATAAAGGTGTTCATTTCATCAGAATCAATTTCTATTTATATAAAAATCATGTACAAAAATGTAAAGTATAGCACATAGATAGCACTTTAAGAAAATGCTAACACAAATAGACTACTTAAGTCATAAAATAGATGTAGACAGACAGAGATGGAAAGACGATACAGTACTTAACCGAAACACAATAACTTAGGTTTATTTAACTTAAAAATGCATAATTCTAGCACAGGCCTATATTTTTCTGCTTATTTCTCTGATGAAACAAATTTTATCTACATGCTACTTTAGATAAGAAATAGTTTTTTTCACCATTTAAATGAATATAGACTTAGATATAAAGTATGATTGAGGTTCATATTAGAAGAAGAATACATATTATAGTCTAAATGAGAAGGAATTTCATCCTACCATCTTTATTACACCATATCTTTGCTGATAAACATAAACTGTCAACAAAATAAAGGGGACAAATGAACTCAACTATATAGTAAAATTAGGTGATGTATTGATCAATTATAATTTCTGCTTTATGAAAAATATAAGCCTTTTTATTTCTTCAACCTCCTTTCTGTGGAAAAAATAAAGAGGCTAACAGGAGGAGGCAAAAGATATGAAACAAAGAGAATAAATAACTTCAAGTTGGGATACCAGCATCAAGACGTGACATCAAGAACTATTTCCTGAACAAGTCACTTTAATTCCTTAGACTTATGCTTTTATTTCTTCCTTTTAGTTAGATCAATAGAGAGCATAACTTTTCTCCTGATTCATTAAAAGATCTTTGAAAGAAAGAGAAAAAAAAATCAATAGCTACTTTTCCTCTACCCTCCTATTCCAATGAAATGTTATTTTATGTATATGAAAATCAGGAAAAACTATGTAATCAGGGAAAACAGCCTATAATAGCTGTAGCATAAAAGTTTCAGAAAACTAAAATGCATAACTTTTCTTTATAGGCATTTGAGGATATATATATTGACCAGCGAAAGACAATCAAAACAATGTTGGAATATGCTGACAAAGTTTTCACTTACATTTTCATTCTGGAAATGCTTCTAAAATGGGTGGCGTATGGCTATCAAACATATTTCACCAATGCCTGGTGTTGGCTAGACTTCTTAATTGTTGATGTAAGTATCCTCCATATTTTTGTCTTTCATTCAAGGTAATTTGTCTTATTTATAAACTAATTTCAAAACAGTGAATCTTTGATCACTCTGTTATGTTGACAGGATATGCTACTTAAATAGACACTAAACTAATTCACTGAATAATAGTGTAGTTTTTGTAATAAATAAGCTAATTTAGTACTGATTTAGCATTGGGAGGATGGGATTTATGGTGGTTATCTAAGATAAAAAGCTGGGGGAAAAACATCAGAAGTTTGTAGAGAGAATGGTGAAATAGGATATGATGTTTAAGTTACTTTTATTAATATTATGATTCAAACAGAGTTGAGTTTGAATCCCAGCCCCACCACTGATTTTGTATGCCACTAAGTTACTTGGCTCCTGACACGATAAAATGATCATATTAGTACATAAGAGTTAGAGGCACTCAGTACATAAACAAACCAGTGATGATGGTGGAAGCTACCGTTAATTTTTAAAAAATTATTTTTGATTTTCATAAAGGATATTTTTAAAGAGTAGATTATATAGCTTATAACTAAATTATAGAAAGTAAGATGTATGGGGAATAGTGCAAAAACTCTACTTCATGCAGTGATGGGACTTACTCTAGAATATAACTAGATTTACGGCAAGCACATAATATACCAACAGCCCTTCACAGAGTTGGTGTATTCAACAATTAATACTTCATCGGCCCAAAGCAAGTAGCTGTCTTTGAGATTTGTTAAAGGCAAACATCATGCTTTATGTTTGGCATATTTTCAGCTTTAAAAATGTATTTTCAAAATACCACAGACTTCATAGGCATTTTATTCTCCTAAAATGATAATCCAGCAGAACTACTCAATTTTCTTATGGAAAGTATTTGTAGAACTAAGAGCCATGCAATATCTCTTTAATTCTATTGAACAGAGGCAAATCCAGAACTATTTGAAAAGCTTAATGTTACTATGAAATTAGTAAATTAGGGGAAAAAAAACCCTCAAAAGAGTGATAAGTCGCTCATATTCTACATACATAAATAGCTCATACAACTCAACATCAAAAAGCAAACATCCCAATTAGAAAATGGGCAGAAGAAGTGAATAGACATTTTTCCAAAGAGGAAATCCATATGGCCAACAGGAACATGAAAAGATGCTCAGTATCACTAATCATCAGGGAAATGAAGATCAAAACCACAAAGAGATATGACCTCACACCTGTCAGGCTATCATCAAAAGGGCCACAAATAAAAAATGTGGAGAAAAGGGAACAACTTGTACACTGTTGGTGGGAATGTAGATTGGTGCAGTCACTGTAGCAAACAGAATGGAGGTTCTGCAAAAAACTAAAAACAGAACTACCATATGACCCAGCAATTCCACTCCTGGGTATAGATCCGGAGAAAATGAAAACATTAATTTAAAAAGGTACATGCACCCCAATGTTCATAGCAGTATTATTTACAATCACCAAGATGTGGAGGCAGCTTAAGTATCCAGCAAGAGATGAATTGATAAGGAAGGTTTATAATACTGCTAAATAGAATACTGCTACTGCTAAGTCGCTTCAGTGGTGTCCGACTCTGTGCGACCCCATAGACGGCAGCCCACCAGGCTCCCCCGTCCCTGGGATTCTCCAGGCAAGAACACTGGAGTGGGTTGCCACTTCCTTCTCCAATGCATGAAAGTGAAAAGTCAAAGTGAAGTCATTCAGTCGTGTCCGACTCCTAGGGACCCCATGGACTGCAGCCCACCAGGCTCCTCCGTCCATGGGATTTTCCAGGCAAGAGTACTGGAGTGGGGTGCCATTGCCTTCTCCCAAATAGAACACTACTCAGCCACAAAAAAGAATGAGATTTTTGCTATATGTAACAACGTGAATAGACCTGGAATCTGTTATGCTTAGTGAAATAAGTTAGACAAGTGCTGTATGTTATCACTTAAATGTGAAATCTACAAAATAAAGCAAACTAGTGAATATAACAAAATAGAAACAGATGTCACAGCTGTAGAGAACAAATTAGTGGTTACCAGAGAGGAGAGAGAATGGGGGAGGGGTGAGATGGGGTAGAGGATAAAGAGGTACAAGCCACTATGTATAAAGTAAGTCACTCACAAAGATATATTGTATAGCACAGGGAATGTAGCCTATACTTATAATAACTTTAAATGGAATATAATCTATAAAGATTTTGAGCTACTATGTTGTAAACTTGAAACTAATAGAATACTGAAATCAACTATACTTCAATTAAAAAAAGAAACCTCAAATGAATAATTGCTTCAGCATTTCACAAAGAGAAAAAAGTTTCTGCTATTGATATTTCAAACACTAGAAGTTATTTCATATTTGAACTCCTCAAAAACTTTCAAATTAGGCTTTAAATCTAAATGTAATTTAAACTTTTTGAAAATTTCTAAGCTTTATTTTTCTTTATTATACTTATTAAATGTCTGAACTTTTAGTGGAAGAATAATGATTTTGTTATTGTAAGTTGGTTTTTAATAGCCATTTCCAAAATACTTTAGGAAAATAATTCTATATAGAATTTTGTAGTTTTGCAACAATAATACTTTCATTTTTCAAGGTTCTATTTTAATTATTTATTAAGGATCAGTGTATCACTCTAAAAAAAAGACAAAAGGAATTATACCACATCTCAAGTAAAGTAAAAAGCGCCAACTTAATACACTAAAATATAGATAATTTTGCAAAAATAGTGTTTAGTTTATTTGAAACGATCCAATATTCTATTCTCAAACCAAAGAAATTCTATTTGGATACAGAGTTTTGGTCTTTATTTAAAGAATTAGACACCTAAAATTTTATTTCTTAGTTATTGCATATTTCAGGCAACTGAAATTTAGTTTATTTAATAAATATTGACTAGCCATTTGGGGTCAAGTACCATGACAGGAGGCTCTAAATTAATATTAAAAATTTTAGTAAATTTCATGATGAAATTAGTTTTAAGTTACATTATTTATATAGAAATAAACTTTAGGCAAGTGAAAACACAAAGTATTAGCAAGACACCAAAAAAATCACTGTCAAAAAATCAACCTCAAAACAATGTGACTTAGTGCATTAATTTCTGAGGGTATCAATTATCATTAATTGAAAATACCAACCAAAACAGGATAGAGATTGCTTGCCTTTTCTGATACAATCTCAGTTTTTACATTTTATTACTGGGCTTCCCTGGTGGCTCAGAGGGTAAGCATCTACCTGTAATGCAGAAGACCTGGGTTCAATCCCTGGGTCAGGAAGATCCCCTGGAGAAGGAAATGGCAACCCATTCCAGTACTCTTGCCTGGAAAATCCCATGGACTGAGAAGCCTGGTAGACTACAATCCATGGGATTGTAAAGAGTCAGACACAACTGAGCGATTGCTTGCCTTTTCTGATACAATCGCAGTTTTTACATTTTATTACTAGCCATTGGCCAGTCTCTAAATTCAGCAGCAACTTAATAAAGGAAGGATGATCAATGACATTTTCTTATACCTGGCTTTCTTCCTTTTGAAAATCAGTTTTTATTTAGGTTTTCTAACTACTGGAGGGATTAATAAATCACATGACATTTATTGTTTTTTATTTAACTAGTTTTACATACCATCAGGAAAGCTACTTTCTTTGTATCAAACTAAAACTATTTCCTTAAAATTTTAAGTGGTTTTCTAAAAACATGTAAGCATTTATCTTCTGAATAATTATAAATAAAAACTGTTAATTGTTACAACATTTCCATTCAACTATGTGTGGAAGTGTTAGTCACTCACTCTTTTCTGACTCTTTGTAATCATGGACTGTAGCCTGCCAGGCTCCTCTGTCCACGGAATTCTCCAGGCAATACTGGACTGGGTAGCTATTCCAGTCTCCAGGGGATCTTCCCAACCCAGGGCTAAAACCCAGGTCTCCTTCATTACAGGTAGATTCTTTGCCATCTGAGCCACCATACTTCAATAAAATAAAATTGTAATAAATTATAATTGTGTTATAGAAGACTACATATTGAATGGCAATAATTCTATCTTTATTCATTTATTTTTGTATGCTTTCAGGTTTCATTGGTCAGTTTAACAGCAAATGCCTTGGGGTACTCAGAACTTGGTGCCATCAAATCTCTCAGGACACTAAGAGCTCTGAGACCTCTAAGAGCCTTATCACGATTTGAAGGGATGAGGGTAAGAACCATGAAAGAACATGAAGTATTGTATATAGCCAAAATTAAACTAAATTTTAAAAAAGGAAAACTCATGCATGCAAAAGGAATGGCAAATCCTTGCAAAATTGCTACTTTATCTTTTTATCTGTTGCATATTTACTTCTAGGTGATATGCAAGAGAACTTAGGCCTCCTTTGAAATGATGTAATATCATTTATCTGCTATGCTCATTTATCAAAATGACTTTATTTCTTAATCCATTTTGGGAGTTTCCTTGCAAACCTGTACACAAAAAAGCAGATGCAATATTAAAGTACTATGTGTCGTGATGATGATGATAATAATCAACTAAAATAAATCCTACATCATGTGGTTCTCATTTGTGAGGGTCTAAACTTGTTCAATGAGTTTTACTGAAAATAATATGAATCATGCCTAAATATAAAAGAAAAAAATTTAAGTTGTCAAAATTTTGTCTGTACAATGCCAAAGTTAGCCTTATTTAAATGTTCAAGGGTAGATATTAAAAGTTAACTGAATTTCAGTTTTCAAAAAGTTATATTAATATAACCTCAACCTGTAACTGTATTAATCTTAATTTATATAAACAGTAATATCAACTTTAAGATTATATATAAGTGCTAAGTTGATTTAGTCATGTCCAAATCTGTGTGACCTTATGGACTGCAGCCTGTGAGACTCCTCTGCCCATGAGATTCTTCAGGCAAGAATACAGGAGTGGGTTGCCATTCCCTTCTCCAGGGGATCTTCTGAACCCAGGGATAGAACCCAGGTCTGCATTGCAGGTAGACTCTTTGCCATCTGAGCCACCAGTCTTATGAGATCCTCACATTTTTACTAAAATGTTACTGAAATTCTCTTCAGGATATGTGAAAATAAAGTTTACTTTTCACTTAAAATAGAGAAAAATATCATTTTTATATATTCTACTTGAAAGGATTTTTTTGTTTTTTAAAAACATTTGATTGGAAGTCACATTGGAGAATCCCAGGGACAGGGGAGCCTGGTGGGCTGCTGTCTATGGGGTCACACAGAGTCAGACACGACTGAAGTGACTTAGCAGCAGCAGCAGCAGCAGCACATTTGAAAAGGGGCTTCCCAGGTGGTGCTCCTGGTAAAGAACTCAACTGCCAATGCAGGAGACTTAAGACCTGGGTTCAATCCCTGGGTTGGGAAGATCCCCTGGAGAAGGGAGTGGCAACCCATCCACTATTGTTGCCTGGAGAATCCCCATGGACAGATGAGCCTGATGGGCTACAAGTCCATAGGGTCGCAAAGATTTGAGTATGACTGAAGCCACTTAGCATGCATGCACATTTGAAAAGTTTTCTGAAATCTGGACAGTTCTAAAGATTTGAGGCTCTTATTATTATTTCAGGTTTGACCTTTTATAAGTTGATTAAATCCATGAATCCAAAGGCCAGACATTCATATTTAACACCTTCCGAAACAATACTGGCCCTGTGGACCTTTAATTTTTATAGAAAGGACCTTCTCTATAATTTTGATCAATAATGTTTTCTATGCTGTAGGGGAGGCCAGTTTTTGAAACTTGAAGTTTGAAAAACACAAACTCATTATAGATACTGATAGGAGATGAACTCATCATTTAAATTATCACATTTATGAATATATAGTTCTTGCCTCATAATGACAGCATGTATACAACCCTAAAATGGCTGATGGTTTCAACATGTATTTGGCATTGTAAAGACAAAGTAACCTGATTATTGATTCTATTTGTGTGTGTTTGTTTCTGGTGTTTGGAATTTTTGACTTTGTTAAAAATATAAACATATATGCTGGTAAGGATGGAAATAATGATGATTATAATTTAGAAGTGAGCTTTGAATATATTCAGAAACTCTCATTTTATTCTTTTCCCTAGTAGCATAAAATCACAATGGCTATGTCAAAGCGTAAATCAGACTCATTTTATTTTCGTTGTTTTCTCGCTTTTTCAAAGCATGTGCTTTAATGCAATATTACCAAGTAAAGCATGTTGTATAGTGCTTGATAAGAAGTTAGAAAGTGAGAAATAAATTATCATCACTTTGCCCTTTATGTTTTGCATGTTTTATGCACATTTCTGGCTGACAGCTTTGAAACATTTATTGTATTTCAAATTTCCAGTCCAAATTTTTCAACTTGTAAAATTGAACTGAGTGAATTGATGTCATGAATAACTTGAGTAAAATACATTTTGTATTTTCAATTTCCTTATCTAGGAAATCTTAAATATCTTCTTTTTTTTTTTCAAAAGAACTCAAGTCTTGATTGATAGGGAAACAGACAGAGAGCATCATATACAAAAAGTAACACCAATTGTTCTGTCATATCAGATTTCTAACTAATAACAAACTATATATTTCTATTTTGTATAGGATAATCTTGCTCCAACTTGGATGGGGTGGAGCGCTGGTTCCGCCCCTCAGCCCTTTATTATGGGTACTGTATTACCCCTTTTGCTTCCTTTCATCCTTTCACTGTGACTTTGTGTAGTGGGATGAGGGAGGGGTTGGGAGGGGTACCATTGTACCACAGTAAAAAAATACAATATTTACATTCTAATCCCCTATTTTCAATTGCCTTAACTTTTCTTTTGAGAAAAATACCTTTTGTGAATTTACCCTCTGTGGATTTGAAGCCCAGTTGTTGATATCCTTATTAAGTTTCACTGAATCTGATTAGATGTGTATATATCGAGTTATCCATTTATGGGGAGATTATCTATCTGATTGGTGATGGGGGGGACCCTGGTTCAGAATGGTTGAATAAAAATTTTAACTTGTCAAGTTGAATGATGCTCTTTGAGTCATTTAAAAGGACCCTTGCTATTTTCTACATTGGTCTGAGTCCTGAAAATTAATATCAAGTTACCAACCATGGCTTCTTGCCTTATTGATCTGTGTGAGCAAATGCTGGAGTGTAAAAATCCCAGGTGTCATAGACTGGAATTGATTGTGTGATCATTCTCATGTTTTATTAAGTGTAAGTTTATAGGGGTTATTTTCCAAATGCAAAAAAACAAAAACATATTAAGATAGAGTTGACTGAGCAAATGTGATTTGTGTTTTAAATAGGAAAAGTAAATTTAAAAGGATCCACTTATTTGAATTATACAGACAAGAACACCCACCTAGAAATAAAATATCATGTGTATTAAGATAGTATTTAATGCATAGACTGACTTCATAGAATACATCACTCCCAGCTAACCTCTTAGTGTCTGAGAAGACAGCGCAGTGAACGCCTAGATAAAAATGCATCTGCTAGCGCTGTGCTGTGCTCAGTGGTGTCTGGCTCTTTGCGAGCCCGTGGACTGTAGCTCACTAGTCTCCTCTGTCCATGGGATTTCCCAGGCAAGAATACTGGCGTGGGTCGTCATTTCCTCTTCCAGGGAATCTTCCCCACCCAGGGATCAAACCCACATCTCCTGTTTTTCCTGCATTAGCAGGCAGGTTCTTAACCAGTGAGCTACCTGGAAAGCCCCACATTTTGTTGATTCTTAAAGTTTGGGATAATGTGCAAGGATGATAGTTATTTCTGAGGGAGAGAAAAAGTTAGAATTTTTGTTTGGATAATTGATATATCTTATCTCTCAATAATAATTACCTTAAGTAAATACCACAACACAAATGAAGACATTAGGTTTTTAAAAGATTTTATACTTTTCTTCATACTTTAAAAGGGGTGACTTCTACTTTGCCTACTTTTGATTTTTATTCACAGTCTTTTCAGTATTTTGATTAAAGGAGCAGTAGAATCCACGAGTAGTATTGATTTGAAGTTCAAAGGCAATTTATTTAGGCAAGAGGACATTTCTGCATGTATCAAAATTCCCAACATTAATTTGCATTTTTAATTGTCAATTTCTCGCTTTGTGTTGATTTACTTAAGAAGGAGATAACGAACCAGAGACAGTTTCTATAACAGTGAGTTGTGCTAAAATACAGAAATTCTATAGGATGATGCTGTGCAAAATGGTTGTGAGAAGAAGCACTTCTAGTGTTAATTCATTAAGATAGTTCCTTTCTTCTACACCTCTTTGATGCAGCCTGAAACCTCAATCTATTCTTTCCAGTTGATTAGTCCAGTTCTGCCTAGTGCCTTCACCACCTGGAAACGAATTACTGCAGTTCCCTGGAGCCAGAAAGGAGTTAACACACCTCTCTCTCTGCTGAACCAAGAGAGGGCTTGGGGCTCTTGGGATGTGAGTCCTTTCTCACATCCTTCATTGTCTAATGTAATGAAATTTTAAGAATAGATGGATCTCTGTAGAGTAAGTCCTCTTATCTTATAAAAATAAACCTTTTCTCTGTACCAAATGTATGCAAACATTGTAGATGTATCTTGAAACATGCTACTGCAGAGCACTTGCTTGTGTCATGTATTACATAGTTAATTTGAATGCAAATCTAATCCCCAGTTTCAAAGGAAACCCCTCAGACTTATTAGCTAACCCCATATCTTTTGTGTACAGTTCTTTATTCTCATTCCTATATCTAGAAATAACATTTAAAATTTGTTTTGATCAATAAATGCTAAGCTAACCTTTACTTCATTCATTCAATCACCATTTTTATAGTCCTATATTCAAAGTACTCAAAGCCTTGGAGAATTCACAAATATATTTTTTTATCTGAAGTAAAGAAAAAGCCTACCATCTGTCAAAATTACGGGAATGCAATTAACTCTAGTGCAGAGCAGTCTAGGTAGCAGATAAGTAGGAGCAACTCTAGGGACAATCAGTGCAATGGGGTGGAAGAAGCACTAGATGCCACTCATAGTCTACATTCTGAACTGAAGCTGGCTTAGCTCATTTTTCTCATTTGCCAAATGAGAATGCAGTAGTAAAGTATCTCTATAGTCCTGTCCAGTACTAGAATTCTGATTTTTGAATTCAAAAGAGGAAACATCTCTATCTTGGAGGCTAAACTGAACAGAAGTGAGGCTGCATGCCAAAAGTACTGCTTGAAATACAGCTAGTGAGAAGATAAGTGTTTCAGAAGGGGAGGAATTGGACAAGGAATTTCAGAGGAAATGGTGTCTCAATTCTCTGGTAATGTTATTAGCATATGGTGACTGCATTAGTTGGATTGGCATGAAGGCTAGGTAGCTAGTGAAGTTAAAACTAGACATGTAGATTGAGGAGTAATTTGAACATCAAGGTAAGGCAAATATTTGATAATCAGTGCAAAGTCATTAAATAACTTTAAATGAGAGTTGAAGAAAATTCATCTTACATGAATTAAAAGAAAGAGACAATTGGAAGACAGTAGTACAAGTTGGTAATAACAGATGTCAGAATTAGATGGCGATCGTGAAGATGGAGAAGTGAGAAAGGTGAGAAAGGTTTTGAAGAAAAATGTGAGACCTGCAGATGGATATGAAAACAATTCAAGAAATAGGTATAGGTAATCAGTGTTCTGCTCATGACCTAAGCTGGCTGGTGTAGGTTTTAAAATAAAAGCTTATTTTAAGGTGTGCTTTGTGTATACAAAGTAGAAGCAGCTTTTTAATCTGGATGGTAGGCAAAATATTTGAAAAAGGAGAGGAATAAAAACTTGATTTTAGCTTTCAAATCTTGAATCCAAAGAAATCTAAGTGTATCCACACATTTAAAGTGAAGTATAAAATAAAGACTTATTCATTCAATTGTATTAATACAGATGGCCACATGAGATAAGGTGAGGGGCCATGTGTCAGCTTGGTAGGCTTTCATAGCTCACATCATCTGGATCTGCCTAGATAACTCAGCTGACTTCATTGTTTCATTCTCATTCCCCTCTTTGTCATTAATGGTTTTTACTTCCTTTGGCCCACTTATCACACTGTATTATAATTCCAGAAGGCCTAGAGTTCTTGATAGACTTTAAACACACCTCAGAAGCATAAGGAATTGCCTCATCTATTCTTGTTTTCAGACAATTAAAAATTTTGTTCTAAAAACACATTGGTATCAAATGGCAGGTAGAAGATATTTTGATGCCTGTTGTTTCTTTTAGATCAAGAATGATCGAAGTACACAGGTAGAATTCAATTTAGCTATGAATGTTCAAGTCTGAGGCATCATCTGCCACTTAGGAGCATATTAGGGCCTGTCTTTCTCTCTTAGCTATTCATGTATATCTCCAAAGGGAACTATAGAGAAGGAAGCAAAGACAGTCATCCCTACAGTGTTGCTAAATAAAACACAGATTTTTAACTTATGGTCCAGGAATAAAGATAAAAAGGGCAAAAATGCTTCCATTAAAAAAAAAAAAGGTAGATAATTATTTAGCACAGAACTTTGATGTAACCACATCAGATTTGGGCACTATCACCCCAAATATGGCATCTCTCCTTTTCTTATTTTCCTAAGAAACTGATTTCTACTATGTTTCATTTAAAATAAGTTTATCAAATTAAACTCAGTAAATGAAACAACTGATATGACTGGAGCTTGAAATAAGCTATGTGATGATCTAATGAAATACATGATGCTAAATTGTCTTGCTTCTTATGCAAAAATTATTATTAGTCATAGTGATGCATGAATAATTAAGGACAAAATTATTTAGGTATTTAATAATATTTTTATATTTATACACCTGAATTTTTTTAGTTTATTAAAATATATCAGTCAATCAAATCAACTCTTGCCCCAATATTTTAGTTTCATTCTTTAATATATTGCTTTGTTTAATGAGTTAATCTTCTCTGGTAGGATTTCTCACTTCTCTTTTTCTAATAAACAAATTTTATGGCTTCATCTGGCAGCAAATTCCTCTGCTTTTGTTTTCCCTTTAACCTTTTAGTACTTTCTCCTCTCTTTTAAAAAACTTTTTATCTTTGTTATATTATCTATATTCATTTCTCTAAATGTATGCTTATGAAAGAATATATTTCATTTTAAGACTTTATTTTGCTTTTAAATATCTTAGAATAGTCTTGATATTTTAAAAAAATAGAATCACTAAAGATTACTAGGGGGATAATGTTTTTTCTTTTAACCAACAAGAATTCTGACTTTTCTTTTTTTCCATTTGTGTATTAGGTGGTTGTGAATGCCCTTTTAGGAGCAATTCCATCCATCATGAATGTACTTCTGGTTTGTCTTATATTCTGGCTAATTTTCAGCATCATGGGCGTAAATTTGTTTGCTGGCAAATTCTACCACTGTGTTAACACCACAACTGGTGACATGTTTGACATCAGCGAAGTGAATAATCATTCTGATTGCCTAATACTAATAGAAAGAAATGAGACTGCCCGATGGAAAAATGTGAAAGTAAACTTTGATAATGTAGGATTTGGGTATCTCTCTTTGCTTCAAGTTGTAAGTGAACACTCTTTTCTCTGAAATGTGTTTATTGTCTGGAATAATAACAAAGTGATGACATACAGCTGTTGTGTAGTACTAAGAAGAAAATTTATATATCCTTTTTTCTAATTTTGATTTATTAGTACAAGTTTATGAGCCCAGATGGGTGGAAATGTCAGTATATTTAAACAGTGCAGACACAGTTTCTCATATGAACAAGTTGATGACTAAATCAACAAATTTGCTAATATTTTTCCTATTGCAATTGGAAAGCTTGGTTCACTGATGGATCACCCCCTCCCCTCAAACACACGCCCTAAACACACCTGATTGGATTGTAACAAATTGGTGAGAATTAATTGCTACTGAGTTATATCATTTGGATTGAAGATTGGGGAATGATATTTAGGCTTTAGGATTAGCTCCTCATAGTGAAATGGAATAATACCAGGTAGAACTCAGAAACAGAAATGAAACACAAGCAGCTGTTATCCCATCGCAAATGGCCTTTAGTACAATTATGGAAGTCTTTTTTTCCTCTAAATATTGATGTTTTCACTACTGGGTCTCTAAGACTGAAAAAACATTCACAATGGATAAAAATATAAAAGATGGTGGCCTCTTGAACATTTTCATTTGATGCAGCTTCTGACTGCAGCTGCATTACAAAGCAGTGGATAAAAAGAGTCCAGAGTATTTGAAAAACATTGTAAAAATACTGTTCTATTTTGGCCACTGAAAACTCATATTTAAAATAAAAAACCTGCATAAATTTTTTCCTGTGGTTCTATAGTCCTTAGGGCAGAAATCTATTTTATTTTACCAGGGTTGTGTTTCCAACTGTTCAACCAGGAGATTAAGCAAGCAAACAAGCTTGCACTGATCAAAATCCTCCTGCATCTCTTTCAGAGTACTATGGCTCTTTTGCAAGTTCTCTCTACCTTCTTGTTAGAAATTCTTACTTCTCTTGTAGATGTTTCTGACTTATTCTAAACGTTCATGGAATTAAAATAGAGATTTTTAATATTTGGACAAGTATGATTTCTTTGAATATTATAGTAGACACATGATGGTATTTCCTTGGGCACTTACCCTAACCCTTAACTGATAACCACACTTGTAAATATCACTAATATATATCACTTCCTCCATAAAATTGAGAAAGAAAAATTGAAAATTTCAAGCAATCCCTTAAAATGCTAGGGTAAAGATGCTGCACAAAGCCAGTAAATAAATTCTGCTACCAGAGTACTGATTTACACTTGGCTATATATACAGAATCATCTCTCTGTTGGTTAGCAATTCATTGAAATGGTTCCTTGAATCACCTTTTACTGCTTTTGTACTTAGTATATAATGAACTTGTTCTGTCATTGACCTCAGCCATTGACACATTCAAAATTTCCCTCTTTGATAGACAAATAAGTTCTATTTTCTAGCTAAGAGTCTTTACTTTTTCTTCATTGCCATCGCAAGCACCCATACTTGACTTTCTTCCCATGACATCTACCACTTCATAAGTGTTAGTGTTACAAAAACAAAGATGTGTTAAGATACAGATGCTAAAAGCTTTTTGATAGACTGTCTGACTAAGGAATAATCCTCTCAGGTCCATAGTGTTCAAAACTCATATTCTAGAACAAGTATCAAGTTACTATAAATGATTACACTTGGAATACCAAGTGTCTACTGTACTATTTTCACTTTTCTTACCCAAATTAACTCACTCTCTTCAAAAATTGCAGAAAAGAAAGTGGAAGATAGGACTATTTCTGATGTTACGCTTCAAAATTCTTAAAATGTTAGCTGCAACTGACTTTTTGGATACCTGTATGATCTTTAGAGTGTTACAATCAAGAGAAATTGTAAGCTTTCAGTCACTTTGATCACCCTGTAGATAGGTTTTAGTGGATGATCATCAGGTCTAAGATGTAGTTGTTTTGCTGCTATGAACATTGCTAAATGTGTTGGCATTTGTAAGACTTTCTAAAAGTATTCCACCAAATCTTGACAGCACTTTAAACTGCATGATTCCATTAACTAAAGAACTGAAAAGTATCTGTCAGTTGGTTGTCAAGCAGGAGGATATGTCAAAGGACCATTCTATTCATTATATGGTCTAGAAATGAAGAGACTTACTGAGATATTGTTGGTCCAAAATCCATGTAAAATTTGTTTTGAGATGTCTTTTTAAAATGTTCCTTTTAAAGAAATGTATCAGTAAGGATATTTATTAAATATCGGGTCTGAATTACTTTTACCCCAAAATAAAACATGCATGTCTTTTTTAATAGGCCACATTTAAGGGATGGATGGATATAATGTATGCAGCAGTTGATTCCAGAAATGTAAGTATTCTTTACATTTTAAGTCTTTTCACAATATTGATTAGACATTAAAAATAATTTAACAGAGCATAGCAGCTACATGGAATGATTTTACAATTTTTTAAAAAGAAAAAGTATGATTCAGTACTCAAATATAGCAGTAGTATGCACACATATAGCAGTATTTATCAGAAATCTTACTAAGATATATCAAAACTGAAGTGCAACTAAAGTAACACAGTCATATATTTAACAACTAACAAATATCCTTCTATTGACTATTTTTCTATTTTGTTTCCTTTCAATCTATCAATTACATATTCATTAATAATTTTGGTGTGATAAAACAAATGTGAAGAAATATATTATTGCCATCCATAGTTTACCCTCCATATTGGACAAGTTAAGGATGTTGTCTAGGCAGTGTAAGATTTCTGTAACAGTCACTTTAAAATTCTTTCCTTTATGTGATGATACACTGTGCTCAGTCACTTCAGTCATGTCTGACTCTTTGTGACCCTATGGATTGTAGCCCACCAGGCTCCTCTGTCCATGGGATTCTCCAGGCAAGAATATTGGAGTGGTTGCCCTTCTCTTCTCCAGGGGATCTTCCTGACCCAGGAAATGAACCTGTGTCTCCTGTGTTGTAGGCGGATTCTTTACCACTGAGCCACCTGGGAAGCGCCCTTTATATGATCCATAAATTTACTGGAGCCTTTACAGACTGTTATCATTTCTATGATCAACAGTTTCCTTTAAGTTTCTATCATCTAAGACCTACTTTTTTTGATTTTTCCTACTACACCCTTTTTTAGACTTCAAGAAGAATTAAAATCCATGCTCATTCCAAATCTGCTCTTCAAATTTTGTACAGTTTAGTATTTTCTCTCTATCTTTCCATTCTTAGGTCCCATCTGTTTAGCCTATAAACATGATGGATGACCTTTGCCCCCATAATCTTTAAACTGACCTAAGAAGCTCCCTTTTATCTTTCCTGATATACATTTTCCATAAATGATTCTAGTTTTGTGTTGAGTACCTTCCTGATATCCTCCGGAGTTATTTTACTTTGTTATTTTGTTTTGTGTGTTTGGTTGGTTTTTAACTCTAATATCTTTAGGAGGACATGAATATATTAGGGCATTGTCTTATAGTGACTCCTTTATGTGTCTGTTACATGCTAAGTAAAAGCTCAAATGCTTATTTCTCATGAGTACACTCTAGAGATTAAATTACTGGTTGAGGATTTAGCAGATGGCATGTCCAGTTGGATGCTAAGTCCCCGTCAGTTGGATCTAACTCTTCGAAATCCTATGGACTGTAGCCCACCAGTCTCCTCTGTCCATGGGATTTTCCAGGCAAGAATACTGGAGTGGGTTGCCATGCCCTCCTCCAGGGGATCTTCCCAACCCAGGGATAGAACCCAAGTCTTTAATGTCTCCTGCATTGGCAGGCAGGTTCCTTACCACTAGAGCCAGTTAATGTCTACTTAATCTGAAAAATTCAGTGACTGTTACACTGTTATAGGCAGTGTCAAACTGCCTATTTATTTAGATGTAACATCTAAATAAATAAATAACTAAATTGTTTGCTAAATAAATTCACACATCAGGAATGATTATTTCTAAACATAATCTATACATATTTACTGATGTAAAATGTTTTCACTAGTAATTTTTAAATTATAAAAATGCAGTATGTTAAAAATTGCCAAATTTAGTATACTACTATCCAAATGGCAACATATTGGTTGTATTTGTAGTTATAAAAAAAATAATTTCTAAATCATTTTATGGTATTTTTTACATAACACCTCATTTTTCACTTAAAAGATTATCCTAAAGGCTAATTTCAGAGATTATTTTTAGAAGTAGCTGATTTATAAGAAATAAAAGTACTGCTTAAGTATTACTAAAAATTTTCTTATCTATTCTCATGAAAAAGCAACAATTACTTCTAGCATCAAATGTATTATAATGTCTAAAAAATATTCTCCTTTGGTAGGTGGAACTCCAGCCTAAGTATGAGGAAAGTCTATACATGTATCTTTACTTTGTTATTTTCATCATCTTTGGGTCCTTCTTCACCTTGAACCTGTTTATTGGTGTCATCATAGATAATTTCAACCAGCAAAAAAAGAAGATAAGTATTTCTAATATTTTCTCTCCCACCAAGATAATAAATCATTTGGAGGGCTTTCAATACCAAATGAGTACTTTAACTCAGAAACCAAATGGGATTATATATTACAATCTATTTTTTTGCATGCTTCCTCTCTGCCATTCACTGCCCATGTCTTTGCCAAGAATGACTGTGTTCCATATTTGTGTTCATAGGCTCACAAAATCTCCTCTTTAAATACAAACGAACTTCAGGGACCACATTTTCTCTTTTGAAAAAAAAAAAATTAAAAAAGAACTGGAAGAGAACCCAGACATATACCTCTTTCCCAGGCTCAGCTTATTGTTTATCCCTATGACATCTCCCCTTAAAATATACGGTCCAACAAAAACCTTTAGAATGCAACAAATTATACATGAAATGTAAGCTTCTTCTGGTGCTTCTTTTCACACTTTAAAATTCTTTATTGGCTCTGTTTATATATTCCCACTTCATTCTCCCTGATATTAATTATAAGCTGTAAGTTCTAGCTTTGAATTGAAAGTTCTTTATTAATTAGTATCATTTATAAAGCCCACTTATTATCTAATTATATATGTACATTATCATAAAATAGAAAGTAAAGAAATATCTTTACTCAGGAATAACCATTATTCACATTTTATGTTTTGCTGTATAAACTTTTTCTACACACATTCTTATTACTGAAATTATTTTATCTATAATTATAAATTATTTTTGACTTAACATATATATTTCCCTTCTTTATTATCATAATTTACTTAACCATTTCCAAGTAGACTGATGATATAGGTTATTTTTAACCTTTAAGAATTAAATAGTACCTGGGCAAAACTCTTTGTGCCAAAAAAACTGGAGCCTTTAACGATTTCTTCAAGATAAATTCCCAGAGTAAAGGGTTCTGCTTTCCTACTCATAGTACCAATAACAGCATGTGGCCGTGCTCAGCTTACCACTGATACACTAGCATCAAAAATTCTCTCTGTTTTTTGATAGTTGGTATTTGATATATGAAAATTGTATTTAATTTTCATTTTCATGTCTTTTATTAGTAGGTTTGAATATGTTTTCAAGGGCTTTTTTTTTTGCCATTTATATTTCTTCCTTCATGTACTGATCCTTCACCTCATTTGTTCAGTCTGTTTTCGTATTATATAATTGCTTTCATTGTATGAGGCTCTTTCACTATAGAACATGCCCTCCTTTGTTATTACTAATATTACTCTGTCATCATTATCAAGCTATTTCATTTCACTAATACGTGAAATGTCCAATTGTCTGTAACTACTGGCCTGTCACATACCTGCCATACTTATGACTTTGACTTTTCCCCTAACTCTTCTACCAACTTCCCCAGTTTCCTTTCTAGCCTTTTGTTCCAGTTCTTGGCAGAGTGACAGTGGCTTTTTATGAGTAACTCTAAACCATCACGCAATATACCTGCTTTAACTCTTTGCTACATATGAATAAGAAAATCATTGTCTGAAAATTCTGAAAGACAGTGTGTCTAGTGTAAGGAACCATGTATTTAGTGACTCAGTGAACCAAATAGTACTACTTCCTGAGTTTACAGTCTTGGGTAAAATATTTAACCTCTCAGTTTGTGGGATTGTTTTCCTCCATAAAGTAATAATAAAAATCATAAAGTCAATTTTGGATGATTGAAATAAATAAGATTATAGTGTCTAAAACTAGTTTTAATTTTTCAATTTAAAATCCTAGGCAAATAATGCTAATTGGTTGAATTTTGTGTTTCCATTTTTAATGGTCCCTTTTCTAAGTCTAATATTGAAGGAAGGAAGGTACACAGTTTTAACCAGTTTTTTTTTTTTTTCTTTTCTATACTTTGGAGGTCAAGACATCTTTATGACAGAAGAACAGAAGAAATACTATAATGCAATGAAAAAATTAGGATCAAAAAAGCCACAAAAGCCTATACCTCGTCCAGGAGTAAGAAATACCAAATGATATGGGGGGAAATGTACAAAAACAAAAATTTGCCTGGTTTTTCTCACAGAAGAGATAGCAGCTAACATTTCTAGCAGCAAAGATTTCTCCCACTTTTAGAGCATCATTAATTCATACATTTTATGGTAATGGTAAAATAGTTTTTTACAGGAAGAGGCCAAAAGGAAAAAGAGGAAACAGAAAATGTACCTTTATGGTCAAGTCAATTAGACTTATACACCTAGAATCAAAATGAAAAGGCAAAATTCACATAGGCAGTATTATGTGCACAAGAAATTTGATCATGTAACTCAAGAGTAGTTGCTGAGTAATGTACATAGAGGAGTAAATCTTTGACAGGGTTTAGAAACAGTTTCCTGATAGATAAACAAGTTGATGAACTGTTAAGTGAAATAATACCTTACTTCCATTTTATTTTTCATTAGAGGTACCAAGTATTTTGGAGATGAAAATATTTCTAGTATCTAATATTCATATATATGGCTATAAAGTTAGAAATTACTAATGTCTACAGAAGTCAGAGCCAATAAGTACAATTCATGATGATAAGAAACAGGTGTCATGTTTACATGACAACCAATGAAACAACTGCTATGAAATAGAGAGCCTTATAATCCCACATTGTGTTGATTTTTATGATGATGACATGTGAGGTTAAAGCAACTCCTGGGGTGTACTGGGGAATAAAATGTTAATGAACATTCATATTCATATTGTGCTAGCCCACACTTGCTTTCTTGAGAATGATGAAAAACATACACTGTCCTCTGTGAAGGCTTAACACTGAAAGTAGAAATGAGTCAATTATATGCAGGAAAAATGTAAGACAGAAGATATCCTCAAAGTTCCTCAGTGGCCTAGGGAAGTGGGTCAGACACTGAGAATGAAGTGAAAGTGAAAGTCCCTCCATCATGTCTGATTCTTTGCAACCCCGTGGACTATACAGTCCATGGAATTCTCTGAGCAAGAATACTGGAGTGGGTAGCCTTTCCCTTCTTCAGGGGATCTTCCCACCCAGGGATCGAACCCAGGTATCCCACATTGCAGGTGGATTCTTTACCAGCTGAGCCACAAGGGAAGCCCAAGTGGGTCAGACAATGGCCTGCAGTGAATGACAGTGGCAAAATCACAGATCAGTGAAAAGCGCCATGGATTTTTGACATCAAAGCATAAGGAACGTCTTCCGGTTTGATTATCCCTGTGTAGACTCAGCATTCTGTGTGTGACAATATCAGCAAAGACTGTTTGGTAGAAGAACATCAATATTGCCACACAGGGACTTTAAACGCATAATGTTATAGCTGTGTCACGGGAATCCCAAGTTCCTGATAACAATTTTTTGAGAACAAGTCTAGTGGATTGTTAGTAGATATTATATTTTGAAACTGCTGTATGGGTCCAACTAATTTCATGGGAAATTCTAGTAAAACAAAATGAAGCAGATTTCTTAACCTCTCATAATCTTAATACAGTCTCATGCATTTTGGGCCTCTCAGAGTAGTGTATAATAGTATGCAGTGTTTCTTATCAGAAGTCCCTTTTTGACAAGGGATTGTTATTCTGTGGAATATATTTTGGTAAATAGTAATTTGGATAACTAAAAACTTAAATGTGATACACACCATCTTTCACGAAATTCAGAGCCAGTGGTTCTTAGGTACAATCCTAGACAGTCAGTACAGAAACTACTTATATAGAAGTTCATGTGTAGAGGGAAACTCCTCTGTCCCTAACAGCTTTTCTGTTTCTCTACAGAACAAATTCCAAGGAATGGTCTTTGACTTCGTCACCAGACAAGTTTTTGACATTAGCATCATGATTCTTATCTGTCTCAACATGGTCACCATGATGGTGGAAACCGACGACCAGAGTGACTATGTGACTAGCATTTTGTCACGCATCAACTTGGTGTTCATTGTGCTTTTCACTGGAGAGTGTGTGCTGAAGCTCATCTCCCTCCGCCATTACTATTTTACTATAGGCTGGAATATCTTTGATTTTGTGGTGGTCATTCTCTCCATAGTAGGTAAGAAGTATTTTAAGCCTTTTAGCTCAATAAAAGAGCAATCACATTTAATTTAGAAGTCATCTGATCACTCAGAGAAAACCACTGTGAAAATTCTGATGTTTTTCATTCAGATGTGTTTGTCTTTATTACAAAATTAAGCTCCTGCTATACATTGAGTATTGTATCCTGTTCTATCCATTTTAGACTAGGTGTATTATTTGTCAATATAGTAAGGTCTCAGTCATTTGAACTAGAAATGTTCTATTAACTAAATGTGCTATTAAGATTGAAATGTCTTTGACATGTTGAAGTTAAATAGTCTATACAATATGTAAATGACTCTGTTGAAAAAAGGGCTAGAAATTTAGTCTGATACTCAGGAGAGACAGTACATCAGAGACATAGAGTCATTGGCATATAGATAAGAGTGGAAGCTGGTACTAATAAGAAAGAATACAGAGTGAAAGAGAGTAAAGCTAAGAACAAATGTCAGTGAAAATGGTAGGTTCTTTAATGCAGAGTATCAGAGATTTTCTAGATTACCTTGAAATGTATAATAAAGATGCACAAAAGAAGTGTTTTGGCATGGAACATCATTTCATCAGTCATACACTTCAAAGCCTGGAATGTCAACAGGTCACATGAGCAATAACTCATCTAATTGAAGATACAACTCCAGCCCCAGTGAAGTGAAGAGGTCTGTCTGTGGGCCTAAAGTATCCATTTTTTCCCTAAAACAGATGATATGATTGAATAAATATTTTACCATTCAATATGGGGCACCTCTGTTGGGCAGATTTTTATGCCATTCCCCCTCTGAAGAAGTTGATCTTTTATCCAACTTATATGTTGTATGTACCCTTTGATTCCCATAGTATTCTGTGGTGTTAACTAGTTGTGGATAGGGTACTTAGTTGTAGTCACCTCTCTTTCTTTCTCTCTCTCTTTCCCTCTCTCATACACACAAACATGCTTATTTACTCTTTACAAAATGAGATAGTGTAATTCAAAGATACTTGGTTTCTTGAGCTCCTCTTCAGCTCATTCTTTTCACTATTTCACTATTTCGAAGGTAAATGGATAAAGAAGCTCTAAGTAGGAGGGCTAAGACACAGATGTAGGAAACCAGAAAAAGCATCAGCTTAAATCCTTTTAGAAATGCACCAGAGCATATATAAATATATACATCTATATATGAATATTATAGTGGAAGCTTAGGAAAGCATCATGTTCATGGAGAGATGAATGCATTCAAAACTACAGATAGGTTTATATGGGGAAGGACTGAATACAGGTTATATGATTTAGTGTTTCAGAAAAAAATCATTGTGTTCACTGTATTTTTATAATCGTTTACATATACTGTCAGCTACTGCTCTTCAGACAAACTTGAATTTTTAACTTGTTTTTTTAGATTCAGTCTTTGGATTTTCTGTAAGCTAAAACTAGTCTATCAATACCCCTCAAAGATAAAACGTACTATAAAATCCTTATTGAACTGAATACTATCTTGGTCACCTTGGAGTTTCCCAGGTAGTGCAGTGGTAAAGAATCCTCCTGCCAATACAGCAGATGCAAGAAATGTGGGTTTGATCCCTGGGTTGGGAAGACCCTGTGGAGGAGGAAATGGCAACCCACTCCAGTATTCTTGCCTGGAGAATCCCATAGACAGAGAAGCCTGGCATGTTACAGTCCATGGGGTCGCAAAGAGCCAGACATGACTGAGTGACTAACATTTTCACTACACTTTTCAACTGAATTTTAGTACTCTGAAATTTACCTGTGAGCCTTAACAAAATTTGAGTATTAATTTAATGGATAACTTCTTCACTAGTCAGTACCCTCATCTTTTTTGTCCATAGGTATGTTTCTGGCTGAGCTGATAGAGAAATATTTTGTGTCCCCTACCTTGTTCCGAGTGATCCGTCTTGCCAGGATTGGCCGAATCCTGCGTCTGATCAAAGGGGCTAAGGGGATCCGCACGCTGCTCTTTGCTTTGATGATGTCTCTTCCTGCGTTGTTTAACATCGGCCTCCTGCTCTTCCTGGTCATGTTCATCTATGCCATCTTTGGAATGTCCAACTTTGCCTATGTTAAGAGGGAGGTTGGAATTGATGACATGTTTAATTTTGAGACCTTTGGCAACAGCATGATCTGCCTGTTCCAGATTACCACCTCTGCTGGCTGGGATGGATTGCTAGCACCTATT
This sequence comes from Bubalus bubalis, assembly GCF_019923935.1. Classification (NCBI taxonomy): domain Eukaryota; kingdom Metazoa; phylum Chordata; class Mammalia; order Artiodactyla; family Bovidae; genus Bubalus; species Bubalus bubalis. The sequence goes on from NC_059158.1 coordinate 82,444,107, forward strand.
CTCAACAGTAAACCACCCGATTGTGACCCTAATAAAGTTAACCCTGGCAGCTCAGTTAAAGGAGACTGTGGGAACCCATCTGTTGGGATTTTCTTCTTTGTCAGTTACATCATCATATCATTTCTGGTCGTGGTGAACATGTACATTGCTGTCATCCTGGAGAACTTCAGTGTTGCTACTGAAGAAAGCGCAGAGCCCCTAAGTGAGGATGACTTTGAGATGTTCTACGAGGTTTGGGAGAAGTTTGATCCCGACGCCACCCAGTTCATGGAATTTGAAAAGCTATCTCAGTTTGCAGCTGCTCTTGAACCACCGCTCAATTTGCCACAACCGAACAAACTCCAGCTCATTGCCATGGATTTGCCCATGGTAAGTGGTGATCGAATCCACTGTCTTGACATCTTATTTGCTTTTACGAAGCGGGTTCTGGGGGAGAGTGGAGAGATGGATGCCCTTCGAATACAGATGGAAGAGAGATTCATGGCCTCCAACCCATCGAAGGTCTCCTATCAGCCAATAACTACGACTTTAAAGAGAAAACAAGAGGAAGTGTCTGCTGTTATTATTCAGCGTGCGTACAGGCGCCACCTTTTAAAGCGAACTGTAAAACAGGCATCATTTACGTACAACAAAAATAAAATCAAAGGTGGGGCTAATCTTCTTGTAAAAGAAGACATGATAATTGACAGAATAAATGAAAACTCAATTACAGAAAAAACTGATCTGACCATGTCCACAGCAGCTTGTCCACCCTCCTATGATCGGGTAACAAAACCAATTGTGGAAAAGCACGAGCAAGAAGGCAAAGATGAAAAAGCCAAAGGGAAATAAACACAAATAAATAAAAATCACTGGGTGATTGTTTACAGCCTGTGAAGGTGATGTATTTTTGTCAACAGGACTCCTTTAGGAGGTCAATGCCAAACTGACTGTTTTTACACAAATTTACTTAAGGTCAGTGCCTACAATCAGACAGTGACCCCTTGTTGGAAAACTGTGACTGTGTAAAAGGGAGATGACCTTGACAGGAGGTTACTGTTCTCACTACCAGCTGACACTGCTGAAGACAAGAGACAAAATGGCTACGTAGACTGTAGGGACCAGTTCAAAGGGGTGCAAACCTATAATTCGGGGGTTGTTTAACACGAAAACACTGTAGTGTAGTAATTGTATCCACTCTTTGCATTTCGACTGCCACATTTGTCACGTTTTTACAAAATCTGTTAGTGGATTCATCTTTTTTTTAGTCCATATGTTGTTTATTATATGTGACTATTTTTGTAAATGGGGTTTCTGTTGGGAAATAGATTAAAGGACCTCTTTAACAGGTATGCCACTGGGGGTTATGGCAATCACATGGCCCTCCCATCTGCACAAAGACATGGTTTGCATGAGGGCATGCTACACTTAGAGATCATGCATGAAAAAAGTCACAAGGAACACAATGAGCTCTTAAATTCCATCTATGTTTCTGGGAGGGGTAATTAGGTGATAATTGGAGGTGCTTTGCTGATCTTGTTTTGTCAAATCCAACCCCTAGACCAAGTATGTCATTTTAGGGGGATAGCCCATTAAATCTTAGCAGGTGCAAACTTCACTCAAATGTCAGGAATCTTAAGTGTTACATTTCTGTTTATTGTATTTAAAAAATACTGAATAATGAGTATCACTTCTCCCTTAAAGACGGAATTGACCAAAAGAACCCTTTATAAATTTCTGCTTAATCCTGCACTTTGTTTAGCCATCTTCAGCTCACTAAGGTTGACAATGTATATGTTAATGAAATGCTATTTATTATGTAAATAGTCATTTTACCCTGTGGTGCACGTTTGAGCAAATAATGACCTAAGCACAGTATTTATTGCATCAAATATGTACCACAAGAAACGTAGAGTGCAAGCTTTACACAGGTAATATAATGTATTCTGTACCATTATAAATAGTTTGGATGCTATGAATGCATGTTTCTATTACCATGCTGCTGTATCTGGTTTCTCCCACAGCTCAGAATCTCATTTATGAGAAACCATATGTCACTGGTAAAGTCAAAGAAATTGTTCAACAGATCTCATTTATTTAAGTCATTAAGCAATAGTTTGCAGCACTTTAACAGCTTTTTGGTTATTTTTAAATTCTAAGTGGATAACATATGGTGTATAGCCCGACTGTACAGACATGTTTAAAAAAAAACAAACACTGCTTAACCTGTTAAAATGTGTTTAGAATTTTATAAGCAAATATAAATACTGTAAAAAGTCATTTTATTTTATTTTTCAGCATTATGTACATAAATATGAAGAGGAAATTATCTTAAAGATTGATATCACAATCACTTTCTTACTTTCTGTCCATAGTACTTTTTCATGGAAGAAATTTGCTAAATAAGAAATGAACACAAGATTGGGTAGTTGTAGATTTCTGCTTTTTTATTACATTTGCTACTTTTAGATTATTTCATAATTTTGAGGGGCAAACATAGATTCACAACTGACATCCAAATTATGCTTTGCAATTGGAAAAAAAGGTATAAATTTTTATTTACGTTTTTGGTAGTGCCTATACTAACTGATTGAAGGTAGTGTTTATTTTTCATTTGTGTCTTTTTTTTCTAACTTCTGTTTATGTTTCCATTTATTTGAAGTCATGCTGCTCTAGATTGCTCTAAATATAATGTGGGTTTCACAATTTTTTTTTCCCCACAAGAACAGAGAGTAGTGAACTTATGTAGTCAATTACATCAGGATATTTTATGTTTCTTACAGAAGCAAACTATAGGCACCTCTTTTTCTTAAAACTACTTAGAATACTTAAACTGTATTCGTGAACTGCATGCTGGAAAATGCTACTATTACCCTAAATGATGCTAACCAACATTAAAAATGTGCAAACTAATAAAGATTACATTTTTTATTTTATTGTTTGCCCGGTTACTTTTGGTTAACCATGTTGTGTAACAAGATAAGTTTTATTCTACAGATTGAGGGAGAAGGGGAGCTACACACACACACATACACACACCTAGGCTGAAAGCAAGAAAACTTGGGGTAAGAATGAGACTGGAGGGAGTGGCCTACCAGGGACTACAAGCAGCAGATTATAAACTGGAGGCTCCAGCAGAACAAGAAGTAAGGTTGGGTGGCCACTTAAGGTACAAAAAGAATCCCTCAAAACCTATTAAAATATTAGAAGTTGCTATGTGTGAATGGGGTCTTTTGTTTGCTCCTCCAGAACCACTCTTCCTGCTCCTCCGTCATGCTCTGTGTTAGGGTGAATTTGTAAATTGAATCAACAGGCTCCCTTACCCTCCAGATGGCAGTCGGTTTGGCCAATGGGAAACCCCAGCAGGAAAACACCATCAGGAAAGCAGAACAGTGAAGCTGCGTGTTTATACCTAGTGTCATCTTTGCCAGGTTGCTCTGGGCTGGCAGTGCTGCCTTCATCAACAAGGTCATACTTCCAGTCAGACAGCCCCTCCTACAATGAGAGCTACTTTGTTGGGGGGCTGGTCATCACTCTCTGCCTTGCTCCCTTAGACCTGTGGCCCCTTTATCTTGCTGACATCTTTGTAAATGGCCCTTCATGAAATACGTCTCTCTTGCCTTATTTCAGTGTGCCATCTGTCTCTCATCTGGATGAAACAGTGATTAAAATAGCCTGTGAAAGTGGGCGACAGGCAAAGATTTGCCCTGGGTCAGCTTGGAGGCTTAATCTAACCATCATTAGTAGATGGAGAAAGAGGAACTGGGGAAACTACACTCAAGTCAAGCACAGATTTCACAGAGATCATGGAGCAGTTACTGGAGTGGTCCAAACAATAACAGTGACAGCTGAAGGAACATCTAAATGTATGGGAAAAGAGAAGCCTCATTTGTTTCAGATGTGCACAGTCAGTTATGAAGTCTGAAAGAGGAACATGACCTTGATGGGAAGAGGAGCAATCACAGACAGTGCTTCTCCCTATCCTTCAGCTTCCTGACCTTGTCTCTTCATGACATCATTGCTCTGAAACACCAGGACAACTAATTCTGAAAAGAATTTCCCCTTTCTAACCAACAAAAATAAGGAGTATAGGATAATCCCTACAGACTTTTTTAATATTCCACATTCATACCAGAACTCACTGGTACCTTTTCAAATACAAAGTGAATTGGTGAAACATAATCACACAAATCGCCATAGTCATTTTGGTATTATTTTTACATAGTGAAAGGTAGTAACAGATTATAATCCATTGAATAAAATAAGAATTCACAAGTATGTACTAACATAAACAAATGGAAAAAGTGAAAAGCTCTTCCTCACAGTTGAATATTAACTAACAAATGTAGAAGAAATATTGAAGCTAGAAAATTACCACTTGGCAACCATCATAAAGACATTCATGCAAGAAGAATCAATGAATACTAAAACTCATGGGTGAAAGTTTGACAAGGAATAGGACATTTACCTAGTCTCAAAGTATTTCTTCTGCATTAAAATTTTTTTAAATGAAGCTTACAGTGGAGACACCTAGCAGACACTATCTTCATCAATTATGGGACAGTTCTGAAGAAGACATCACTTCTTGGTATCCAGTCAAAATGGCATAACCAGAATTTAATCATAAGGAAAATCAAATTGAGGACATTCTATGAAATGACTGAACTCTTCAGAAATGTCATGAAAAGCAAAGACAGGGTAAGGAATAAGTTGAGGTTGAAGAGTTATGAAAACTAAATACAACATGTGATTCTGGATTAAATACTGGACTGGAAAAATAGTAATAATTATGGATGTTACTGGGAATACTGACTAAATTTGAATATGGACTCTTGATTAAGTACTAGTATTATAAAAGTATTTTAATTTCCTTAATTTTATAAAGTGTAAATGAGGCTATTACATAATTATGGGTAATATCCTTACTCTCAGAAAATGCACATTAAAGTATTTAGGGATGAGTGGGATGTGTTCTTGCCTGGAGAATCCCAGGGATGGGGGAGCCTCATGGGCTGCTGTCTATGGGGTCACACAGAGTCAGACACGACTGAAGCGACTTAGCAGCAGCAGCAGCAGCAGGGATGATGTCTGCAACTCACTTTTCAGTGGGATTGAAGGACAACTAAAGGACTTCCCTGGTGACTCAGATGGTAAAAATTTCTACCTCTAATGCGGGAGACCCGAGTTCAAGTTGATCCCCTGGAGAAAGAAATGGCAACCCACTCCAGTATTCTTTCCTGGAAAATTCCACAGACAGAAGAGCCTGGTGAGCTACAGTCCATGGGGTCACAAAGAGTCGGACACAACTGAGAGACTAACACAGAAAAGGCAATGAATTATATGTGTATATGTGTGTGTGATATAGATATATGTGTGTGTCTTCAAGGAAGTGAAGATTTTTTTGTTGCTCTTGTGTTACTGCAGTATGTGTGTGTGTGTGTGTATTCACTTTATCACCTGTTTTTCTGTGTTCTGGAATTTATGATTCTACTCTTAAAATTAGATAAACTATTTCTACTTACTTCAAAGAAAACTGCATTTTAATTACTATTCTTGTTTTCCAAAAGTTGTGTTTTTGAAGAGACAAATGATTACATTCCTTATCCTTTGTGGTAACCCTTATGTTACTAAAAATAAGAATATTTTTAGGAGAGATCTGTGGTTAAGACTCCAGTATTTGAAGTTAGATCTATTAAATTGGAAACTTGTGATCTAAACTCTGGTGATTCTGCCTGTATTGTAACAGAAGGTGTCTTATTGGCTATATGAGCCCCTGGGGTCCAGATATTTTACGTACCAACCAATAACCCCAAACTCAGCTCTACAGGCCAGCACCCACATGACAAGTATTTCACATGCCACAGTTAACCATGGAAATTACGAATGATGTGATAAATATTTATAAAGCTGCTGCTGCTGCTGCTAAGTCGCTTCAGTCGTGTCCAACTCTGTGCGACCTCAGAGACACGAGCCCACCAGGCTCACCCGTCCCTGGGATTCTCCAGGCAAGAACACTGGAGTGGGTTGCCATTTCCTTCTCCAATGCATGAGAGTAAAGTCGTTCAGTCGTGTCCGACTCCTAGAAGTAACTAGAAGTTGTGTCCGACCCCATGGACTACAGCCTACCAGGCTCCTCCATCCATGGGATTTGCCAGGCAAGAGTACTGGAGTGGGGTGCCATCACCTTCTCCTATTTATAAAGTTAAACAATTCAAATTAAGGAACCTTACTGTAAAAATGTGCCTTTTTAATGTTTTGTTTCCAAAGACTAAAAACATTTTATGTTAAAATGCTCTTTTTGAAATGATGGTGAGAATAAATGATAGTGGGTTGTTTTAATATTTTATTTAGCTAAGTTACAAATTGGCAACTCTGTATTGGTCCTCCCATTTGTATTTTACTGATGCAGCAAATCAAGAGTCTAGGAACCAGTGGGATAGACAATCAGTATTCAACCTCATAAGCTTGTATGTTCACAAGTGTGTAACAAAAAGTTTGGATGCTAGAACTACACAAACTATATTAAAGTCTGCAAATTTGTCCTATAGTTATTTATTCTACCATACATGGACTAAATTTCATACTATTATGTAATAAGATGAATGCTTCTTAGTCAACTCTGAATGTATTGAAATGTTTATAATCAAAATATTATTGCTTTAATCATGTACAATAGCACTTATAGTACTGTCCTTCCTGGAACATAGGAATATTCTCCTAGATTGTCAATTAACACTGATTCAGTCAGTGTGGCAGCAAAGGCACTAGAGGAGAAAAATATTCTGGACAATCGAGTATTGTTGGGGAAACTGCATCACCAAGAAATTCTTGACATCGGTAATAGATAATCTGCAATGTCAACTGAGTACTCAGTGTTGAGCTATTGCCCTCTCTTGTGTCTTTATTCTCTCCTTTTGATTGCTTCTTTCTGTCCAACTTTGCACTTTCAAAACTGTCTTTCTAATCTTGGAAAATAACTTTTCTCAACCCTGATGCATTTTTTTCTCATTGTTCATATCTCATTCCTTTTTAAAAAATACCTTTTAAATTCAGGGTTCTATACTCAACACTTTCATTCTTGGTTAAAATTAAATGAAATATAGGTCCCAATGATATTGATGAGAAACTTTGGCTGTGAATATTCTTATTGACATAAGCACATGGAGTATTCATATGCTATGCTGGTCATTATCCTTCTCAATAACACTATGAAGAAAAGACTGGAAAATACAAAAGGTGAAGATAGGAAGAAAGAACATCATCCATGTGGAACAGAACTGTATATACTCTATTTCTGGTTATCATGAATTATCTCTTTATTTAATCTTTATTAGAAGAGCAAGATGGTCACAGAACCATTCAATTGTTAACTGCAGTATTTTGTTTGTCTTCCAGGAATGTAGTCTTTATCATGGTATGGAGATCAGAAAGTTTTTAAAATAAATTTATAGGAAATTATATTTTAAGTATAAGTTCTTCATTAAAAATATACTGTTACAGGAAATTCAATTTACTTCCTGAGCTTTCATGAATTCACTACCCCATGTTTAACTTGCCACAGTGTGGTGTGTGTTAGAGAACATTAAGATACACGTTTTATCTTTCTTCTTCAAGCTGTTTGAAATATATTGAGACTCTAACATGGCAGCCCATTTCAGTATTCTTGCCTGGAAAATCTTATGGACAAGGAGACTGGTGGGCTACAGTCCATGGGGTTGCAAGCGTCAGACATGACTTAGCAACTAAATTACAACAGATTCAAATATCAAACCAATGTTGAATCTTTTTCTTACAAAGCACCTTCTCATTCTCTTCAGTGTTCTCAAATCTGGTTCTACCTCCAACCAGTCTACAGTTACTCAAATTCAATTATCTTTATTCAGTCTTTATCATATTTTTTTATAGATTTTTAGAATTTGATGAAGATGGTCATCATCATGTCCTTCACTGAATTGCATCTTCCCTTGCCTTCCATAAAAACTAAGCTTTTCTAGGTCTCTTCTTTCTTTAGGATCTTAGCCTTCACTTTTTAATTTTTCCCCTCTCCTATCAGATTTCTTCTGCAGCATCAACCTCTTTTTTTGAGTTACAATTCTAACTTTCTGTTGGACTTTTATACTTGCATATATGTCTTCATCTTCAACTTCATACATCCAAAACTGATTTGACCATGTTCTATTCCTCTCAACCACCAGGAAAACTAGCCAGGAGTCAACCTGCTTTCTCAGTCTGTCACTGTTTGGGGTCTTCCTTCAGGCTCAGCAAAAGTAAGTACAAATTACAGAATACATAGAGGAATGGGTGAGTGACTCTACAGCCTTGGATTACAGGGTTGGAAGGAGGATTCAGGGACAGTTATAACTGTAAACTCGGTCCTGGATTTGAAGAATGAGAAGGGTGGGGCAGTTCAAATAGCAGAAATATTACAGAATAGTGGTTAAAATGTGTATTCTGAAGATTGCCAAAAAGCAGGGTCATCATTTGAGAAGTTGCTGGAAGAATGCAGGTAAGCAATGATGGAACATAACCCTTGACTGCTTCCTCATCTGTCTTTCTACCTCTGAAATCAAACCCATCCTTCAGGATTCAGTGACATTTTCCTTGTGCCTTATTACTGGAAGAGAATTTTCTCTCCTGTGAACTTCTATGGAATTTTGATGTATATGTTTACACCTGGACAGTTTTGAGAGCAAAGGGAGAGACAATTAATAATTATGCTAAAGCAACAAGCATCAGTGAGGACTCTCCTGGGCAAAGCAGCAGGACATAGGATCACCTCCATGTTCCATTTGTATGGACTTACACTGCCATGGCACCTTGGTTTATGTTTTCTTCCTCTCATCATCCTTCTCCTCCACTTCTGCCATACGAATTCACACACCAGAAAGTGTACAATTGGCAGAGCTTGGCCTTAAATACCATTGTATCCTCTATAGTAACTTTTTACAGAGAAGGTGCTCTCTAGATAGTTAGTAAATGGGCAAATTAGCTAATTTTTAGCACTGTTCTAAGTAGTTCTATTTTTGAAAGCATTATTACCACTCTGGGATCTTTCCCTCTTATATGTTTTTTCACAGGGATATCATTATATGCAAGATATATAAAAGAATAAAACATCACAAAAGTTACAAATGAAAATTGGCCTTGGTATTTTATAGTAATATTGGATTTATATAATAAATATTTAAACGGACATAAATTACATCCATAAGAGAACATATACTGTTTTTGTTACTTATAAAGAAATACATATAGATATGAGTGTAGTCATACATATTTGTATATCCAGAAATGTTTGCAAGGTATAAGAGTAAAAAATAGACTTTTGACTCTCTAGAACTCAAGGACTACATAATATTCACCTTGTTCTGTGCTATGATGGAACTATTGAGTTTGCCATTTAAAATTTAATCTCTAAAAGGAATTAGGGCTTCTGGACCATGTTTTTTCTTCAATATCATTTGGCCTGACTCTTATCTGCATTATTAATGTTCCTCGTTCATCAAGGATGGTGAAGAAATGTCTTATTCAGCAGTATTTCTTGCAGTCAGAGAAAACACCAAGGGTAACTTCAGTGTGGTGGGCTCCAAGTCTTTGGGCCCTTAGGTAACCACTCTTACCTTTCAATAATCTTAGGACATTAAAAAAAAATTCATCTAAAAGCCTACCAGGACAATAGTTAAAAATTTAGTTCTAAGTCTTATCTCACATTAAATCAGAATCATCAGGAAAGGGCCTAAAAATTTCTATTGAATTGTGCTGTTAGAAAGAGGTAGAAGAAAGTTATAACAAGCTTCCCAGGAGGGTCTTATAAGCAGCAAGTCTGAGAAATCCTGTCTGAGTGATTGGTAACTGGGTAAGCTTCAGGCCTTTAGGAACTCATCATTAGTTGACTGTAGTACTTAATTAGTAAAATACTCAAAAGTCAGAATGGACACATCACCAAGTAGCATCTCTGAGTTACCGAGTTTAATTAAGTATGGTCGTGTTATGTATCTAAATACTTACCAGCAATCTGGGCTGAATAATAACAAGGCAGCTTACATTTCAACCTATGTGATTTAGATTTACTAAAAGAAAAGGAGTTCTAACATCAGGGAAATAATTAGCTCATATAGGCCTTTGTAAAAAAATTAGGGAAAAATTCCCTTTTCTCCTCTGGGGAAAACAACTCTGTGCTGGGACAAGGGATTCAGTAAATGAATTTCAACAGGTACGGTGTAGGAGCTTCTCTTTGAAAGGATCGCAGGATACTCTTGAATTTTTTATCTCTCAACATATCTTCCAGGACAAATAATTCTACAACCATAACATCTGTAAGGGGAGGAACCATGCCCATCCTACATGGTATGGAAGAGTGCCTGTATTGAACTTTTTAAAAAGTTGAATAAATGAATAACCTACCACCTTAATAGATATTGCAAACTGCACTGAAAGCATCCTTCACAATATCTTGAAATTTAGGACCAACCAATAATACTTTCCACAAAGCCAATAATACTTTCTTTTTTTTTGCAGGGAACCTAACAATCAGCCTGTATGACAGTGTCATATTTCAGATGGTGGGAGCTACATGACATACTATTATTATTCAAAAACAATGACTGCCAGAAAATGAAAATGGGGAGGTATGCCAAATACTATTAGCCCATCTGATGGTATTTAATTCTTATATATTCTATGAATGATATACAAAGAATGCAATTTAAAAATTATGTATATATATGTATATTTTTCACTGTTTTCACTAATTTTTGTTTCACTAATTTCACTAATCCACAATGCAGGTGGATTCTTTATTGTCTGAGCTACCAGGGAAATCCTTCACTAAATTTTATATGGGCTTGAAAAAAGAAATTTCTACCTCTTCTTTTAAATCTAGTAAAATTCAAAGCTGAGCATCAGTCCCATTGGATTGCCAGGAAATTTAATCTCATTCAATATTACAATCTTCTCTCCCAGGACTCAATCGGAATCCCTGAGGCTTATAGGGTGTTCAGTAAGTGGGAAGCCCATCATAGCTTCTAAGGGCAAACTTACTGGCCACACTGGATCCCTGAGGGTCAGTATTTAGACTCAACTCTGCTGGGCACACCATGCACCCGTTTTCTGAAGTTTTGCCTCCTTCTGGGTACACTGTCACAGAAGAGGGGGTGGGGCCCTAGGAATCAAGGGACCCTATTGCTTTTGGGCCCTGTCCCAGTTTCAAGGACAAACTCAAGTGCTAAGTTTTTGCAAACTCAGCACTTGACATTAGCATGTATTGCCTCCCTCTCTTGCCTTAAATACAATTCTCTGGCTCCTCCTACCCACCAAGAAACCCAGACTCATTTCTTAAATAAACTTATTCCTCTACAGAAGACCCAAGAGCTTTTAAAGTGCCATAAAATAGAATTTCCTGAAATGATGCAAACAACCTCTGTGCTGTCCCAATCCAGCAACCACTAGCCACACGTGGCTACTGAGCATCTGAAATGTCTCTAGTGCAATTGATGAATCTAACTTGTAATTTTAGTTAACCATCATGAAAATGTAAACAGCTTCATGTAGCTAGCAGCCACCTTTCTAAGGGCTTTTACTTCCACCCTGCTACAAAAATGCTAATGGTCCAACCATCCACACGAATCAAGGAGGATGGAAAAATACGAAAAGCAGTAGGATACAGCATCTCAAGAAAGTTCTGTGGTGGTGAGTAGAGGGGTGTTTATTGTGATGTCAACTTTTCTGTATGTTTGAAAATTCACAAAAATTTGTGGAAAAAAATCCTGCCATAAATTAACACCCAGTTATACATGGATTTATGAGCAGGGATTTTGAGGGAGGAGCTCCAGCCATTTTATTCTTTTTCAGAATTTATTATTTATTCATTTGGCTATACACCGAGTTTTAGTTGCAGCACTCAGGATCTTTATTTACAGCGTGTTAACTCTTGGTTGCGACATGTGGGATCTTAGCTTCCAACCAGGGATTGAACCTGCATCCCCTGCATTGGGAGTGAGGAGTCTTAGCCACTGGACCACCAGGGAAGTCCCTTGTTTTAACTCAACTGATTCAGACAAGCAGTAGGGCTAATAAGGAGGGCCCAGTGCCTGAGAAACCAGGAGATGGATGAAAAGAGAGAGAAAATCTGGATACTTTGAGGTGAGAAAAAATATATATTAGCTGTTAGGGAAAGCAAAAACTCTGCCTCCAGGCTTACCTCTGAATGGAAGGGTTCTCCTCCCCAGGGAGATGGAGGCAGTGTCTTTGGGATGGAGGCACTTTCTCTTAGTCATTGTGAGGCTCCAATGAACTTCTGGCCTCATTTGTCACAGATAAAGAAGTCAGGCTGGCAGAGGGAGAGGTTATTTAGGGCAAGCATGTCGGAATCACGGGCTAGGAAGCAGCAGCAATCCTGTGGCTGTTAACGCAGAGATGCTGAAATTTATTCAGGGAGGGGAGAGACCAAAGTGAAAGCTGAGAGAGGAGGATGAGTGAGAATTGGGTTTGATGTACCCAAAGAAGATCATGCTACAGCATACCATCCTGCATAACCAAGTCAACTGGGCAGGCACAAAGTTGCTATTCGCTCCTTTATTTTTGCAAACTCAGCACTCGACCTTTAGCATATTTTGCTTCCAAGGAGCATTGGGACTGCTTGGAAACACTGCCATAAACAAAGTCCTCCAGAATCAGATTCTTAGAAAGCTAAGGCTGATTCTTCTCAACCTTAAGATAAAAATTAGAACAGAGGTCTGGTTATCTCACATTCAGAAATAACAGTGTCTAGGAAGATGTGCAGTGTGAATTTGATGTTAAGGAAGATTTTTCAGAAGTGAGCTTGGACCTATGGGAGTAAAATCTAAAGCAATGTACTGTCTACCTAATGTCACACCAGGCAGAGGGAGAATGATTGCTATTCTTTGTTCTTATTCTATCAATCAGAAAAAGATTCCTTAAAGGAGTAGAAGACAGATGGCATCTTGTCAAGATATTCAGTATATCACAGTTTTAAACATTTAAATAATTCATTGTTTCTATTTCAAAATACCAAACTCTTCTGAAATGTATTTTTCTGTTTTCTCTATCCTACTTTTGCATAGATGAAATGTCAACATATAGTCAAGAACATCAGGAAAAAAAATAACCCCTGGTAAATCTCTGTCATGGTATTTGAGTAGAAACATTTGTTACATCAGGTGAGACAGAAACAAATTTCTTCAGATCAGATCAGATCAGTCGCTCAGTCGTGTCTGACTCTTTGCGACCCCATGAATTGCAGCACGCCAGGCCTCCCTGTCTGTCACCAACTCCCAGAGTTCACTGAGACTCACGTCCATCGAGTCAGTGATGCCATCCAGCCATCTCATCCTCTGTCATCCTCTTCTCCTCCTGCCCCCAATCCCTCCCAGCATCAGAGTCTTTTCCAATGAGTCAACTCTTCGCATGAGGTGGCCAAAGTACTGGAGTTTCAGCTTTAGCATCATTGCTTCCAAAGAAATCCCAGGGCTGACCTCCTTCAGAATGGACTGGTTGGATCTCCTTGCAGTCCAAGGGACTCTCAAGAGTCTTCTCCAACACCACAGTTCAAATGCATCAGTTCTTCAGTGCTCAGCCTTCTTCACAGTCCAACTCTCACATCCATACATGACCACAGGAAAAACCATAGCCTTGACTAGACAAACCTTTGTTGGCAAAGTAATGTCTCTGCTTTTGAACATGCTATCTAGGTTGGTCATAACTTTCCTTCCAAGGAGTAAACGTCTTTTAATTTCATGGCTGCCGTCACCATCTGCAGTGATTTTGGAGCCCAGAAAAATAAAGTCTGACACTGTTTCCACTGTTTCCCCATCTATTTCCCATGAAGTGGTGGGACCGGATGCCATGATCTTAGTTTTCTGAATCTTGAGCTTTAAGCCAACTTTTTCACTCTCCTCTTTCATTTTCATCAAGAGGCTTTTTAGTTCCTCTTCACTTTCTGCCATAAGAGTGGTGTCATCTGCATATCTGAGGTTATTGATATTTCTCCCGGCAATCTTGATTCCAGTTTGTGTTTCTTCCAGCCCAGCATTTCTCATGATGTACTCTGCATATAAGTTAAATAAACAGGGTGACAATATACAGCCTTGACGAACTCCTTTTCCTATTTGGAAGCAGTCTGTTGTTCCATGTCCAGTTCTAACTGTTGCTTCCTGACCTGCACACAAATTTCTCAAGAGGCAGATCAGGTGGTCTGGTATTCCCATCTCTTTCAGAATTTTCCACAGTTTATTGTGATCCACACAGTCAAAGGCTTTGGAATAGTCAATAAAGCAGAAATAGCTGTTTTTCTGGAACTCTCTTGCTTTTTCTATGATCCAGCGGATGTTGGCAATTTGATTTCTGGTTCCTCTGCCTTTTCTAAAACCAGCTTGAACATCAGGAAGTTCCCGGTTCACATATTGCTGAAGCCTGGCTTGGAGAATTTTGAGCATTACTTTACTAGTGTGTGAGATGAGTCCAATTGTGCAGTAGCTTGAGCATTCTTTGGCATTGCCTTTCTTTGGGATTGGAATGAAAACTGACCTTTTCCAGTCCTGTGGCCACTACTGAGTTTTCCAAATTTGCTGGCATATTGAGTGCAGCACTTTCACAGCATCATCTTTCAGGATTTGAAATAGCTCAACTGGAATTCCATCACCTCCACTAGCTTTGTTCGTGGTGATGCTTGCTAAGGGCCACTTGACTTCACATTCCAGGATGTCTGGCTCTAGGTCAGTGATCACACCATCGTGATTATCTGGGTCATGAAGATCTTTTTTGTATAGTTCTTCTGTGTATTCTTGCCACCTCTTCTTAATATCTTCTGCTTCTGTTAGGTCCATACCATTTCTGTCCTTTATTGAGCTCATCTTTGCATGAAATGTTCCTTTGGTATCTCTAATTTTCTTGAAGAGATCCCTAGTCTTTCCCATTCTGTTGTTTTCCTCTATTTCTTTGCATTGATCACTGAAGAAGGCTTTCTTATCTCTTCTTGCTATTCTTTGGAACTCTGCATTCAGATGTTTATATCTTTCCTTTTCTCCTTTGCTTTTCACTTCTCTTCTTTTCACAGCTATTTGTAAGGCCTCCCCAGACAGCCATTTTGCTTTTTTGCATTTCTTTTCTATGGGAATGGTCTTGATCCCTGTCTCCTGTACAATGTCACGAACCTCATTCCATAGTTCATCAGGCACTCTATCAGATCTAGGCCCTTAAATCTATTTTTCACTTCCACTGTATAATCATAAGGGATTTGATTTAGGTCATACCTGAATGGTCTAGTGGTTTTCCCTACTTTCTTCAATTTAAGTCTGAATTTGGCAAAAAGGAGTTCATGGTCTGAGCCACAGTCAGCTCCTGGTCTTGTTTTTGCTGCCTGTATAGAGCTTCTCCATCTTTGGCTGCAAAGAATATAATCAATCTGATTTCGGTGTTGACCATCTGGTGATGTCCATGTATAGAGTCTTCTCCTGTGTTGTTGGAAGAGGGTGTTTGTTATGACCAGTGCATTTTCTTGGCAAAACTCTATTAGTCTTTGCCCTGCTTCATTCTGTATTCCAAGGCCAAATTTGCCTGTTATTCCAGGTGTTTCTTGACTTCCTACTTTTGCATTCCAGTCCCCTATAATGAAAAGGACATCTTTTTGGGGTGTTAGTTCTAAAAGGTCTTGTAGGTCTTCATAGAACTGTTCAACTTCAGCTTCTTCAGCATAACTGGTTGGGGCAGAGACTTGGATTACTGTGATATTGAATGGTTTGCCTTGGAAACGAACAGAGATCATTCTGTCGTTTTTGAGATTGCATCCAAGTACTGCATTTTGGACTCTTTTGCTGACCGTGATGGCCATTCCATTTCTTCTGAGGGATTCCTGCCCACAGTAGTAGATATAATGGTCATCTGAGTTAAATTCACCCATTCCAGTCCATTTCAGTTCGCTGATTCCTAGAATGTCAACATTCACTCTTGCCATCTCTTGTTTGACCACTTCCAAATTGCCTTGATTCATGGACCTGACATTCCAGGTTCCTATGCAATATTGCTCTTTACAGCATCAGACCTTGCTTCTATCACCAGTCACATCCACAGCTGGGTATTGTTTTTGCTTTGGCTCCATCCCTTCATTCTTTCTGGAGTTATTTCTCCACTGATCTCCAGTAGCATATTCGGCACCTACTGATCTGGGGAGTTTCTCTTTCAGTATCCTATCATTTTGCCTTTTCATACTGTTCATGGGGTTCTCAAGGCAAGAATACTGAAGTGGTTTGCCATTCCCTTCTCCAGGGGACCACATTCTGTCAAATCTCTCCACCATGACCCGCCCATCTTGGGTTGCCCCAGGGGCATGGCTTAGTTTCATTGAGTTAGACAAGGCTGTGGTCCTAGTTCAATTAGATTGACTAGTTTTCTGTGAGTATGGTTTCAGTGTGTTTGCCCTCTGATGCCCTCTTGCAACACCTACCATCTTACTTGGGTTTCTCTTACCTTGGGCGTGGGGTATCTCTTCACGGCTGCTCCAGCAAAGCCCAGCCATTGCTCCTTACCTTGGACGAGGGGTATCTCCTCACCGCCGCCCTTCCTGACCTTCAATGTGTGATAGCTCCTCTAGGCCCTCCTGCACCCTCGCAGCCAGGGCTCCTTGGACGTGGGGTAGCTCCTCCCGGCCGCCGCTCCTGACCTCGGATGCTGGGTATCTCCTCTTGGCCGCCCCCCCCCGACCTTGGACGAGGGGTAATTCCTCTTGGCTGCCGCCCTTCGGGCATGGGTCCTCCTGGCTTCTGCCCCTGACCTCGGACGTGGGGTGTCTCCTCTCGGCTGCGCTATGGCGCGCCTGTCGCAGCCGCCTGCGCTATGGCGCACCCGTCGCAGCCGCATTTCTTAGCCATCAGTTATCTGAGCTTCTCAGGTATTTTAAAAGAAAAATAAAGTTACCATTAACTACTAAAAGAAGTTAACTACTTCTTTAGTAGTAATTAACTACTAAAAGAAGTTAATTGAAGGAGTTGAGTGGAAGGGTTCCTTGGACTACAAGTGATGTGAGTTTCACTTCATTCTTGGTATATTAATCCCTGTAACTGCACAGTTTAGTCTGTTTATTGCACTTACTAAAATAGCTATTAAAGCTGTCACTGCTTATAATTTTTCCATTTCATTTTGTGAATATTTATTCAATGTCTGTCTACCTTTACTAGACTTTAAATTCTAGGAGAAGAAGACAAGAATTTTATTCTCTGTCACTGGTATTCATTTAACATTTGATGAATGAATGCACAAATGATTAAGCAACACATTGTTAGAACTCAGATCACTTCCTCAACTTTCTCCATAATATCACTTAGCAAAGGAAATATGAAAGTAAGTGCCTGATCATTAACATACTCTCCCTAATTTACTTACATGAGTAAAACTGGAGAATTTTAAAGGGATGAGTTATGACAAATTTAAAGGGATGAGTTATGAGTTATTTTTTGCATCGGCAGACTTTTTTTTTACATTGCCATGCTTCATGCACAATTCAAAAGAATGGTACTGTGTGTACTGTGCTACTTGGAGAAGAAAAGAGCACTAGAGAGCACATGGACCGGATCCTAATCTCAGAGAGGTAAGATGGCTTGCCCCATAGTGAGGTAAGGAGCCTTCCTGTAACTGTGCAATGAAGTTTTCTTATAAGTGTGCTATGAACTTTCACAAGATGCTTTTCAATTTTTGAAACATTTTCACATAATCTCATTTAGTTTACACACTAACAAAACAAATATTACAGTCCCATTCCCAATTATCCATTGCAAAGGTATAAACCAAAGCAGAGAAAAGTAAACAACTTTGCCCAAAATTGCAAAGTTATTAACTTTAAGGAATAGAGCCTTAACTCAGATTCAGCAGTTCTGACTTCAGTTAACTTCTAACTTTTCCATAGTGGCACCTCTGAAACTAACTATGTGCCAGTTTATTTGGATAGTACATATTTGCCTTCTACATTTTCTTGCTCAACTTTATAGTAAAATAGCCTTAAGAAAGAACAAACACATTATCTCTTTATTCATAACTGCTTTGAAGGCTAGGTTGGGAGTAGAAAACCGGGGGGCTTTGGATAGATTATTTCATATTTGGGGGCTGCATCTATAAAATATAGAGATTGGAAAATTGATTCTAAAGTTCTTTCCAGCTCCCAAGTTTAATAATGTTATATGTTTATCTTTTTTATTTTTTACTTTTGTCTTCACCAGAACCACCTATTTTTCTTAAGCATTTGCCTTTAATTTCTCAAATATATAATAAAATAATATAGATACAAGTGTATTGATGTAGGAATTGGGGAGAAGAAAGCCAAACAGAGGCACAACCGAAGGGCTTTAACAGTCTTATAAGATGTGCTAAATGCTTATTAAATCAATACTGTGCTCTGTGTTTGGAGAAGTTGAGAGTGTAATTAATTAGAAGTTAAAGTTATTCAGTGACTACTATATACCTAACACTGCTGTGTTCATTAAATATTAACTCATTTAACCTTAACAGCATTCTGAGGTATTAGTTGCACTTTACAGCACAAGCACAGGAAAGTTAAATAATTTGTCCAAGTAAACAGCTAGGGAATGGTGGTATCAAAATTTGATTGCAGGGGTTCCCTGGTGGCTCAGTGGTAAAGAATCCACCTACAGTGCAGGGGGCGCAGGTTCGATCCCTGGGTTGGGAAGATCTGCTGGAGAGGGCATGGTAACCCACTCCAGTACCCAAAGAAGATTCTTGCCCAGAGAATCCCAAGGACAGAGGAGTCTGGCAGGCTACAGTCCATAGGGTTGCAAAGAGTCACACACGTCTGAAGCGACTTAGCACGCACACATGGCCTACTCCAGCGACCAGGCTGATCCCCACTTCACTATACTGTGTGGCTTTAAGGTACTCCCCATTCAGTAGAAAAGACTAAACGAACAAAAAATGCACCACGGCTATAATACATAAATATATATAAAAGTGTGTTAAGTCTTACAGAACACTACATGTTTTATGAATGGTTATAGAATGTCTATTATGTGTCAGGAACTTTTCGTCTATTATTAGGTATTTAGTTTCTTTAGTAAATATGGAAAATTAAGCTCAGGAAATTAACCTTCCCAAGTCATGAAAAATAACAGCACACTAGGGGGTTTCATCTCAGGTCTAGGAAACCATGTTCTTGCCACTGTACCATGCAGTCTCACACATTCAATCAGTTATGGCAATCATTAAAGGCTTCATAGAGAGTAAGAGTTGAGATGAATTCTAAAAAAAAGAGTAGGCTTTTTTCAGATGGAGAAAGGGCTCAGAGCAAAGTAAGGGAAAGTATTCTCAGAAGGAATGGTTGTCCCATCTGCCTAGAATAAAGTGGTAGTCGCTCAGTCATGTCCCACTCTCTGTGACCCCATGGACTGTAGCCCACCAGGTTCCTCTGTTCATGGGATCCTCCAGGCAAGAATACTGGAGTGGGTGGCCATTCCCTTCTCCAGGGAATCTTCCCGACTCAGGGACTGAACCCAGGTCTCCCATTTTGCAGGCATATTCCTTACCATCTAAGCCACCAGGGAAGCCCATGTGAACAAAAGATCACGTGACCTTATGCAAGGAAAAAGTTACCAGGAGTGTCAAAGCAAATTTCCAAAGTAGTTTTAATCCGAAAAACACTCATGGAGTGCCAGAAGTGGTGATTTGTGCTAAATACGTTAACCTTAGAACAAAATTGAATGAAGGGAATTTTATAAATTAAAATGGTCTAAGTGTGCAGCCGTCCAATGGTCTGACAGTCCAAGTTTAGACTTTAAAGATCTCAGAAAGGTACCTTGATCATCTGCTCCTTTAACTGTAATCCTTAGAAATTTTCTTCCAGATGGACTCTTTACTTGAAACTAAAAGCGTACAGTTTAAGATTATATATGCTGACCAGGACCTTGTTGTTCAGTCGCTCAGTCACGTCTGACTCTGTTACCCCATGGACTGCAGCACGCTAGGCTTCCCTGTCCCTGACCATCTCCCGGAGCTTGCTCAAACTCATGTCCATTGAATCGGTGATGCCATCCAACCATCTCTCCCTCCATCTTCTCCTTCTCCTCCTGCCTTCAATCTTTCCAAGCACCAGGGTCTTTTCTAATGACTCAGCACTTTGCATCAGGTGGCCAAAGTATTGGAGCTTCAGCTTCAGCATTATTTGATGAGGACCTTGGTTTCTGGTATTCTCTGCTGCATACCAACTATGGATTAATCCGCAGACTCTGAAAATCAGACCAGCAGGTAATACCAGCTGTCCATCAGCACAAACATTTAGCTTGACTATAAATGATGGAAACAAACAAATAAGAACTAGTCTTTATGAAATAATATGTGCCTCTTTGAAGAGAATGCACTCTTAAGGAAAACCAGTGAGAAATATTGTCTAGCATTGGAGCCTGTTATCTTAGTCATTTTTTCCCACAAAATTGACATTACCTAAACTCCTGGCATATAAAAAGGTTAATGTTTTTTGACTGCTTAACAAACTTAAGATCTGATTAAGGCAACTCTGAATTATATCAACTAAATTAAAATAATTAGGATTGAAATTTGAAATCCGTGTAAAAGATTCTACAAAGATTACCTAAACCTCAAATCTTACTTTGAAAATATTTTTAAGCAGAAATACGAAATCTCTTATTTCATTATATTTCAATTTAATTCACTAAATAACTTAAGAAATCTATCAGCAACTGACAGTTGCCTAACTGGTACAAACATAAATGTTTGCGTAGGGATTAAATCTATTCTCAGTTTAAAATCGGCAATATTATTTTTAACTGGAAAAGGAAATGGCAACCCACTCCAGTGTCCTTGCCTGGAGAATCCCAGGGATGAGGGAGCCTGGTGGGCTGCCGTCTATGGGGTCGCAGAGAGTCGGACACGACTGAAGCGATTTAGCAGCAGCAGGTTACTTTATTAGTTTCACTCGTTATCAGGGAGTAAAAAAGAGCTTTTTTTTTTTTTAAGGACTAATTTAAAGTGCATTCTAACAGGAAACGCGAGATTTCCAGCAATGCTTGCAAAGATGGGCCCAAGTGTGATTTTTCTGCGCCACCTTGTGGCCATAATACAACTACTACACGTGAAAGTTAAAGGCTTTTTCCTGAGCTGCTGAGGCCTTCTAAACAGCCGCACTGCGGGAACCTGCCTCTACTCAAACATGCAGAAAATAGTGTCTTTCTTTGTAGTCAGTGATGGGAAACAGACTTGCCCTTATCCCTCCGTTCTCTTCCATTTCCTTCATTCTTTAATTCCTTATCCTGGGGACCGCCCTCCCACCGCCCTCCTAGGGTCGTTTCTGCGTTTGACCTCTCCACCTCCCGGGGCATGCGGTGGGTACGGCCCCCTTCCCCATGCGCAGCCGTCCCTCCAGGTCCCTGCCGGCGCCTGGACCTGCAATCCCAGCCGCGAGGGCCCGCCCCCTCACACTGGCAGCCAATGGCGGCTCGGATCCGCCCCGCCCCTCCCGCCGCGTCCCGAGCGAGTTTGGGCCTGGGCGGCAGGGCTTGAGCCCCTGGCTCTGCTATTAGGCTTCGGTAGGCGCACAATCAGGAGGCCTGCGGCCTGGCCTTGGGGAAGCCATGGACTCGCAGGGGCTGAAGGTGAGCGGGCAAGACGTGCCGCGTGTTGCTGTGGGGGGATGGCGAGGTCCCGGGGGGCGTGGGGAAGCGCGCGGGCCGACCGGGCGAGGCCGTTGTTGCTTGCGGTGCCCGCTGCCCAGTCTGGCTGGGTGTCCCCGTTTGGGGCGCCGGCCTGTAATTTACATCACCTGCTCTACCTCCGCCGACCCTGCTTAGGGTCGGGCAGCCTTCCCCACGCGCTGCTTTCCGAATTGCCGTTAGTGTGCTGGCCCATCCTGTTGTCGTCTTTACTTTTACTTTTGTACCCTGTTTGCTCATAAGGTTTTTAGTCATTTTATGACACTGAGTGCGACTCCGAGATGCGATTTTTAAGGACTCCAGCAAACTAGTGTCAGCAATCCCCCTGCGACGGTAAAAGGAGCAAAAAGATTTTATGAAATCAATTAGACATAGGCTTGAAAATGGAGTATTTTAGGGTGATGGTCGGACACGACTAAGAGACTGAACAACAACAACTCTGCTTATCACTGATGCATCCCTTCGGCAAATATTTAATGACGATCCACTTAAGAAATGATGATACGAAAACAAAGATATGAGGCGTGGAAATAAAATAAGTTACTTTTTAGGATCATGATCTCCATTCATTTGTTCACTGATTCCCTTGTTCAACACATGTTGAACGAGGGCTCACCGTGTGTCCACTGGAATTGGGGATAGTAATGAATAGAACAGTCCCCGCCTTCACCGATCTTATAGTCTATTGCTGGCGAAAACCTTAAATAAATTAATTCAACAAATGTTTATTGAATGTGTCCCATGTGTCTAGCATTGTTCTAAGCCCTGAGGATAATAAGCCCTGCAATAATAAAGCTAAGAAAAACCCTCCCAAATCTTTCTACGTTTGATGGGGGGAGGAGTTAGTCCATTTACAGGTGAATGCAGTGTGTATTGTTTGCTGGTGATGAGTGGATGGAGAACACTTAGCCAAGTGATAGTGTCTTTCGCTTTTTTGTCTGAAACTTTATTTTCCTGTGGAGCTTTCCCCGTCCCCTTAAATTTGTTCTTCATATTGCCACCTAAATGAACTTTTCAATAAAAACACTTCTCATGCTAAAAGGTGTTGTTTTTAGCATGTTCTAGTCTAAGTGTAGAGAATCAACTCAATAGGAGGTCCTTCTTGACTCCAGCTTTTTCTCCAACCACCTCTTCCAATTATCCCTGTTCTACTTAAGCCTCTAGAAATGGCCAACGTTCTCTATAATGGGCCAGGTGGTACATATTCAGGCATTATCGACCATAGGGTCTCCGTGGTATCGAGTCTGCCGTCATAGCATGAAAACAGCCATAGACAGACAATACTTAAGCAAGTGAGCGTGGCTTTGTTCCAATAAAACTTTACTTACAGACACTGAAAGTTGAATTTCATGTAAGTTTCATATGTTATATTTTTCTTCTCTTTTTTTTCCCTCAACCATTTGAACATGTTGACTTGCTGGCTGTGTGAAAGCAGGCAGCAGGCCAGACATGGCCCATACGCCACAGTGGGCCAGTCCCCGCTCCCGCATACAAGGATGGTTTTAGTCCTCTCCATCCTCACCCAATCCCGGTGAATCATGGCTTAATTCTGCCTTCTGTGTTGTTTGAGGTCCTCTTTTGGCCGACTTCCTTATGAATCATGAAGAGGGATAGTTAAGAGTACGTATGTAGGAAGTAGGAGTTTGTGAATAGAATCAGTTTCTAAATCCTCCCCAAGAATTTTACTCTCCTATCCTCGCATACCCCAACCTCACTCTCCTGCATTCCAAAAGCAGTTTATACGCTCTTTTCTTGCATTTGCTACACTACATTTCAGTCTTTTAAAAACTTTGTTTTATTGAAATATGGTTGATTAACAATGTTGTATTTCTAGTGTACAGCAAAGTGACTCAGTTATAATTAACTGAGTTAATTCTTTATAGTTAAATGAGTTAATTCTTTTTCATATTTTTTTCCATTGTGGTTTATCACAGAATATTGAATGTAGCTCCCTGTGCTATATAGTATGGAGAAGGCAATGGCACCCCACTCCAGTACTCTTGCCTGGAAAATCCCATGGATGGAGGAGTCTGGTAGGCTGAGGTCCATGGGGCCGCTAAGAGTCCGACACGACTGAGCGACTTCACTTTCACTTTTCACTTTCATGCATTGGAGAAGGAAATGGCAACCCACTCCAGTGTTCTTGCCTGGAGAATCCCAGGGACGGGGGAGCCTGGTGGGCTGCCGTCTATGGGGTCGCACAGAGTCGGACACGACTGAAGCGACTTAGCAGTAGCAGTGCAATAGTAGGGACCTTGTTGTTAATCCATTCTCTATATAATAGTTTCTGCTAACTCCAAATTCCCAATATCTCCCTTCCTCCCTGGCTACCACCAGTCTCTTCTCTCTGTCTGTGAATCTGTTTCTGTGTCATAAATAAGTTCATTTGTGTTATATGTTAATTCCACATTTAAGTGATATCATATGTTATTAGTCTTTCTGACTTCACTTAGTATGAGAATCTCTAGGTTTATTTATGTTGCTGCAAAATGGCATTTTTATTATTAATATTCCATTATGTGTGTGTATATATATATATATATATATACTACATCTTCTTTATCCATTCTTCTGTCGATGGACATTTAGGTTACTTCCATGTCCTGGCTATTGTAAATAGTACTGCTGTGAACATTGGGGTATATGTACCTTTTTGAATTACAGTTTCCTCCAGATATATGCCCAGGAGTGAGATTGCAGGATCATATGGCAACTCTATTTTTAATTTTTTGAGTAACCTCCATATTGTTTTCCATAGTGACTGCACCAACTTACAGTCCCACCAACAGTGTAGGAGGGTTCCCTTTTCTCCACACTCTCTCCAGCAATTGTTATTTGTAGATTTTTTTAATGATGACCTGTGTGAGGTGATATTTCATTGTAGTTTTGATTTGCATTTCTGTAATAATTAACGATGTTGAGCATCTTTTAATGTGTCTGTTGGCCATCTGTATGTCTTTGGAGAAATATCTGTTTAGGTCTTATGCCCGTTTTTCCATTGGGTTGTTTGGGGTTTTTTGTTGTTGTTTTTTCTGAGTTGTATGAGCTGTTTGTATATTTTGGATATTAAGCAAATATTTTGCAAATATTTTCTCCCAGTCCATAGGTTGCCTTTTCTTTTTGTTTATGATTTCCTTTGCTATGCCAGAACTTTTAAGTTTGATTTGGTCCCATTTGTTTGTTTTTTCTTTTATTTATATTGTCTTGGGAAACTGACCTAAGAAAATGACTGGTATGACTTATGTCAGAGAATGTTTTGCCTAAGTTCTCTTCTAGGAGTTTTATGGTGTCATGTTTATTTTTTAGTTTTTAAGTCATTGAGGTTTTTTTGTATGTGTGGTGTGAGGTTGTGTTTTAACTTCATTGATTTACGTGCCACTGTTCAGCTTTCCCAGCACCACTTGCTGAAAGAGACTGTCTTTTCTCCATTGTATCTGTAACTCCAACATATTCTTAACTCCTTTGTTGAAGATTAATTGACTATAGATGTGTGATCAAATAGTCTTTAGATTCTAGTCTCAGTTGAAAATTTTAAGCATTTCTGGGGCTTTTCTGGGACAAGAACCGTGTCTTATTCATCTTTATAGTCACTGTACTTTGTCCAGTCTCTGGCACTCAGTAAATGTTTTTGGACTGGACAACCTAACCTAAACCAAGACAGTAGAAATTGGTTCAGGGAGTGGGAAGTAGACTAGAGCAACAGAAGAGCCTACTGACTGGTTAGACTTAGGGGGACTATGCAAACAGGAAGAGAGAATTTCTGACTAGGTGTCTGGCTTGGGTGGTGGAGAAACTGAAAATAGAAATCTGGAGCTGCGATGAGAGGTCTTGACACGTTTTTCTGTTTTGTTTTGTTTTGTTTTTAATATCATCAACATATGGAGTTTGGAGGAACTTTTTTTTTCCCCCTGAATAGGAGGAATTGAGTACAATAATTCAATGAATCCTCACAATGACCTGTAAATGACTACCAGCATTTTATCAGTGAGCAAACTGAGGTGCTGTCGGATAGACCAGAAATTTGAAACCAGGTCTTTTTACTTTAAAATCCATGTCCTTTTTAGGTTACCATGCCCCTGCCTTTCAGGAGAGTTATATAGGTGCTTAGCGATACTAAATGCTGAATAGAAAATCAAGTAAGATGGTATTAAAAGTGTCCAATTCTTTGCTATCCCGTGCACTGTAGCCCGCCAGGCTCCTGTGTCTGTGGAATTCTCCAGGCAAGAATCCTAGAGTGGGTTGCCATGCCCTCTTCCAGGGGATCTTTCCAACCCAGGGATCCAACCTGAGTCTCCATCTGAGCCCCCAGGGAAGCCCCAAAAGTGTCCTTAGTTGTGGCAAACCAAAGAGTCACTTGCAACCTTAGGGAAGGGGCTCTGGAGGAAACCTGCACTCTTCTGAGATGTGCTGTGGGGGTCTTGGAAATGGCATCTGAATCATGCTGTAAAGAGACTGTGGCTGAGACGGGACCAGAGATCTGCAACCAGAGGAGGGAAGCATAGTGAAGGTTACAGAGGACATTTGCCTGACTCTTCTAGAAAAGCTCTCAGACCCTCCAGAAACAGTAGACTGGAAAAAAAAAAAAAAAGGAGCTGTATAGACACTCATTTTAACCCTGTCAATGAGTGCTTCATTTGTGTTTCTCACAGATGAGCAGCTGAAGAGTCATACTAGATAGGTATGGAATGGCCTGAATTGGTTCGTTGAGGTGAATCAGGTGTATCTCAGTGATGGGAAGTATGGAATATGGTTTCCCTCTTTGATTAGGTTAGCAACTAAGCCTTAGATAAGATCCTAAGAAAAACAGTATAAAGCATAGCTGATGGTGGGCTTCCCAGGTGGCACCAGTGGGAAAGACCCTGCCTATCAATGCAGGAGACATTAGAGTCACAGGTTTGATCACTGGGTTGGGAAAATCCCCTGGAGAAGAGAATGGCTACCCACTCCAGTACTCTTTTTTTTTTTTTTTTAAACTTTACAAAATTGTATTAGTTTTGCCCCCACTCCAGTACTCTTGCCTGGAGAATCCCATGGACAGAGGAGCCTGGGGGGCTGCAGTCTATGGAATCTCAAAGAGTCGGACACGACTGAAGCGACTTAACATAGCTGATAGTACTTTTCTGCCTTGTATATGAATAATGTAATTTTGAAAAAAAGCCTGAAGAGGGTGATTTCCTTTAAAAAATAGATTCTTTGTTTTACTGACAATTATTTATTTATCGTGGAACTCAGAAAACATAATCTTTGACAATAAATTGCTGGGTTTAATAGGTCATTACTTTGTGATGCTACAAAAGCAAAGTAGAAACAAAGTGTTGTTTGTTTTAAGAAACCTGTAGTCTGGCGATAGAAGCCTCTGGTCTTTTTTTTAACTTGTTTTGTAATTGAAAGTACTCTGACTTCAATATTGTTAAGAAAGCATTTAGGAGAAAAAGATTGAAATTATTAGAAAATATTGTTATTTTAGTAGTCTTATGTTCATTGTGTTCCACATTTCTTATTACTAAGTGCTAGCCTTTAACAATATTTTAAGGAACTTGGAAGAAAAAATACAGTAAGTTTTAGATTATTCAAGATCTTAGATTAATGCCTGCTTGTTAGAGTATTTCAGAACATTGGAATCTCTCTTAACTTTATTTCCTTTTAGGCTTTGATTAATTACTACTGTCAGGAGAGATATTTCCACCATGTGTTACTTGTTGCCAGTGAGGGAATGAAGAACTACGGCAGTGACGCAGTCTTCAGGTTTTATCACGCTTATGCTACATTAATGGAAGGTACGTGCTAATTATTAAGCACTCCCACAAGTTTTAAATTCTTGTTTTGCACCAAGAATAATTTTTCACTTTGTGGTTTTGATTTTCAGGTAAAATTCAAGAAGCTCTTCGAGAATTTGAGGCTATTAAAAATAAACAAGATGTATCACTTTGTTCTCTAATTGCATTGATATACGCTCATAAAATGAGCCCTAATCCAGGTATAGTATTTAAATATAATGCTTAGATAGTTTCTTCTACTCAGTTCATTTTGATTTTTGTCAATTACCTTAACCTTCAGTCTGTTCATACTGTATTATATATTATCTGTGGATACTATTAATATCATATTTGTTTTATCATCCTGACAAGACCTTAAGTTTATTAAGCATAAGAAATATGAGTCTTCTCTAGCTTTCATATTTCTTATATCCTATGGAAGAGGTTTCATTAGTCTGTAGGAATTGTTTGAATTAATACAAAGGTGACTATGTATTAGCAATGGTTAAACCAAAAAAGGACAGCTCAAAACAGGTGTAGCAGCCAACTTTAACTTGTGTGCATATATAGTTAAATGCGTTTTCTTTCTTCTGCTATATCTTAAGATTCTTAAAAGCTCTTATATCCCCCAAGGGGGCTAGCTCTTTTTAAGATATTCAGTAAATTTTTATCCAGTAGTAGGTTGGGAGATATGATTAGATTATATAAGGAACTTTATACATAAACCAGCAATTAAAATTATGTGAACTGTCTTAATATTTAGTGTATCTTAATGGCTGAGGCAGAACAGTATTAAAATTTTAGGTAATAACAAAGAAATAATATTGTATTCATCCTTACATATCTAGTAACAGCTAATAGCATCATAAAAAGATCTTGTTTCAAGTAATTGGACACTTACCAAATGTCATAAAATTGTTTAAAATAATAGAAAACAGTTTTTTCTTAATCAGAGTATCACTTACATCCTTCCCACACATGCTGCTGCTGCTAAGTCACGTCAGTCGTGTCCGACTCTATGCGACCCCATAGATGGCAGCCCACCAGGCTCCCCCGTCCCTGGGATTCTCCAGGCAAGAATACTGGAGTGGGTTGCCATTTTCTTCTCCAATGCATGAAAGTGAAAAGTGAAAGTGAAGTCACTTAGTCATGTCCGACTCTTAGCGACCCCATGGACTGCAGCCTACCAGGCTCCTCCATCCATGGGATTTTCCAGGCAAGAGTACTGGAGTGGGGTGCCATTGCCTTCTCCGTTCCCACACATATACATGTACAAATCAAAAACATGTTATTTAATATGTTTAGCTTGTAAACAGACCCAACAACTAGATACTTTCTGCAAGGGACTGTATCAGATAAAGCAAGGGGTTCCCAACCTTAGGGTGGTCGACCTGTCGACCTCCTGTCAGATCAGTGGCGGTATCAGATGAGGAATAAAATGCACAATAGATGTAATGCAGTTGAATCATTCCCAGACCAGCCCCCTCCAAGTTTGTGGTAACATTGTCTTCCTGGAGCGGGTCCCTGGGGTTGAAAACATTGGGGACTGCTAAAGAGGAGCCACAAGAATTTTAAGAAGTGATCTGCAATATCAGTTTATAATTTAGTTGGGAAAGAAAGTGTTAAACCTACAAAGATTAAATACTAATGTTATTATTAAGTAAAATGATACAAAATAAAACAGATGAATCCATAATTAATTGAAAATGGCATGTACTGTTTATCCATAGCAGTAGGCTGGGAGGGCTTTGTGAAAATGGAGATTGATCTTGTCTTTAAAGGTTTGAGTATAAAGCATATTTGTCAGACAGGAGAACTTGGTGGGCAAATATGGCAAAATGGTTCAGGATTAGGCTCCTCTCTGGATCCCCTTTCTCTGTGCTCCAGCAGGAGTGTGTATAGCTGGAGCAGAGAGTTTGCATAGGAAAGCTAATGTAGTCAGTAAGCCTAAAAAAAAAAGTAACAAAATATGTTCTTCCTGGAAGCAATTTGTCATTTAATTGGTTATTCCCAAGAGTACTGGTTCTGTTGGAAAATATGATTTCCAGGATACTAAAAAGATGGAAGCAGAAGTATTGTTTAGAGACATCTGAGTCCTCACTCGACTTTGCATAGATGAAGCTGAGTGGGCTTGAACTCAGGAGAGGCCCAGAAGCCTGTCAGTCTCCCTGAGAAAGGGCCTAGATTGTTCTTGTACATTCTTCCTGAATATTTATGAAAGCCCTGGTTATGAAAAGGCTGTGATGCATTAAGAACTGGAGCTGATATCCAGCAAGAGCCAGCTTTGTGAGCTAACCGATTCTCCGCTTGATGGAAATATAGGCAGGAAGGTGCAATGCCTGCTTCCGCCCTGATAAGTTCTGTTTGTGTATCACGACTATTTGATGAAAACTTCTGAAGGTGTTCCATGGGCGTGTTGGGCAGAAAGGATATCTTGCCAAGCAATCTGGCCCTCCGGAATGTGATTTTGTTTGCTAAATTCAAAAAGTTGTACCTTGGTAATCCTTCACTTAAGTTTGTATCACTAGAGTTAAAGAGGAAGAGTCATGTACCTTTCCTCGGTAGCCATTTCCCAAACGGTAGTCTGTTAGAGTCTCAACCCTCAACTTTCACATTTCTTTTTCCTATTACCTGACTGATCCACATTCTGATTTGACCCAGGATTTGGATCTAATTGACATTTGTGTCCTAAGCACATATATAACAGATTAAATAGAAGTGATTAGAGTTCTAGAAGTCACTCAGTCATGTTGGACTCCTTTGTGACCCCATGGATTGTAGCCCTTCAGGCTCCTCTGTCCATGAGATTCTCCAAGCAAGAGTACTGGAGTGGGTAGCTATTCTCTTCTCCAGGAGATCTTCCCGCCCCAGGGATTGAACCCACGTGTCTTGTTTCTCCTGCATTGGCAGGCAGATTCTTTACCATTAGCACCACCTGGGAAGCCCATTAAACTATATAAGTAGCAGTAATTATACCACTTTTCATTGGCCTATGACAGCAGCCTGACATATGTTTTAAAATTGGATTAAGAATTAGGGTAATTTGACTACTAGTTCTGGGTTTTCCCTTAATAATTGTCCTATATTAGAGTCATTACTTTTTTTTTATGTCTTGAGAATGACATAAAGTATAGAATGGCACTGTGGTCACAGTAGTTGTTAGCTACACATGGCTGTAGAGCATTTGAAGTGTGTCTTACTTGAGGATATGAATTTTAAATTTAATTCACTTTTACTGGTAGTTGATTCAGTTGTTAGAAATATGTTTAGGATGAATATATGATTGTGTTTTTTCCAAAATAAATTTTATGAAATCTAAGTATATATTAAGATTTTCTGAAGAAAATGTAGCATCTTAATTGAGATGTGCTTTGTGTAAAGTGCATATCAGAATTTAGAAAGAAGGAAAAAAAAGGAAATTATCTTCTTAATTTTCAAATCCATATGAAATGATCATTTGGATATATTGGGTTAAATAAAATATATCATTAAAGTCAATTTTACTTCTTTCTTTTTACTTCTTTGTAGCTACTAGGAAATTTTAAATTACTTAGTTCAGTTCAGTTGCTCAGTAGTGTCTGACTCTTTGCGACCCCATGGACTGCAGCATGCCAGGCCTCCCTGTTCATCACCAACTCCTGGAGTTTACTCAAACTCATGTCCATTGTGTTGGTGATGCCATCCAACCATCTCATCCTCTGTCGTCCCCTTCTCCTCCCGCCTTCAGTCTTTCCCAGCATCAGGGTCTTTTCCTATGAGTCAGTTCTTCACATCCAGTGGTCAAAGTATTAGAGTTTCAGCTTCAGCATGTCTTTCCAATGAATATTCAGGACTGATTTCCTTTAGCATGGACTGGTTGGATCTCCTTGCTGTCCAAGGGATTCTCAAGAATCTTCTCCAACACCACAGTTCAAAAGCATTAATTTTTTGGCACTCAGCTTTCTTTATAGTCCACTTCTCACATCCATACATGACTACTGGAAAAACCATAGATTTGACTAGAAGGACCTTTGTTGGTAAAGTAATGTCTCTGCTTTTTAATATGCTGTCTAGGTTGGTCATAATTTTTCTCCCAGGGAGCAAGTATCTTTTAATTTCATGGCTGCAGTCACCATCTGTAGTGATTTTGGGGCTTGCATATTTCTTGCATTTATTTCTACTAGTGTTGCTATAAAGAGAAGAACTATATTCTCTGCTGTTAATCATCTGATCTATCATAAACTCTTGATCTAGAATTTAATTTTCACTTAATGTGTTTTTTCCCTCGCCCAGATAGAGAAGCTATTCTTGAGTCAGATGCCAGAGTGAAAGAGCAGCGTAAAGGAGCTGGGCCAAAAGTTTTGTACCATGCAGGCTTGTTTTTGTGGCACACTGGTCGGCATGATAAAGCGAGAGAATATATTGACCGAATGATCAAGATATCAAATGGGAGTAAAGAGGTAGCTGATTTTCTTATTTTGAAATAGTATCATTAAAGAAAGCTTAATGTTGTTTATATATTCAGTGGTATTCTTTGTTATTGCCCACTCTATGCTCACTTTATAAGTAACAGCTTTATTTTAATATTTTATAAAATTCTGGTTTTCTTAGGTTGCTTTTTTTAATGCAGTCTATTAGCTCTTGACGAGATCCTTCCTGCTTCCTTCCCTCCCTTCCTTCCTGTCCTTTCTCTTTCCTTCTTTCCCACTCTCCTTATTGAACTGCTCTAGGTACAGGGCACCTTTATGTGCACTGTTAATAGAAAGGTAAGAAATGCATAAACTTGACTTTGATGAACGAATCACCTAGCAGTGTTGTAGAGCACATACCCACTTAATATGAGAAAATTGACAAATGGAATGAGAAGTGTGATTAAAATGTGCAGGGAAATATTAGCATTTATTGCTCATTTACTTTGTGCTTGGCACTCTTCACCCATTATGTAAACGTTAGAAGAATGAAGAAGAATTTCTTGAAGGAAGTAGTATTTGAGCTAAAATTTGAAAGATGGATACAGTTTCCACCAGCGAAGATTATGGAAAAGGGAATTAGATATACCCAAATGGGAGATAATATGGAAATAAGGAAAACAAGGAGACATGTAGATTCTGGGTACAGTGAGAACCTCACATCTGACCAGAGTTTAGGGTAAACAGAAGAGAATGGAAGAAAAGGTTGGAAAAGTAGATTGGGACAAATTGAAGGATCTTGATGGGTAGGTACAAATATTTGAATCTAATTTGATATGCATTAAGGGTCATTGAAGATTTTTAATCGTATCAGTGTTACTTTAAAGTGAAAATTCAGAAGATGAATTTAGCAAAGGTTTACAGGATGAACTGGCCTGGGAAGAAACCAGAATGCAGGCCCCTTTGCAAAGGTAGTACTTTCTGCCAAAGGTTTTAAGGATCTACACTAAAATTATACAGTGGATAGGAACTTGAGAATTATCAAATACCTGCAGGAATTTACAGCTTATTATAAATAACACAGGAAAGATACTGAGGTGTCAGATATCAAGGATGTCTCTCTGAAGTTTTAAGCCTGGACAATTCAGAGACCAGTTAATGTGGATAGAAAATACATTGGGATGAGAAGTAATCTTGGAGAGAGATAATGTGTTTGCCGTTAGACGTGCTATATTTCAGGCCCTGGCAGAACAGTGAGGTGGAGACAGTAGATGAACTTTTGGAAAGAAGAGAAAAAATTAGAAGAGGTGTTGGATTAGAAATAAAGGTTGGGAATCATCCACAAGTTTGAAACAATTCAAATAAGGACAGTGATCTAGTGAGTAGAAGTAGCATTGTTTAAGAATTCTTACCTGTCTTTTCAGGTGTAATACAGGGAAGTAAATATGATCTTAGTTAAAGATTTAGAAGATTTATTAATTCACCTAGAAATTTTTTTTACAAAGGAGCAGATTTCATAATTTTTTATTTGGCATTAAAAAGAAAAATAATATACGAGTATCCATCTTATTTCTAATCCTATAAACCTTACAGCCCATTGGCTTACTAACATTTCTGAAGGTAAATGTTCATGACTGCTTCATCTTTAAATTTCTGAGAGCATTTTATCCTTTTATTTGAATCTCACTGAACTAGTCAAAGAGAATGAGATAGTTGCCAAATTATCTTAATATTTAATAAATGTGAAACAAGGAACTTCTTTCTCATCTTATTTCATTTGGTCTGTTTCCCCCCAAAAAAGTAACAAATTCTTATTTATGTACTGAATTACATGTTTAACAATTATTAATAATAGTTTATTTTAAAAGCCCCATGTAAGAATATTGGTTATTTAGCATTAATTGTTTTACAAACTTCTTCATATTAATACTGACTATAGTAGTAATCTTAAAGACTGAAACTCATAATAGTCCTCAAGACTCTAGGCTGGCAAGGGCTTGAAAGTGATTTTATTGTAGTTTTATTTTTTATAAGATTATTCAATAGAGTGATTTTTGTGACTGATTACAAATGAGAATGATGTAGCGTTTAACTCCATCCACATTTGTTTCTTTCATTTCCAAGAAAAAATAAAACAATTACTTGTTTTATAGGGACAGGTTTTGAGAGCATGGCTTGATATTACAAGAAGAAAAGAACCTTATACTAAAAAAGCATTAAGATACTTTGAAGAGGGATTGCAAGATGGGAATGATATTTTTGCTCTACTGGGTAAGGTGAGTTGGAGTTAGATTAATAAAATGATGTTTTAAAATTTATTTGTAATATATCTGAAACCCAACAAAACTAGCTCAAAATGATGGTTTTAAATGTTACTTTCAACTCTCAACTGCATTTGTATAGGATGATGAACAGCAAACTAGGGAAAAGTACTCCCTGCCAAATTCTTAAATCCTGGATCAATTTTATTTGTTTTTGTTGTTGCTGTTGTTAGTTGTGATGGTTCCTACATTATTTACTCACCAAACATCTATGAGGCGTCTTACCCTGAGCAAAATAAAATGTCTTTCTTTTATGAAGCTTATGTTCTACTGGTGGAGAGAGACAATAAACGAAGCGAGTTATATAGTATATTAGAAGGTGATAAGTACAGTGGAAGAATACAGAGCGAGAAGTACAACTGGGGTATGAAAGCAGTTTTAAATGTTGTAGTCAGAGAAAGTGACATTTGAGCAAAGGTGAATAGGAGGTGAGGTTTAAAGCCATGTGGGCCCCTAGGGAGAGCATTACAAATAGGGGTAGAGAGTTCATATACCTTAAGGCATATGCCTTTAGTCTGGAGACTAAAGCAAAATGAGTGAAGGGGAGAGAAGTGAAGGATTGAGGGAAGGCAGGTGAGTGTCAGGGCAGGTGGGTATGGATGGGATGGGGATGAGAGGCTGGCTCCTTCTGTAAAGCCCTTGGCTCTTGCTTTGAACCGGGTAGATTGGCAGCTGATGAAAAGAGAAATAACATGATCTCACTTAACCCATACCTTGGGAGGGATAACCAAGTGGCAAAGTCATTAGAAATCATTGATGGGTGGAAATGTTTAATTTGGACTCTTTCTTCAATCCCATTGATGACTTTGAATGCCTTAAATTATTTTTTATTTCAGCAAAAAGAAACTAAATTTATATTAGGAAAACAGTCTATTAAATTAGCGATTTGGGGAAGGGGATAAAAAAGAAAAAGAGGATTATTAGTGTCTTGGCTACTGCCAATATCCCTACATTGCTCTTGTCAATTTCCAGGACTAGTGAGCTTCTTCAGATGCTTGTCATCAGGACAACTAGAATTCATACTGATTGGACTCAGGTTTTGCCTAATGGCGCTGCTAGAGCTTACAGGCATATAGCAAGTTTTTTTTTTGTTTTTTTTTTTTTAAGTTTTTCTGTCTCATTTCTCTTCCTCTCTAGTCCTTAAAGCAAAGCTAGTAGATAATCTTCTCAGGTAGGGCTATTTCAAGTGTTAATATAAGCAGCTTAGGAGGATTTTCCCTTTTCCTCTAATACTTTTTAGACTGGTTTAAATTCTTTTTCTGATATAACCCATTCCAATTATGTATGTATTTTTCAGTTCATTCAGGCAGAGGCTTCCATTAGTTGAAGTCCAACCAGGAATGATATGAACCAATTATATAGCAAATTTAGTTTCATTTAATATGATATGTTTTCTGAATGTTGAGCTTTAAGAAAACGAAGATCATGGCATCCGGTCCCACCACTTCATGGGAAATAGATGGGGAAACAGTGTTAGACTTTATTTTTCTGGGCTCCAAAATCACTGCAGATGGTGACCGCAGCCATGAAATTAAAAGATGCTTACTCCTTGGAAGGAAAGCTATGACCAACCTAGACAGCATATTCAAAAGCAGAGACATTACTTTGCCAACAAAGGTTCGTCTAGTCAAGGCTATGGTTTTTCCTGTGGTCATGTATGGATGTGAGAGTTGGACTGTGAAGAAGGCTGAGCACCGAAGAATTGATGCTTTTGAACTGTGGTGTTGGAGAAGACTCTTGAGAGTCCCTTGGACTGCAAGGAGATCCAACCAGTCCATTCTGAAGGAGATCAGCCCTGGGATTTCTTTGGAAGGAATGATGCTAAAGCTGAAACTCCAGTACTTTGGCCACCTCATGCAAAGAGTTGACTCATTGGAAAAGACTCTGATGCTGGGAGGGATTGGGGGCAAGAGGGGAAGGGGACGACAGAGGATGAGATGACTGGATGGCATCACTGACTCGATGGACGTGAGTCTGAGTGAACTCTGGGAGATGGTGATGGACAGGGAGGCCTGGCGTGCTGTGATTCATGGGGTTGCAAAGAGTCAGACACGACTGAGCGACTGATCTGATCTGATCTGATCTGAGTATGATATGTTGCATTCACGTGGGAGGTAATGGTCTAAGGAAGTACTAGATGTGCTCTGTTGGCATGATTTTGTTATTTTAAGTTACCAGCTATTCAGACAGATTCCAAGGGTGTCTATATATTTTTTAAAATTATGTTTATTCTTTTTTGCTATTGCTGTATGCTGTTGAGAAGTTTAAATAATTTATTTTGATGCAGTCAATGGCATCATTGGATGGTTCTCACACTTTTCCTTTAATTCTATGGGAATATAATCTCAAACTGATTTCAGGAATGTATTGCAGTTATACTGTGCATCTGTTGAGGCAGATGCTCATTTTGAACTGAGATATTCTAGGACTAAATTTACTCCTGAAGGGGATTCAGTAACACATTTTAAAAAACGTGTTAGGCCTCATCATCTGTTCTTAAAGCACATACTAATTTGTAGACTTATATTTTCTGACCATGAAAGTAATTACATGTACATTGTAGAAAAATTTTAGAATACAGTAATATCTGAATTAAAAATAAATATCAGCATTGGAGATAACCAGGTAAATTTATTATATTGTAAATTACATCTCTGTTTCATAAGTATAGATCTACAAATTAACATAATGACCTTTAATGGCACCTGAAATCTTATTAAATGAATATGCTGTTATTTAATGCTATGTGGCCATTTTGGGTTCAGTTCAGTTTAGTTGCTCAGTCGTGTCCGACTCTTTGCGACCCCATGAACTGCAGCACGTCAGGCCTCCCTGTCCATCACCAACTCCTGGAGTCCACCCAAACCCATGTCCATTGAGTTGGTGATGCCATCCAACCATCTTATCCTCTGTCATCCTCTTCTCCTCCTGTCCTCAATCTTTCCCAGCATCAGGGTCTTTTCAAATGAGTCACCTCTTTGCATCAGGTGGCCAAAGTATTGGAGTTTCAGCTTCAACATCAGTCCTTCCAGTGAACGCCCAGGACTGATCTCCTTTAGGGTGGACTGGTTGGATCTCCTTGAAGTCCAGTGGACTCTCAAGAGTCTTCTCCAACACCACAGTTCATAGTCCAACTTTCACATCCATACATGACCACAGGAAAAACCATAGCCTTGACTAGACGGACCTTTGTTGGCAAAGTAACTGTCTCTGCTTTTGAATATGCTGTCTAGATTGGTCATAACTTTCCTTCCAAGGAGTAAGCGTCTTTTCATTTCATGGCTGCAGTCACCATCTGCAGTGATTTTGGAGCCCAGAAAAATAAAGTCTAACATTGTTTCCACTGTTTCCCCATCTATTTGCCATGAAGTGATGGGACCAGATGCCATGATCTTAGTTTTCTGAATGTTGAGCTTTAAGCCAACTTTTTCACTCTCCACTTTCACTTTCATCAGGAGGCTCTTTTAGTTCTTCACTTTCTGCCATAAGGGTGGTATCATCTGCATATCTGAGGTTATTGATATTTCTCCCGGCAATCTTGATTCCAGCTTGTACTTCATCCAGCCCAACGTTTCTCATGATGTACTCTGCATATAAGTTAAATAAGCAGGGAGACAATGTACAGCCTTGACGTATTCCTTTTCCTATTTGGAACCAGTCTGTTGTTCCATGTCCAGTTCTAACTGTTGCTTCCTGACCTGCATATATGTTTCTCAAGAGGCAGATTAGGTGGTCTGGTATTCCCATCTCTTTCAGAATTTTCCAGTTTATTGTGATCCACACAGTCAAAGGCTTTGGCATTTTGGCTTATTTTAACTTTTTCTATTGTAAATAATTCTGCCATAAATATCCAGTTACGTCTTTAAGGTAATTCTTAGAAGTGAAAATATTGAGATAGTTTCGCAATTTATATTGTTTATCTCTAAAATTTTCTTAAGGTGGAAAGTAATTTTTTTAAAAAGATAAAAATTTCTTAGTTTTAGATGCTACTTACAGATATCCTTGAAATATTTTATTCTAAAAGGTAATTTTTTCTGTTATAAATACATTCTTTTTGATATATTCTTTAAAATTTTTATCCTATATTTCTGTTATTTAAAGTGAATTTTAAAACAAAATCACTTACTGTATAAAATATTTTGATTCTGTGTGATGTTTCAAAATTTTGTTTGATTACAACTTACTTTTCTGATTATAAAAGTGAAAACTATTCCTTACAGAAAGGTCAGAAAGCAAAAATATAGAAAATGTTAAGTAATAGAATTGTACCTCACCTGCTGTGACAACCTAAGTGTATATGATCACAGTTTTGATGTCACTTTTTACTTTTTTCTCCCATTAGGCACAATGCCTTGAGATGCGCCAAAATTATTCAGGTGCTCTGGAGACTGTGAACGAGATAATCATGAATTTTCCAAGTTTTCTTCCTGCTTTTGTAAAGAAAATGAAACTACAGCTAGCTTTGCAGGACTGGGACCAGACGGTTGAGACAGCACAGAGGTTAAGTAAAACAAGATCTCACAAATATCTTTGGGTCTGGTTTTAATTTTGAGAAAAAAGAAAATCTATGTGTATTT
The DNA here is from genome assembly GCF_019923935.1 of Bubalus bubalis. Lineage (NCBI taxonomy): Eukaryota > Metazoa > Chordata > Mammalia > Artiodactyla > Bovidae > Bubalus > Bubalus bubalis. The sequence goes on from NC_059158.1 coordinate 82,482,808, forward strand.
TTTTCTTGTAAGGTATTTTCAACTTGATTTTTTACAAATAATATAGAATTGAAGAAAATCTTGACATTGCATTGTTTTTTAAGGACTGAATTTATTGGTTTACATAAATATATATTAACACCTGAGTAACTATTCTAAGACACTCTTAAGGTTCAGAAGGACAATAATTGCTGACCTCATGAAGCTTATATTCAAATGAGAAGAACCATGTAATAAGTAAACAAGAAATTCTGTAGGGTGTTACAAAGTTATAAGCTCATTGGAGAAAAAGTAAAGCTGGAAAGTGATATAGGGAGTTGGGGGAAGGGCTTCTATTTTATCAGCTGATCACGGAAGGCCTCTGAGAAGATGCCATTTCACAGAGGGAGCAAGTGTGCAGACATTCCAGAGAAGGTTGCAGACTGAGGGGAACGCAGGTGCAAAGTCCTTGAGGCAAAAGTCCGTGTCATATGGTTAAGGGTGGGAAGGAGCAAGGTGACTAGGCGGTAACCTCAGAACAGAGGGTGGGAGGGGGAAGGCATGCCAGGCTGGGAAGGGTCTTGTTCATCATTGTGAAGAGTTTAGTTTTTCTTCTGAAGTCTGAGCGCCTTGGATGGTTCCCTCTCTCTTCTTCCCTCTCTGCTTTTCCTTCTTTCTCTCCAGCAGTCTCTTCTTTTTCTTCTCACTGTTAAGTTAATGAAACCAGGATTTTTATCCAGCAGGTATTCCATGATAGGAATTGTATTGGTTGTGTGCCATATTAGCGTATAACTTGTTGCTTATACTCAGTTTTTCCAATAAATTGTTGATGGATCCAGAGGCTTGGTTAGATTCACATTCAATACTTGTTTTTGTCTGACATTAATTCATAAGTATTGATGTGTTCTTCCATCAAACAGACATAATCTCTGCATGCCTCTTTTTTGTGTGATATTAGTAGCAATTCATGCTTAATACTTGGGTACTTGGTTTAGGATTATAGTAAGATTATATCTTTCCTTCTGCATTTCTTAGTTAGAATACTCCTGTAAAGAAAAACTTCTGCTGGTTCGTTATCTAATGTTACAGTTCATACAGGAAAAATTAGATAAATGCTTGAGTCTTTGACCTTATTCCCAGGTTTCAGAAACAAGTAAAAAAGGCCCCTTGCATATCTAGCATTCGCCAGTGGTGATTAAGGATTTGGGTTTGTTTGTTTATGTGATATGGGTTAAACTTTGAGTGTTTCTAACCATTTTGGTTATTATAGTTGCTCAGATTGACTTATCTTTGGTCATTAGTAGCTTCTTCAAGTCCTTATGACATGATCCTCGAAGTCTTTTGTAGTGTCCATACTGTTAAATTGGCAAGATATACCAGGGTTATTTTGTGTATTTACTGACCCATTATAGGTATCGGCCATTGTACAGGGAAATCTAACTCCTTTTACTGAGAAGTGGTATTTGGAGGCCACAGTTTGTGCATAAATAAGTTTCTGATGTTTATACTTTTCCGATTTTTTTCCTAGGCACTGTTTGTGTGCTGGGTGTTGGAAGTATCTGCATAATAATGTGCAAAATATATATATGTATCGTGGGGACATTTAAAAAATGATAAACAGACTTGTTATATGGTTTTTAAACTTGATTTTTCTTTAACTTAAATATTTCATTAGCCATGAATGGTGTCTATAAGGTGAACATAAATATAGTTTATTTTATACTTCCCCATTGATAGGCATTTAGGCTATTTTTAATTTTTTGCTATTCTAATTATTGTAGTAAACACACCCACCCACTCAGCCACACACCCACACGTCTTTATACACATGGAGAAGTATTTCTGGAGGATGGTTTCCCAAATAACAAATTACTGATTTAAAGGGAATTTTATTTTTTGGGGTAAGCTAAGCTCTTGTGAAAAGTAGATACAAATATGTTTATTTTTGTCATCTGTAATTGTTTTGAGTGGGTGTAAGACTTGATCAGTCAGCCTTTCTCCACATTGTCTTTAAGGAACCTAAGTTCTCTCTGTCTTGCAACTCTGCCTTTACCTAAAACCTCATGATGTTGGTGTCCACCTGGTAAGAGAGCAAAGAGTGTGGAGGAGTCATTCTGCTTTTCTTAAAAATCCAGGCCCAGACATGGCACATACTGCTTGCTGTCACATTGGCCACGGCTACCTGCAGAGACGGCTGGGAGATTGGGTAGCCCAGAGCCCAAGCAGATAAGGCGAAAGTGATTTTGAGGAGAGAGTGCAATTCCTGCCTCAAATGTACACATTTGACATTGGATAAATACTACTGAGTTGTGAGAAACTATACTAACTTATACTCTCATTGTTAGTCTATTGAATGTCCCCTCCCCTATCCTCAGGAATTTTGGCTATTGTCAATGTGAGGTTTTTTGTTTTGTTTTTTAAAAAAACAATCTGGTAGGATAAGAATGGTACCTTACTTTTATTTTTACTTCCTTGTTTGTGTTGCAATTGAGCATTTTTTTTAATGCTAAAAGCTATTTTTTCCCCTGTATATTCACTGGTCCTTTTTTTCTTATTAATGAAATCTATCCATCCCTATATTTCTAATGGACTTTGACATCTTTTAAGAAGTTCTCCATCATGTTTCTTTTCTGATGGTTTTCTTGGCCTTTTGCAGTTGACTCTCAGAATAGCTTGTTTTAAAAAAAAATGCAAAAAACCTTATAAGATGTTGGGTTGAATTGCATGAAACCTATAGATTATTGGGGAGAATTTCTTTAATCCCAAATGAGTAGTATCTTTAGGCCACTACTGATGTGCAGCAAACAACCACACTTCTCAGGGCATGTGATAATATGTGATCATTTCTTACTTTGGTGTGGATCATCTAGGGTCACTGACCCAGTCCAGATGTGGCTGGGGCTCCGCTTCAAGTTTCATGTCCAGCTGAGAGGGCATGAAACCTTGCTGCAGTTTGGACTCAGGTCAGCTCTAAGGGTGTTCTCTGGGCTCCAGCCACATAGCACCAGCTTCTTAGAGGAAGCCCTTCTCCTGGCGATGGCAGAGATGCAGAGGACAAGCAGAAATATGCAGTGCCTCTGAAACGGGGCTGGCGCACTGCCTTTCCCGTCCTGATCCTATTGGCCAAGAAACAGCCCCACGTTGTAGTCGGGGGCAGTGACGTGCAAGCCACGATTTGTAGGAGGAACTGCTCAGTTACATGGCAGAAAGCATGTATTAGGGAGAGTGAAAAGCTGCAGCTAATAACGTAGCATGCCATGCATGAGAAGAAACCTAATGTGTTACCCCATTTGTTCAGTTCCATCAGTTCTTCAGTGCTCAGCCTTCTTTATGGTCCAACTCTCACATCCATACATGACTACTGGAAAAACCATAGCTTTGACTATATGGACTTTTGTCAGCGAAGTAATGTTTCTCCTTTTTAATATGCTATCTAGGTTTGTCATCGCTTTTCTTCCAAGGAGTAAGCATCTTATTTCATGGCTGCAGTCACCATCTGCAGTGATTTTGGAGCCCAAGAAAAGAAAGTCTCACTGTTTCCATTGTTTCCCCATCTCTGCCATGAAGTGATAGGACGAGATGCCATCATCTTAGTTATGTGAATGTTGAGTTTTAAGCCAGCTTTTCACTCTCCTCTTTCACCTTCATCAAGAGGCTCTTGAGTTCTTTGCTTTCTGCTCTAAGGGTGGTATCATCTGCATATCTGAGGTTATTGATATTTCTCCTGGCAATCTTGATTCCATCTTGTGCTTCATCCAGTCTGGCATTTTGCATGATGTACACTGCATATAAGTTAAATAAGCAGGGTGACAATATACAGCCTTGACATATTCCTTTCCTAATTTAGAACCAGTTTGTTTTCCATGTCCGGTTCTAACTGTTGCTTCTTGACCTGCATACAGGATTCTCAGGAGCATGTAAGGTGATCTGGTATTCCCATCTCTTTGAAGAGTTTTCCACAGTTTGTTGTGATCTACACAGTTAAAGGCTTTAGCATAGTCAATGAAGCAGAAGTAGATGTTCTTTTGGAATTCTCTTGCTTTTTCTATGATCCAATGGATGTTAGCAATTTGATCTCTGGTACCTCTGCCTTTTCTAAATCCAGCTTGAACGTCTAGAAGTTCTTGGTTCACATATTGGTGAAGCCTAGCTTGTAGAATTTTGAGCATTACCTTGCTAGCCTGTGAAATGAGTGCAATTGTGTGGTAGTTTGGACATTCTTTGGCATTGCCCTTCTTTGGGACTGGAATGAAAACTTGGAATTGGATTGGAATGACCTTTTCCAGTGCTGTGGGCACTGCTGAGTTTTCCAGATTTGCTGGCATGTTGAGTACAGTACTTTCACAGCATAATTTTTTAGGATTTGAAATAGCTCATCTGGAATTCCATTACCTCCACTAGCTTTGTTCATAGCAATGCTTCCTAAGGCCCACTTGACTTCGCACTCCAAGATGTCTGGCTGTAGGTGAGTGATCACACCATTGTGGTTATCTGGGTCATTAAGATGTTTTTTTTGCATAGCTCTTCTGTGTATTCTTGCCACCTCTTCTAATATCTTTTGCTTCTCTTAGGTCCATACTGTTTCTGTCCTTTATTGTGCCCATCTTTGCATGAAATGTTCCTTTGGTATCTCTAATTTTCTTGACGAGGTCTCTAGTCTTTCCCATTCTATTGTTTTCCTCTATTTCTTTGCATTGTTCACTTAGGAAGGCTTTCTTATCTCTCCTTGCTATTCTTTGGAGCTCTGCATTCAAATGGGTATATCTTTCCTTTTTCTCTTTTGCCTTTTACTTCTCTTCTTTCCTCAGCTATTTATAAGGCCTCCTCAGACAACCATTTTGCCTCATGAACATATTAAGATAAAGATCCAGAGATTCTTTTGGTTTTAAATAATGAGATTGATAATTTTTATAAAGGAGTGTCATTTTGCTAATGAAAATTACTTACTTAAACCGTGGAGTAATCAGACCAGCAAACCAACTTTGCAAGTTGTCAAATAATAATACATAATTTATTTCAACATTAACTGAAATTTTTTTTGCAGGTTGATGCTGCAAGATAATCAGAATTTGGAAGCACTGAGAATGCTGGCCCTTTACTATTTGTGTAGGGAGGGGGATATAGAGAAGGTAAGTTGTATTGTACTATATAACTTTCCTGTATTAAATATATAGTTACACATACATGCACATACTAAAGAGCCTTGAAGTGCTTTTAGAATGTATATCATGGCAGTTTTTAGTTGAGTCCTAGAAATATACCTTAACAAAGGTGGGTATCTTAAATCACCTAGTAAAGCAAAAGTATCATATAGTTAAAATTACCCTTGAAAGCTTTAAAAATTATTAATTACAGCAGATGCTGTTTTTATGTAAAAGTCATGTGTCATATGATATATGATTAACAAGTGGTACTGGTTATGGAAGAGAACATACAAAATATAATTCATAGTACTTTTACAATTTTATTGAGTTTGCATAAGTTAAATGGGTTAGGATGAAATCCCATTGAACCTTATAAGGCACACGTTTCTCTGGTAATGAACACATTGACTGTATATTTTGGTTTATGGGATGCCAAAATCCACTCTGAAATCAATAATATTATAACAGACAATAAATTTAGACTCTTATTTAGGGTTAAATGAGTTAATGTGATAGTACCTAGTAAGTACTTCAGTAAATACTAGAAGAATCTTAGTAGGAGCAAATCTAGAGTAAATTTTCCAGGCATTGAAATTATTTTTCAATTATCTGATTTTTTTGGTCTCAAAAATATTTTAAATATAAACCAGGCTATGTAGGTAATCCAAGGACTGACCTCATATAATATTAATGTTTGTAAATAAGTTATCATTCACATCTCATATGTGTCATAAATTATTGGAGAGGGAGCTTGGCATGTATAGTTAACTGGATATTATAGGTGTCTTTGAATATTTGGATATCACCCAAAGGTTTCTATTTAGTAACAACTATTAAAGAAGCACATTTTATAATGTAATTTTTACTTATAATCATTGCACTTTTTATGGAAGGATCCTTTACCTTCTTGCATCATATGATTTCATTGGAAGAAGGGGAATTGATAAAAGCAAAGATTTTTTTAACATATAAATACTAATTTACTAATGTACATGTCATATATTATGCTATTTTTATTCTTAGTATATTTTAAAATTATACTGAATACTTTTGTTTTAGGCTGCCACCCAGCTGGAAAACTTAGGAAATGCGTTGGATGCCGTGGAACCACAGAATGCTCAACTTTTTTATACGATCACAATAGCCTTCAGCAGAACTGTAAGAGTACAGCAAAGCTCTGTCATTTGTAGCTGGAAATATAAAATTAGTCACAAATGTTGAAGCACCAAAAAGCATATGGCCTAGAGTGAAAATACTTGAAAATTCATAGATGTGCCTATGAATATGTGATGCATTCTTAAGGGAGGTAGTTCAGAGGAGATACAGTTTCCAGCTATAAAAAGCCATCATGGAGGGTTCATGGAGGAAGTGGCACTTGTGAAGCCTTTAAGAATAGGAAAGTGCCTTCCAGACGAAGGAAATGGGAAGTGATTTATTTTAACCAGAGCATAGGATTTATGACTAAGGTTGTTCTTTCCTTTATGTTTTTAAAACTGTTTTTTAAATATTTTAAAGTAAGTAATAGAATATTAGGATTGAGGAAATGGTTTCTGTCTTACTTTTTGTAATAGTAAAGAAATGATTTTTATGACAAGCACCCATAAAGAGGTAATTGGAAATGGACTAGATAAATATAGCAGAATCTTAAAACCAATACAAGAAATGAGAGGATTGAAACTATGCTAGAAAAAAATAAGGAAAAGGGCAGACTGAGTAAAATAATTATTAAAATAAAGTTGAAAGAAAATAATTAAGTTTATTATTGTTAAATGACATGAATAAACTGAATTCTCTTAATTAAAAACAAAGGTTGTCAGATCATGTGAAATTTAGGGGAACTGCTCCCCATTACAGAAATTTGAGTTAGTGGGGAGTATTAACATTTTTTTATTTGCCTACTGCAGACACATAATTGTTACTAGTCTACAGCAAATCAAACAATTTAGTAAGTAACAACTCTTCAAAGTAATGATGTTCAAAAAGTATATACTTAATTCTGACAACATTGCCATTTCCTGAAATATTTTTGAAGGCGTTTTTTCAAGAAGATTATAAGGCATGGTTCTCACTAGTAGCACACTTGTCTTTAGGGGTAAATCAGATTCTTATCCTAGTTTTCAATGCAATAAAAGTTCAATAAAATATATACATCTCTCTATATTATGCTATGTCTACACACACACATATGTAAATATATATAAAACCTTAAATAATGATTTTCTTCTCTAATTATAAGACATTCATGAGACAGTTTAAAAAGCGAGTTCTAAAAAATATGCTTGTGGAGTACCATAGAAGCAATACATTTTTCAAGAGAGCTGTTTTTTAAAAGCACTACTCATTCGGATGTTTAAGTTCTGATAGGATATAAACTGTTGATGCACTATCTAGATAGTAAATACAGTAGATTTATTATTCTTCAGTTATGAAATAATTTTTTTCCTATATTTTTCATCTGTGAAATACAAATTATTCATATGTACATTTAGAAAAAACAAATTCTTCCATCTTAGTAGACTTGTTTTAGTTTAACTTAATTTTTTTTTCTTTTTAGTGTGGACGTAGTCAACTCATTCTTCAGAAAACCCAAACATTACTAGAAAGAGCTTTTAACTTAAATCCTCAGCAGTCAGAATTTGCTACAGAGCTTGGATACCAAATGATTTTACACGGGAAAGTGAAAGAGGCCTTGAAGTGGTACAAGACCGCCATGACACTAGACGAGACCAGTGTCTCTGCGCTCATTGGTATGGCAGCTGCATCTATGAGCGTTCCTTATACAGAGGCAAATAACGATTGCTTTTAACACCTGCCTTTAAAGAAGAAAAGACATATTCTGTAGTTTTCTAAAATTAAACAGTTCTCTACTATCTACAGCAGAAAAAAATCATGTACCTTTAAAAATAGAATTTTTGTTTCTTAAAAACTATCTGCAGGTAATAGATTTTTATGAGATAATTCCCATAAATTAAGAATTCCTTAGTAACTGATTTTATTTGGGTACAAAGCTACCCATTTCCTTTCACTCTTTTTTCTTTTTTTAATCTAAAACTTTGTATTATGGCCAAAAAAAAACCCTTGTTTAATATTGTTTGTGTTAACTTGAGATGTACATGCCTGAAATGATGTGGATTTTTCCCATTTTCATCTGTTTTCTTTTTAGGATTTATCCAGTGTCAATTAATAGAAGGGCAACTACAGGATGCAGATCAGCATCTAGAATTCCTTAGTGAAGTTCAGCAGTCTATTGGAAAATCAGCGGTATAGTATTTTATTTTATCAGGGAAGATTCTAACTACTTATAAAATATGAAATTTTAAATGTTTAAAAATTTAACAATGGGATTAGAGGAGTAATGTACTAATTTTAATATGTAGTTACATTTATTAATTTTCCACATGATTTTAAAAATCCAAGTAAACTAATATTTAAGTTTGAACAAATAGTGCCTATAAATATCTCTTCATATACCTTTGAAATCTAAGTAGAAATAAATGGCTTTATAACTGTATGGAGTAATTTATGAAAACTACTTATTTTCCAGGAATTAACCTATTTACATGCAGTTCTTGCTATGAGGAAAAATAAACGACAAGAAGAGGTTATTAATTTGTTAAATGATGTCCTGGACACTCATTTTTCACAGTTGGAGGACTTACCTCTTGGCATACAGTATTTTGAGAAGTTAAATCCTGATTTCTTGCTAGAAATTGTTACAGAATATCTGAATTTCTGTCCAATGCAGGTGTGTATTTCTGGGACTTAATTTCAAAGATGCATTTACATGATGTTTTATAAAAGGTACCAATTATGTTCTACAGATTAGACTATAAAATGAAAGTATTTGTATCTATATTAGTTGAAATAGTTTTTAATGAAAATATTTACAGTAATGATTACTATCAACTAATAAATGTTTTGGTTTACAAATATTCATTTGTAATTCATAAAATCTTAAAATCTTTAATTTAAACTATTAGAAGTCATTTAATTTAGGCACCCACCTTGTATTAGAATCTACTCCATAATATCCTCATTAAGTGTCCATCCCATCTTTGGATTCACTCAAAGATACAGTTCTTATTTGTAACTATGATTATTAGACTGTATTTCCTGTGTTAAGTCAGATTTTGCTTTGTGTTAAAAAAACTCAGCTATTTACTGGTCCTCCTTTTGTTCTCTGCAGTGAAATGGAGCAAGTCCAGTTACTTAGTGTATTCCTCATTCATAGAACAGACCTGCAGATGTTGGAAATGAATTTTCCTGTTTCTGAACAATTCCAGTTTCCAACCATTTCTTTTTTAATGACATAGTTTGAGATCCCTGGTTGTGAGTCTGAGGATATTCTTGATTTTATCAGTGCATGATTAAGCTCACTATTCCAAATATGGATTTGGCCTGAAAAACTTAGATCAGATTCTTTGCTTCCTAATTCTGGATATCCATCAGTTTCTTTTTTGTGAATCACATTACATTATCGACCCCTGTTGATTTAACAGTTAACCAGAGTCCTTAGACCTGTTAATCACTATAACTAACTTTGGACGTAAGTGTCAGATCAGATCAGTCGCTCAGTCGTGTCCGACTCTTTGCAACCCTATGAATCGCAGCACACCAGGCCTCCCTGTCCAACACCAACTCCCGGAGTTCACTGAGACTCACATCCATCAAGTACTGGAGTTTCAGCTTTAGCATCATTCCTTCCAAAGAAATCCCAGGGCTGATCTCCTTCAGAATGGACTGGTTGGATCAACCTAGATAGCATATTCAAAAGCAGAGACATTACTTTGCCAACAAAGGTCCGTCTGGTCAAGGCTATGGTTTTTCCTGTGGTCATGTATGGATGTGAGAGTTGGGCTGTGAAGAAAGCTGAGCACCAAAGAATTGATGCTTTTGAACTGTGGTGTTGGAGAAGACTCTTGAGAGTCCCTTGGACTGCAAAGAGATCCAACCAGTCCATTGTGAAGGAGATCAGCCCTGGGATTTCTTTGGAAGGACTGATGCTAAAGCTGAAACTCCAGTACTTTGGCCACCTCATGCGAAGAGTTGACTCTTTGGAAAAGACTCTGATGCTGGGAGGGATTGCGGACAGGAGGAGAAGGGGACGACAGAGGATGAGATGGCTGGATGGCATCACTGACTCGATGGATGTGTCTGAGTGAACTCTGGGAGATGGTGATGGACAGGGAGGCCTGGCGTGCCACGATTCATGGGGTCGCACGGAGTCGGACACGACTGAGAGACTGAACTTAACTGAACTTGTTGTCAAACATCATCTGCCTATGTGGCTCCAAGTAGAACTGAGAATGGAACCCTCTTGTATTACCACAGAGTTCATTCCAAGTTGACATGTATCCATTAGCGCTCTTTTATTACAGGCAATAAGCAGATGACTTAACTTTGTTATACTCAACTCACAATTCAACATAGAGATATCATGGCATGCACTATCAAATACTTCATTCCTGAAAGCATAGTTTTTAGTATTCTCCCTGATTTTTCCCTGAAGTTACAGCTTCAGTAACTGTGTTAACAAGGAAATGAGAATAATGACCTTTCCTTAGGGAGCTCACACTGCCTTTTATTGGTCATCATATCCTTTTCCAGACTTTCATGACCAATTTTTTTCAACTAACCACTCTGGAATTGCACTTGGGATTGATCTCAGTTTCTCCAGTCATGATCTGCTTTCAGTTGCTCATGAGTTGGAAAGCATTTTTCAGTACCCACGCAGTATTTAGAATTCATCCAACAAATGCTTATAGGGTTCCCAGTGGACTGTTCAGAGTTGGGGAAATAGTTGTGTAAAAGCAAACAAGATTCCTTGCCTTCTTAATACATGAATACTAGCAGGAGGAAACTTAATACAATCAATCTATTATGTAGTATATTAGGAGATTACAGGAGAAAATAACAAAACAGAGTGAAAGGGGGTAGTAATTTTAGATAAGGTGATCTAGGTAGGCCTCATTATGATGGTAAAATTTGAACAAAAACTTCAAGGTCACGTGGGAATATAGAATAGAGTGTTTCAGGCAAAAGGAGCCATTGTGCAGTGGCCCAAAGGGACAAAGGAGAGGAGGGCGGCTGGGACCGAGTGAGGAGGCAGGGAGTGGCCACCATAGGTCTCAGCATAGGAAACTGAATTGGTGGTGATTTCTCTGACTTCAGTTCTGAGAACAGTGGGGAGCCACCAGACGGTTTCCCACATGATCCAGTTCAGCATTTTAAAAGGCTTCTTCTGGCAGCTGGACTGAGAGTAAACTGTAAAAGGAGCAAGCAATAATCTGTTAAGTTGTAGTTGGGTCCCTAGTGCACTGCTGCTGCTGCTGCTAAGTCGCTCAGTCGTGTCCGACTCTTTGCGACCCCATGGACTGCAGCCCACCAGGCTCCTCCATCCATGGGATTTTCCAGGCAAGAGTACTGGAGTGGGGTGCCATTGCCTTCTCCGAGTGCACAGTCATTCTATTTTTCCATAATGTAACCTTCACCAGCATGATAGAATCTAATTAGCATTACAATGCTGTTTTCCTGGGGAAATATCAAAAAGGCAGACTTGTCTCTCCAGCTCTGTTTCTGTTACTTTGGCCCTTTTACATATACATATACATACTTTTTTTTAAAAAAATCAAGCAGATATTATCTTAGAGATTGTCTTTATAAGCCCTAGATTTTTTTACTATGATTCGTTCTGAAATTAGAGGAAAAATGATGGTTGTTTTCAATGAGTAATTTTTAGCAAGGGGCAGATGACATCAGAACCTCACCCTGTTACCTGTGCTTTCATTATTTTCAATTGCACTGAAAAAGTAAATATATTTTAAGAATATACACTATATCCATTACCGTGTAAAGTTTTAAAAGTCTCATCTTTAAGACACATAAGGATCCTTGGCCCTATAAAAGATGCAAAACTAAATATGAAACTACTGTAGGACTAATAAGACAAAGAATGCTAAAAAAAAATTTATTACCTAGATAAGTGCTTTAGAAATTTCAAGAAGTTGAAGTATTCTAGGCAACAATAGTTGTGTTCTGAAAATTCTTTTGAGCACAGATTTTTTGGTGCCTCAACATCGAAGATACACTTTTCTTGTTAGTAACAGTGGCTTCTTGTAGGGTCAGTTGTCAGTAAGAGGCTGTGCTTCAGTTAAGAATCTTACGGGGAGGGGAGGATCATCCTTTAGATAAAGGAAGGAGCATTAGTAAGGTAAAGCAGGAGAGTAAATGTGGAATATTTAAAATCTAATATCACATTTCTAAGTTGTGAGTGGATAACTGCTGGATAAAGATTGAGTAGATAGCCATTAAAAGAATAAACAAGTGGTCTAGTACTACTTTAGTTATTAAATTCATTATTAATAAAAAGAGAAAATAAATTGAGGGCCTAAACACGTCAGACAGAAAAGTGGGGAATATGAGACATTCAGTGTAGTGTACATGCGTGTGTTCTGCCATTGGATTTCTACTACGATGACAAAATCTGAATTCTCTAAAAACTGACTGTGCAGTATTCTCAAGGGTGGTGCAGGTTATTGAATTGAGTAAAATCCCAAGACAGGTTTAGAATTAGAACTCACATTCCCTTGACTCTCAGTTCCAGCAAGAAACTCTGCCTCTCATTATTCCTTTGAACAGGTGTGTTTCCTTGATAAAGCTTTTGAACATAAATGCTCCTTTCATGTTATCAAATTAGTAACTGTATAGTAATTTCACAATTATTTTGCTGAGCAAAAGCCATCATTTATATAGTCTGTTCATAGATCCCAGGGAAATAAACTAGTATTAATCTAGTAGTGAGATATTGGACAATAAATAGAATAAGAGAAGTTTTAGAAAAGCATGTGGGTTTTGCTCTTCACATTACAATTAATAATGTGTTTATTTTTAGCCTAATACTGTTAACTTATAAAAATGACTTACTGATTTGTTTTGTTTAGCCTGCAAGTCCTGGGCAGCCTCTTTCTCCACTTCTCAGACGTTGTACCTCAATCCTGGAGACTATAGTCAGAACCGTTCCTGGTCTTCTGCAGGCCGTCTTTCTAATAGCAAAAGTGAAGTATTTGTCAGGTAAGGTGTACATTAAAAGCTTAAAATAACCTTTATATTCTGATGTTGATAAGAACAAGTATGAACAAACTAAGCTCTCCTCATATATGAAGAATAGTCACACAAAATACACATTTTATATACGCACAGTTAATTAACTTTTATACAGAATAAAATTGTACAACTCTTAACTATTTAGTTCTTTAAAAAAGATTACCATAAACTTCTATGATTCAAATGAACTTCTGGAAAAATATAGTTCTACCACTTAAAAAAAAAGTCCATCAGATAGTACTAAAGCCAGGCAGTAAAAATTTATAGTCTTTAATCTCTCCTTTGAACAGATCATAATCTGTCATTATTGATTCATTGGCATAATCAAATCTGATGTTTATCAGGTTTCAGATACTTAGGAAATATATTAATTCCTATCTAGTTTCTGTTATTGGTAATTCATAGCTTTAAAAAAATAAGCTCAGTTGTTCCTTTAGCGTTTTAGGACATACACACGTTTTGCAATATATATGTAAGTAGACCATCACATGGGCCATATATATATATATATCTTTGCTGGCTACATGCTATGCAGAGTAAATTAAGTTTGTAAAGTCCTGTAGGGCAGAAACCACCTTAAATGTGTTCATTCTCATGAACAGTTACTTCCTATATATAACAGAAAGAGTTAAGAGATTGACTTTACTAATTTTTTGGGTCTTGGTTTTAACTATTTTTAAAAAAGAACCAAATTATCAGAAGAGTTTATTTCACCTCTAAAATACTCTAGTTGTAAGAAGTGAGTCTCTGATACCTTCTCCTAAGTGAGTTCTGTCGAGCCATGTGATATTTCTACTTTATTTTCAGTTAGAATGGGTGTCACATACTAGATACTCAAATGGGACTTTGAGTTCTGTTATTAAATTATTAAACACATTTATTTTGAATTTTTATATAAATCAGTCTCAGTATATTAATAGTAATATTTCATTGCCAAAGTCTCTAGGAATGAAGTGCTTCCCTTGTGGCTCAGCTGGTAAAGAATCTGCCTGTAATGCAGGAGACCTGGGTTTGATCCCTGAGATGGGAAGATCCCCTGGAGAAGGGAAAGGCTACCTACTCTAGTATTCTGGCCTGGAGAATCCCATGGACTATACAGTCCATGGGTTGCAAAAAGTGGGACACGACTGAGCAACTTTCACTTTCACTAGGAATGAAGGGTTTCCCTGGTGGCTCAGATGGTAAAGAATCTGACAGCAATGCAGGAGACCCAGGTTCAATTCCTGTTTCAGGAAGATCCCCTGGAATAGGAAATGGCAACCCACTCCAGTATTCTTGCCTGGAGAATCCCATAGACAGAGGAGCCTGGTGGGCTACAGTCAATGGGGTGGCAAAGAGTTGGACATGACTGAGCAACTAACTCTTGCTAGGAATGAAAGTCTCGTACATTAACCCCATTGTTAAAAAGAGCAGCCTGAAATAATGTGAAATAGTGCTGGCACACGTCTGAACAGTAGTTTCTTGCTAAGCTGCAACTGCAGTGACTTCTGGTACAAACTACCTGGAGTTGGACCAGACTTACAGGTTAAGGGCACAGTCTCCATCAGACTGCCCTAGCTGTAGACAGCAGCCACAAGCTCAGGCGATCCCAGGGCCATTTGCATGTCTGACTTGCTGGCTCAAGTTTAAGGGTTCTGACGACTCCCATCAGGTTCAGTAGTTTACTTGAAAGACTCACAGAAGTCAGGAAAGCACTATAGCTAGGATTAGAGTTTTATAGCAAAAAATATCCATCTGAACTAGCAAAAGGAAGAGATGCAGAGGTTGAGGTCTGGGAGGGTCCCACGTGTGAAGCATCCATTGTCGTTTCTTAGTGGAGTCAGGACACATCAACTTTCTGACACATCAACATATGACAACCTCTAGAACATTAGCAGCAGGGAAGCTCACCCAGGGTTCAGTACCCAAGAGTTTTATTACGTTAAACTCAGTCTCCAGCTACCCTCTCCCCAGGTCAGGCTGGTATGGGCAACTCAGAGTCCCTACCCCTCTAACCACATGGTTGGGATCTCTGGCCTGGCCAGCCCTTAGTCAAATTAGCATAAGTTAGCAGGGCCTACCATGAATAACAAAGACACTCTTATTGCTCGGGATATTCCAAGATTTAGAGATGGTCTCCTGGGAACCAAGGCCAGCCAAATTCTTTATTACAGATCAGATCAGATCAGATCAGTCGCTCAGTCGTGTCCAACTCTTTGCGACCCCATGAATCGCAGCACGCCAGGCCTCCCTGTCCATCACCAACTCCCGGAGTTCACTGAGACTCAAGTCCATCGAGTCAGTGATACCATCCAGCCATCTCATCCTCTGTCGTCCCCTTCTCCTCCTGCCCCCAATCCCTCCCAGCATCAGAGTCTTTTCCAATGAGTCAACTCTTCGCATGAGGTGGCCAAAGTACTGGAGTTTCAGCTTTAGCATCATTCCTTCCAAAGAAACCCCAGGGCTGATCTCCTTCACAATGGACTGGTTGGATCTCCTTGCAGTCCAAGGGACTCTCAAGAGTCTTCTCCAACACCACAGTTCAAAAGCATCAATTCTTTGGCTCTCAGCCTTCTTCACAGTCCAACTCTCACATCCATACATGACCACAGGAAAAACCATAGCCTTGACTAGACGAACCTTTGTTGGCAAAGTAATGTCTCTGCTTTTCAATATGCTATCTAGGTTGGTCATAACTTTCCTTGCAAGGAGTAAGCGTCTTTTCATTTCATGGCTGCAGTCACCATCTGTAGTGATTTTGGAGCCCAGAAAAATAAAGTCTGACACTGTTTCCACTGTTTCCCCATCTATTTCCCATGAAGTGGTGGGACTGGATGCCATGATCTTAGTTTTCTGAATGTTGAGCTTTAAGCCAACTTATTCACTCTCCTCTTTCACTTTCATCAAGAGGCTTTTGAGTTCCTCTTCACTTTCTGCCATAAGGGTGGTGTCATCTGCATATCTGAGGTTATTGAGATTTCTCCTGGCAATCTTGATTCCAGCTTGTGTTTCTTCCAGTCCAGCGTTTCTTATGATGTACTCTGCATATAAGTTAAATAAACAGGGTGACAATATACAGCCTTGACGAACTCTTTTTCCTATTTGGAAGCAGTCTGTTGTTCCATGTCCAGTTCTGACTGTTGCTTCCTGACCTGCATACAAATTTCTCAAGAGGCAGATTAGGTGGTCTGGTATTCCCATCTCTTTCAGAATTTTCCATAGTTTGTTGTGATCCACACAGTCAAAGGCTTTGGCATAGTCAATAAAGCAGAAATAGATGTTTTTCTGGAACTCTCTTGCTTTTTCTATGATCCAGCAGATGTTAGCAACTTGATCTTTGGTTCCTCTGCCTTTTCTAAAACCAGCTTGAACATTAAGAAGTTCACGGTTCACATATTGCTGAAGCCTGGCTTGGAGAATTTTGAGCATTACTTTACTAGCATGTGAGATGAGTGCAATTGTGTGGTAGTTTGAGCATTCTTTGGTATTGCCTTTCTTTGGGATTGGAATGAAAACTGACCTTTTCCAGTCCTGTGGCCACTGCTGAGTTTTCCCAATTTGCTGGCATATTGAGTGCAACACTTTCACAGCATCATCTTTCAGGATTTGGAATAGCTCAACTGGAATTCCATCACCTCCACTAGCTTTGTTTGTAGTGATGCTTTCTAAGGCCCACTTGACTTCACATTCCAGGATGTCTGGCTCTAGGTCAGTGATCACACCATCGTGATTATCTGGGTCGTGAGGATCTTTTTTGTACAGTTCTTCTGTGTATTCTTGCCATTTCTTCTTAATATCTTCTGCTTCTGTTAGGTCCATACCATTTCTGTTCTTTATCAAGCTCATCTTTTCATGAAATGTTCCTTTGGTATCTCTGATTTTCTTGAAGAGATCCCTAGTCTTTCCCATTCTGTTGTTTTCCTCTATTTCTTTGCATTGATCGCTGAAGAAGGCTTTCTTATCTCTTCTTGCTATTCTTTGGAACTCTGCATTCAGATGTTTATATCTTTCATTTTCTCCTTTGCTTTTCGCTTCTCTTCTTTTCACAGCTATTTGTAAGGCCTCCCCAGACAGAAGACCCTGACAAAGGCAGAACTGCAGGACAGAAATGAAATTTCTTTAATTTTTTCCTCAAGAGAATTTGAGCTGATCTCAGATAAGAATGTGATATTGATGTGATATTTGTTTGTATGGCCTTTTTTCCCAACAACAATGACCTGTTTCTCCATTTTTAAGTAATTAGTGGCCTTCTAAAGCTAACTGGCCATATTCCTTCTTTTTACCTTTAGAAGAAACAAAAAAGATCTCAGTTATTCACATAGTTCTCATTTTTTTTTTTTTTTTTCAGGCTCTTGTTTGCAAACCCTTCTTTTGGGAAATAATCTTTCTTTTTTTTTTAATATATTTATTATTTGGCTGCGTCAGGTCTTAGTTGCAGTATGCACGATCTTCACGGAATCATGTGGAATCTTTCATTGTGGCGTGTGGGCTTAGTTGCTCCATGTCATGCAGGATCGTAGTTCCCTGACCAAGAATCAAACCTGTGTCCCCTACCTTGCAAGACATATTCTTAACCACTGGATCACCAGGGAAGTCCCAGTAATAATCACTTTTTTTCAGGTTATCTCGGTGATCCTTCTCTTTCCTAAAAGAATGTGGGGGTGGTAATTTGATTGCAAATTTATTATGCTTAATCATCCTTTCTTTTTTTTGCCTGTACAGTTCTGAGTGTGGGATTGCATCAAAATGAAAACTCTAATATTTATCATGCTTAATGGTTAATTGACAGATTTTGACTCTTCATTTAATAAGTTATTGTACTAACTCAGCCAAATTTTTGTTCATTAAGCCCCTATTGTTAAGAAGAATGTTTTCTGTTTAAATGGATTTCTGTTATAAGAAGGTTGAGCCTTTGGGACCGAAGGCCTGACTGTAAGCCTTATTTTGTTTGTTGAGGTGTCAGGTAAGGTCACAGAGAGTTATTGAACAGATAATAATTTAGCAGAGTTACACAGGGCTCTGGTCTAGCTGTACCTGCTAAAGGCCAGTTTATGAGATGGCTAAATGTGAATCAATGTGGGTTATATCACGAAACTTCTAGCACCTAGAGTCTGTGCTGGTGTTTCTCTGAAGAGCCTCTTCCTCCCTTAGCTGTCAGCCCAAGGTAGAATCCAGTATTTTGATCACTTTCATTTTGATCATTTCCTTCTGTTTTAAGACTCCCAGATGTAGTTAATATCTTATAATGGAATATAATCTGCAAAAATACTGAGTCACTACTTATACCTGAAACTAACAGAGTAAATCAGCTGTAAATCAGCTACAATTAAAAAAAAAAAAGACTTCTAGATATACAATAGATGTGTTTCCAGAATATTTGAATATTTCAGTTAGTATTAAGAGGCATTTAAAGTCTGTAACTCACATTTCTAAATTTCTAGACTATATTCCTATGCTTTTTTGTGTTGTCTTTTATGCAGTAGTAAAATTTCTGGCCAAGAATGATTGCTAGACTAAATCTTTCTTGTTAATGTGGCACTATAACATTCTAGTTATTTAAATTTCTATGTTTTACATATTTTAAAGAAGTTATAAATTTAAAAACATTAGACAAGGAAAGTAAAAGTACATTTATAGGACTGTCAGTAACAGTGGTGATGGATTCTGATCTTTTCACATACTCTGATTTGCTCCTTATCACCAAGGGCATGGCCTGGCTTTGGATATATTCTTTCATGCAAACTAGAAAGAAGCGGATGGTGGCGCTAGTGTTAAAGAACCTGCCTGTCAGTGTAGGAGACATAAGAGATGGGTGTTCGATTCCTTGGTTGGAAAGATCCTCTGGAGAAGGGCATGGCAACCCAATCAAGTATTCTTGCCTGGAGAATCCCATGGACACAGGAGCCTGGTGGGCGACAGTCCACGAGGTTGCAGAGTCGGACCTGACTGAGCGACTTAGTAGTAGTGGTGCCCGTGGAGTTAGAGGACCTCGAGGTCAAACACTGGAACTATCCATAGACTGCTTTTCTCCCTCTTCTCTCAGATTTCCTCTTAATCATTTTTTTTTTTTTAAACTTTGTTTCCTCACCAGGTGATATTGAAGCAGCTTATAATAACCTGCAGCATTGCCTGGAGCACAGCCCTTCCTATGCCGACGCCCATCTCCTGATGGCTCAGGTTTATTTGTCTCAGGAAAAATTCAAATTGTGTTCTCAGTCTCTTGAACTATGCCTGAGCTATGATTTTAAGGTAAGTGTTCCAGACTCAAATGGATAAGTCATATCACTGTCCTTAAACCTTTAGCAAATGTTTACATGTTCAACTATTTTGTATTTTAGCCTGTAACATTTTGCTAATAAATGCATTTTTTTAGTGGAAAATGTTTTGAACTCGTTAGCAGTAGGAGAAAAAAATGGAGGCACCTGTGGTTTAGTTTAACAAAACTATATGGACTTGGCAACAAAAGACCTGGAATTAACGTCTGGTCTTCCTACCTCTCGCTCTCTGAACCTCAGTTTTCTTTTCCATAAAACTTATAATACTCTACAATTTTAATGAACATTAAATGTACTGTAAATATATATAAAGATAGTTGTAAACTATAGAGCATTGTTGTTCAGTCATTTAGTCCTGTCCTATTCTTTGCAACCCCATGAACTGCAGCATGCCAGTCTTCCCTGTCCCTCACCATCTCCCAGAGCTTGCTCAAACTCATGACCATTGAGTCGATGATGCCATCCACCCATCTCATCCTCTGTCGTCCCCTTCTCCTGCTGCCTTCAATCTTTCCCAGCATCAGGGTCTTTTCTAATGAGTTGGTTGTTCTTATCAGATGGCCAAAGTATAGGAGCTTCAGCATTAGTCCTTCCAATATTCAGGATTGATATCCTTTAGGATTGACTGGTTTGATTTCCTTGCAGTCCAAAGGGCTCTTGAGAGTCTTCTCCAACACCACAGTTTGAAAGCATCAATTCTTTGGCACTCGGCCTTCTTTATGGTCCAGTTCTCACATCCATACATAACTCCTGGAAAAATCATAGCTTTGACTACATGGACCTTTGTCAGCAAAGAGATGTCTTTGCTTTTTAACATAGAGCATTGTGCCAAATATTTTTATGTTTTAGGATTTTTATTGTTTGTCTCTTTCTTGGACCTTGATTTTTAATAACTTTGGATACATCATCACAGAATGCCTAGTCATTTTGAAAGTTGGTATGTGGTTTGAGGACATAAACACACTAGATTTCTATCCAAGATGTTCAGTGTAAATATCCCATATCCCTGAGCATTACAGAAAATCCTAGGTTCAGGGGCTTCCTGAAGTCACATTAGGAGCTCCTCAGACTTTCTGTTTGTCTGGCAGTGTCTTTGACTCTTTGATGTGAGAACCCTTTAGTTAACTGGAGAATTCAAGTTGCAGGCAAGGTTTGCAGAAAGTAATACCTGGTTCTTAGGATGGTAGTTCTTAAGACGAGTGAGAATCATGACCCCAGTGCCAGCACCGCACCCAATAAATCAAGATCTCTGAGATCAGAGCATAAGCGTGATTGTTTACACAAGGACAACAGGTAGACTTGACGCCTCACTCTGGCTCAGAGCCCAGCCTTAGGAGGACTATAGCCATCCTAGAGGTTAGGTGGCTGCCACATCACCTCATTCTGTACCATCTTCTTTTCTTGACTCCTTCCTCATCATCTGTCATTCTCTTATTTTTTCTGTATATGCTTTTGGTAGCCAGACTAAAGACAGAAGCTTCAGTAGTACACATTTCAGAGTAGTATCAAAGGGTAAAAACCCATGTTTGGTTAACATGCCCTGAAATGTTTAATCTTTAAATTAGAAAATAAAAAGAAACTGTAGAAATCTGATAACTTATATTTC
Source organism: Bubalus bubalis (assembly GCF_019923935.1). Taxonomy (NCBI): domain Eukaryota; kingdom Metazoa; phylum Chordata; class Mammalia; order Artiodactyla; family Bovidae; genus Bubalus; species Bubalus bubalis. The sequence goes on from NC_059158.1 coordinate 82,503,873, forward strand.
AGTACAAGAAGTCTCAGATAAAGAAATTTCATTTTCTGAAAACTAAAATAATTTCTTCGAATATACTTGCTGGCCTTCTAAACTCTGTGTGCAGTTTCTCTCCTGTCATGGTAGCAGCACCAGGGGAATGCTGGGTAGTGGCAGGTTACCTGAATTCTGATGTTTCAGTAAATGATCAGAACATGAGTAAGAGGATGGAAAAGGACCTCATGCATTCACAGGGTGGACTGTCCTCAGCTTTCCTATTATCATAACATTTTATGGATTGTAAACTATGTGTTGATATTGTAAGCACTCCAAGGAAGGATTTCTGAATATTATTTTTTCAGGTGAGAGAATATCCTTTATATCATCTGATAAAAGCACAGTCACAAAAGAAAATGGGAGAAATAGCAGAAGCAATTAAAACTCTGCACATGGCAATGAGTTTACCAGGAATGAGGAGAATTGGATCTTCCTCAAAGTCAAAATACAGAAAAACTGAAGTTGATGCAAGCCATCGTTTATCAGTCTTTCTTGAGTTGGTAGAGGTTCACCGTTTAAATGGAGAACAGGTAGGTCAAACTTAATTCAATTGCTCAGATCTGAACTTTGTTATCCAAGTATATATAGTCATAGGAAATGAAAATGCAAAAATTATTCCCTTGAACAAGTGGTTAAGTTTAGAAAATTTGTTTCTCATCACTTGGCACCAGATGGAAGCAAACATGAATGCAATTCTGAGAAAAGAATTAGAATCTTGTAGAAAATAAGGAACTTATCATTTATAATCTGTTTTTTAAGTTACAGCAGTTGCTAATCAGTTACTTCATATTTCATATTTTAGTGGAAATTAAGGCTATGTCTAGGTACTTGCCAAATCTCAAAGAATTTCTACTTCACTAACAAATTAACATAAAATGCACTTAATAAGGAGAACCAATTCCATTATAGATTGATTCTACGATGCACAATTTTTTTTTCTTAGTTTAACATTTCTTAAATCAGCTAAGTTGAGATGAATTAAAATAAATGATATTTTAGGTTCATTGAGGTACCGGTTTGGAAATTAGGAAATATTTTCACCTGGGATATAACAAAAACGATGTCCTAGTGTAGGGAATGACCTGCTATGTAGTGAAGAACCGTCTGGTCCAGAGGGTGACTGTGGACTGGCTCCCACCGAAGATGCAGTAATGAACATGACAAAGAATTCAGGCTGTGGAGTCAGGCTGGTTCCATCATCTGTTAACTCCTTAACTGTCTGAGTCTTATTTTCCTTATTGCAAGGTGGGAGGTAATTACAGTAACTACCTTGGAGGATTGTCATAAGAAGTAATGGGTTAATACAATGCTGGATGCAAGGTAAATGTTAATTAAATTATAGTAGCAGCAACTCTTATGTAGCAACAGCTGTTGTCATAGTTATGAGAACACTTTTCAGCTAACAAATACATCATCTTAATTTGGTCTCTGAGTTTAGTTTTAAATTTTTGTGCTTTTCAAAAATCGATCAATATATCACAAGTATCAAAACTGTGCTAGCGCTTATTGTTCATTCTGTATTAGAAGAAGACCCTCATTTGTAGTGTGATTTGTTATAGTTTTGAATGTTATTTTGATGTCACCCTTACAGCACGAGGCAGCCAAAGTTTTACAAGATGCCATCCATGAATTTTCTGGGACGTCTGAAGAGTTGCGTGTCACTATCGCTAACGCAGACCTAGCTCTGGCCCAGGGAGATGTGGAGAGGGCTTTAAGCATGCTTCGGAATGTTACAGCCGAGCAGCCGTATTTCATAGAGGCCAAGGAAAAAATGGCAGATATATATCTGAAGCACAGAAAAGAGAAAATGTTATATATCACTTGTTACAGGTAAATGGGTCTTTCGGCCCATTATATTTTGACACATTTATCTCCTAAAATTAATCCCCAAATTTCTTTCTTCCTTTTGAGTGCTTTTCGTATACATTATATATCCCTTCCTTAATGTGTTCTTGCTTCCTTCTACTGCGACCAGCCGCAATCACTCTAACCAGGTTACACTCTCCCTAAAACCTAAATCATAGTAATTAGGATTTATTTCAACCTGTGACTCCCTCCAGTTTCTCAGCTCAGTCTCCCTCCTCAGGTGATATTTTTGGACCTTGAATCTTCCTGGGTGGGAAGGAAAAGAGCAACAATTACGTGTATTCTAATAGCTTAAAAGCATTATGTAATGTAACAATTCAGGGACTAAATAGTCATGTTTAGCACTGTCTCATAGCAGAAGAAAATTATGGCTTAGTATACATTGCACTCAACTATGGATTACAGAAATGGCAGGGGTTTAAAGTGTCATATGCTGATGCCCTTAGGATTTAGTGGGAAACACAACACACAGATGTGAGTGTGCACATGCGCACACAGGTTGCTCTTACACTTCTCCCCAAAAAGATAAAGATACAAGCACACAATCCATGTGAAAGAAAATTAATGTTTTTATCCTTAAGAATGTTGATGAATTGTCATGTTGATTCATCTATATTTTGTAAATATCAAAGCCCAGAAATCTGTTCAGATTCTTTGTAGTTACTGAGTGATGCAAAGAAACTGAAGAGTACCTCCTGTATAGTTGAATGGGCTGGAGTTTCCTAAATTATATTTTCTATGATGTTTCTAAAAGATCAGCACTATCATCTCTAATGATATGACAGTATTTTAAAATTGAGTACATATATTTGGATCCACTATAGTATAGTAGTTAAAAGCATAGTTTTTTATTTTATTTTTTTAAGCAGATCTGACACATTAGCTATATAGTAAACTCTTAGCATTATCTGTAAAGTCTTAGTTCTCTTTTCTCATTAGTTTTTGGGCCAATTAAATGAGATGTTCACTAAAGACTTAGCACCATATTACTTGAGCAACTTTGGTATTTTCACCTTTAGCAGTTTACATTTTGTAGATAAAAAGAAGCAACAAATATTGAAGTAGAAGATTTTGTATTTTTATCCCTGTATATGACTTACACCATGAATATCAGAGCTCAAAACACATAGGATGACAATAAGTATTTGTCATATTTTGGAACTTCATTCCCACATCATTTTAGAATTAAGGAGAGCAAAACATATTTCTGGGTAATGAGAGCTTACATATTTACTGTCTTGTCAGTATACTTCTACCTGCTTTTCAGGAAATGGAAAATTTAATGAAAAAAATTGTTGCCCTAGAGTAAACAATCTGGTTGTGAGTATGGGTAGGGTTTTAATAGTACGTATTACACTGTGGGATATAAAGAGTACTCAAAGGCTATTAGTTTATTGAAATAAGTGAGCTTTTCTTTTATTGGCTTAGAAGAAGAAATTTGTATTCAGTATGCTAAGTAAACTTCATCTGATTTCCAGAGAAATGGCTGAAAGGATGCCCAGTCCTCGGTCTTTTCTTCTCCTTGGTGATGCATACATGAATATTCAGGAGGTAAAGTTTTTGATACTACTGTGCCTAGATTTAAAAACAAAACAAAAAACCAAAAATTCTTCTTTGTGATTAGTATAACATTCTACGGAAAGGAATTTGGTTTTTTTCCCTCCATTTTTAATGAGATATAATTGACATGCAGCATTGTGAGTTTAAGATACAACATGATGATTTAACTTACATACATCATGCAGTGATCATCACAGTAAGTTCAGTGACTATCCATCATCTTACATAGGTACAAAATTTTAATAATAGAAAAAAAAATTTGTTCTGTGATGAGACCTGTCAGAATCTACTCTTTCACAGTTTTCATATACAGGTACATATAGTGTACCTCACTGTTAATTATTATGTTGTACATTACATCTGTAATACTTTTAGCTGGAAGCTTGTACCTTTTAACCACCTTTATCCAGTTCCCCCCTCTCATTTTACTAATGTTTACTTAATAGTTGAAGATCGTGTCATCACAATAAAAAGGAGACAACCATGACATTTAAAAAGTTGTAGTTATTTTTTTCAAACAAAGATCCAGTTATTCAGCACAGACATTTGAAATAGAGATGATACCAGAAGTAAAGTGAGAGTCACCTTTAAAAGGGTGAAAAGAGCTACTGGCTGAGATGGAGTTTTCTTCAAAGGGAAGCAATCCTCTGACCTCTGATTCTGTCTTTTCTAATGACTGCCAGATGAAAAGTCAAGAAGCTATCTCTCAGTTCTCATATGACTACTTATGAGGACCTGGGCCTACTTAATATGGTTGGGATTGTCCTCCTAAGTTATACCTGTACTGCTGCTGCTGCTAAGTCGCTTCAGTCGTGTCCGACTCTGTGCGACCCCATAGACGGCAGCCCACCAGACTCCCCCGTCCCTGGGATTCTCCAGGCAAGAACACTGAAGTGGGTTGCCATTTCCTTCTCCAACGCGTGAAAAGTGAAACTGAAGTTGCTTAGTCGTGTCCGACTCCTAGCGACCCCATGGACTGCAGCCTACCAGGCTCCTCCATCCATGGGATTTTCCAGGCAAGAGTACTGGAGTGGGGTGCCATTGGTGACTGTCATTTCCCTGAAATTGTTAATGTTTCTGGAATTAATATGTGCTTTATTAGTCTTGTTAAGTTTTCCAGATGTAGAGCTTAGTTATAGAAGTGTTGCCATTTAATGGGAACCAACTAAGCTGTTATTTTATTGCTTATTTTTTGTATCTGCCAACATTAGCCTGAGGAAGCCATAGTAGCGTATGAGCAAGCACTAAATCACAACCCAAAGGATGGAACATTGGCAAGCAAAATTGGGAAAGCTCTTGTGAAAACTCACAACTACTCAAAGGTAAATACTTCACATTTTTAGATACATCTGTTGGATCAAATTTGTGAACCCTGCTCGATGAGAGATCTTCAGCAAGCACTATTTGTATCTTAATGGTTGGAAACCCCAAATTTGTTTTTACAAACTGGAATTTGTGTTAAGGACTTTCTCAGTGTCTCAGATTCTTCTCTGCTTCATTTTGCAAAGGATGTTGGGACCCTAAAGTTTACGTCAGGCTTCACCTTACACCCAAATTTTGCCATCAAGTAAATTAAGATATGTTTACTCTTAACATCTCTTTCATTATATGACAAAGCATAATAGATATCCTTTCTGTTGAACCAGTTTTGAGCCATGTGCTTTGAGGATTTTTTTTTTTGTTGTTTTTCTGTTTTTTGTTTTCTAGTCAGGATAATGGATTTTCCTCTAGTTGTTATATTCTTGCCCTACTCCTTGTAACTGTTGAACATATATATAACACCTAGCAAAGAATTTTCAGTCAGTAAATTTCACTAACTTTTAATAAAAATTTTGAGTACTTTTGTTATTTGCTAGAAGAAATTCTAGTTGCCGTCTGTAAAGTTTGATTCTGTAAGAAAAATGGCATACTTAACCAATAGTGCAAGTCCGTGTATAAGCTGCTTTTAGGTTGCCACTCTCACTGCCTTTTCTCTTCCTAACTGAAATGGATTCTGTTTAGGCAATCACTTATTATGAGGCTGCTCTGAAAAGTGGACAACAAAATTATCTCTGCTATGACCTGGCTGAGCTCTTATTAAAATTGAAGTGGTATGATAAAGCAGAAAAAGTTCTTCAGCATGCTCTAGCTCATGAACCTGGTATGAAAATCTAATTTTAATATACCTGATATATCTGACCTTTTTATTTTGATATTATATTAGTATGTATTACCTCCTTAATATACGTGAGGTTGATTTAATTTGTCAGAATGTCAGTCTACTAAAATAAGATATTTGTGTTATAGAGAAACACTTTACTTTCCAAAGTGACATAAAGGAAGTTTTTTTATTTCTATTAGAGTACAGTTGATTTACAATGTTGTATTAATTTTAGGTGTACAGCAAAGTGGTTCAGTTATACATATATATAATATATATATACACATACAATATAGCGATTCTTTTCCTATATAGATTATTATAGATTACTGAGTAGAGTTCCCTGTGCTATATAGTAGGTCCTTGTTGATTATGTTGATGTGTATTTGTTAATCCCAAACTCTTAATTTATCCCTCCCTCCAACTTTCCCCTTTGGTAACCATAAGTTTGTTTTTGAAGTCTGTAAATCTGTTTTATAAATAGATTCATTTGTATCTTTTTTTAGTTTCCACATATAAGTGATAATCACATGATATTTGTCTTTTTCTGACTGACTTCATTTAATGTGAATCTCCAGGTCCATCCATGTTGCTGCAAATAACACTATTTCATGATTTGTAATGGCTAAGTAATAATCCATTGTATATTTGAAGTTGATGCTTAAAGCCTACTAAGTTGAATGCATTTTTTAATTCCATAGACATACTTGCATGAGTCTTGTCAGACCTTGCTTGAAACACTACAGATGGCCTTAAATGTGGATGTGCATTTTTTAAAAGGTTTTAGAGATTAAAGGAGTATGTTCTACTTCCATGGGCATAAGCATATTACATTTATTCAGTATAAATACTTTCATTTAATAATTATTTGCTTAGCACATCCACTGGTGTACTTAGATGCCTTAGTGCTTACATTAGTTTTTGAGGCAGATAAAACTATCTCCATTTTTAAATTAACAATCTGATAAACATCTTAAATTTAGCATGTCTGAAACTGAATTCCTTATCTGCCTCCTCACATCTGTTCCGTGTGCGGCCTTCATCTCAGTAACTTCATCTTTTCTTTGCAGTTTCAGAGAGCCAAAATCCTGGCCTTCACCCTTCTCCTTGTCCATTGGAAACCGTCTTGGTTCTTCCAGATACATTCAGAATTCTCTTGCGTCTCCTTATTTCTACCACTGTCAGCCTGTCCTTGCTTATGTAGATTACAGCAGTAGCCTCCACCTGGTCTCCATGTTTGCACCCTCAACCCCACACCCTGACACAGTCACTCCTAACCCAGCAGCAGTACTGGACCTTCCAAACAGTGGAAGCCCGGTCCCGCCTGCTCAAGTCCCCCTTGTCTCCCATTTGTCTCCGAGTTAACTGGAGTCTTACAGGGGCTTACGTGGCCTCCACAGGTGCATGCTGCCACCCTGACCTCTCCTTCCAGCCTGCTCTCACCATTGCCACAGCCTCCTTGTGGTTCCTTGTACCACCTTTTCTCACCTGTAAAATAGCAATAACAAAACATGCCTCTCAGGTTGAAAGTTTAAAGAAACAATGTACGTAAACCACTTCAAACATAGTATGACACACTTGATAAATGGTGGAAGAAACAACTTTGTGTTAGTTATCTAGAGTTCTTTTAATACTCTTGAGCACTTGCCATGTACAAGGCTTTAATTGCTTTGCATCTGTTATTTAATAATTTATGAACCTGAAATTTTGCAATAATTCTATGAGATAGGCACTGTTATTTCCCATACTTTACAGATGAAAGGGAGGGACAGAAAGGATAGATACCCTGTTCAATTTGTATCTTGTTAACTAGCAAGTGATAAAGCCTCGATTTGAAGCCAGACAGGTTGACATCAAAGTCAGTGTTTATTATGTATGTGTGTGTCCGTGTGTGTGTGTATACACACTTTGTTTATTAAGTTCTACTATTAAAAAATAGCAGTTATCTTAATTGCATGTACCAAATACCCTATCTTGTCTCTGAATAACTTTGATAAACGGAAATGCTTACACACTTAATGAAAATTGAAATTCTTACTGTGTTGTTGTATTGTTCTATGTCTAAGAAGAGTCTCCAGTTATTCTACAGTTCTTTAAACTTTCTTTAGGCCACTTTTTAATCATAAATCCTTCCCCCTCTGCCAAATTTGGCCATTATTCATTTAACTTACTGAACATTATTAAACTTAATTCACTATTTTTCAGAATCAAGTTTAAGAACTTGTAGGAAAATGTAAACATTTTAAATGAGTCATAATTTTCCCAATATATTTTCTTTCATAGTAAATGAACTGTCGGCCCTCATGGAGGATGGACGTTTTCAAGTTCTTCTAGCAAAAGTTTACAGTAAAGTGGACAGACCTGATGATGCAGTCACTTCATTGCAACAGGTAAGGAAAATACCTTCGTTTGTGAAGGAATGAGGGTGGGTGGCGGTCTCAGAAGGAAATATACCACATACAAAAAAAAAAAGACAGTCTTTAGGCCCAGCTGTTCTGGAAGATAAGTCAAACAGAAATAACATTTGAATGCCAGTGGATTGTACTGTTTAAAAATATCATTGCTAATTATTATATAACAATTAGGGAAGGTTGATATTTTTAAGGTTGATATTTTTAATCCTGTTTTACAACTGAAGAAGCTTGGTTTAATAACTTGCAAGAACTCACTCAATTAGTGTCATAGGCAGGAGTTAAACTCACTTTTCTTCTTCTGTTTATTTCTTGCATTTATTTATATCTTCTTTAATTTCCCTTAATATTTTGTGATTTTTCACTGTAGAGGTTTTGTACATGTTTCCTTAGATGTATTCCTAAATATAAGTGGCTGATGTGTTTTGATGATTTCATAATTTCTAGTTTGTTAACAGTATTTTTAGCACATGACTTAAATTTTATCTAATGTACTCTCTGCATCTGTCAAGATGGTCATGTGACTTTTTTCCAATTTTTTTTTTCCTGTGGTATATTAAATTGATTGATTTTCAAATGTTAAACCATCCTTATATTCCTGAAATAAATGACACTTTGTGATTTTTTTAAAAAGATATTGCTGGAATTTAAAGATATTTCCTAATATTTTGTTCAATATTTGTGCACATACATTCAAGAGAAAGACTGTTCTCTAAGACATGCTATTTCTTAATGTTTGGAACAATTCAGTATTAGCATCTTTGAGACCTTGAGGCTTCTTTGATGGTAGATTTTTATTAATGGATTTAAAATCTCTAGATTTCAGACTCATCATTTAAAAATTTTTTTCCTTCTAAGTGATGTTCTTAATACCTTCCCAAGAATGGAACCGCTAAGTTCAATAGCCTCAGTGATTTTAGAGAGCATGTTTTACAGGGGTTCTCCCCTCAGAAAGACTAGACTGATCTATATGCCATTGACAGTATGTGGATGTACTTACTCCCTGAAACCAGTCAATATTTGATTCAATAACTTTTAGGTATTATTTTATTAATGTAATAAACATTTACAATTTTTAATGATAGTATCTAGACATCTTTTCTAAATATTTGTTCCATGGTTGCATTTCCTCAGAAAAAAGACTCTGTACTTTTATAGTATTATACTTTTATAGTTTCAAAGATAATTGCATGGCTCATTTGCAAACAAGTACCTTTTGAAGACCTCAATTAAGACATTATCTTTGGATCAGGCTTTGTTAGATTGAAGACCAATAATGCTTAAATAAATCTGTAAAATTATGCTACATGTGAATGATTGAGAATTGTTTCATTTCTTTTCTACTTCTTTTTTTAATTGCTTTTTATCCTTACATTTTACTAGGCTCGAGAATTACAAGCTCGGGTGCTAAAACGTGTTCAGATCGAACAGCCAGATGCAGTTCCTGCACAGAAACATTTAGCAGCTGAAATTTGTGCAGAGATTGCAAAACATTCTGTCGCTCAGCGAAACTATGAAAAAGCAATTAAGTTTTATAGAGAAGCTCTTGTTCATTGTGAGACAGATAATAAGGTCAGTACCTTTATAAAATTTTCAGCACCTTGTAAGCCAGATGTCATCTCATTTCCCCAAATGTAAATTTCTTAACAGCTTATTTATAAAGATTTGAAAAGAAATGTACTAAAAATACAAGTTAAAATATTAATATTGGTTTTATAAATACTGTAAAATACATGATGGCTTGAATTAATAATGTTAGAGTCTAAAAATTATTATGGAACAAGTGATAAAAAGTAAATCTGTAAGCTTTTATGTTCATCTATGTTTTAATAATTACTGTAAAACGATTTCTCAATCTCAAATACCTGAATCTAGAGGATTCAATTCAGTTAACTGAATACCTATTGTGTATCAGTCGCTGTTTAGTGCTGGATATACAAAAGTGGCTAGATTGAATCTCAACCTCAATTGGCACAATGTTAGAATAAATGTAAAGATAATATTAGTATAGAAAATATATACATGGCATTTTTTGAAAATTTTAATTTTATTGGCTGTATCATTGATTTATAATGTTAGTTTCAAGTACACAGTGAAGTGATTCTGTTATACATATATTCATTCTTTTTCAGACTCTTTTCTCACATAGGTTATCACAGAATGTTGAGTAGAGTTCCTGTGCTAACAGTACTCGTTCATGAAAGCCGCTCAGTCATGTCCGACTCTTTGCAACCCCATGGACGATACAGTCCATGGAATTCTCCAGGCCAGAATACTGGAGTGGGTAACCTTTCCCTTCTCCAGGGGATCTTCCCAACCCAGGGATCGAACCCAGGTCTCCCACATTGCAGGTGGATACTTTATCAGCTAAGCTACCAGGGAAACCCTATCTTGTATACAGTAGTGTGCATATGTTAATCCCAAGCTCCTGATTTATCCCCCCACTACATTTCCCCTTTGGTAACCATAAGTTTGTTTTTGATATCTATAAATCTGTTTCTATTTTGTAAATAAGTTCATTTGTATCATTTTTAAAAAAGTATTAGATTCCACATGTGAATGATATCATGGTTTTAGTTATTCTGAGTTCATTTAGTATGATAATCTCTAGGTCCATCCATGTTGCTGCAAGTGGCAGTATTTCAGCTTTTTTGTGAGTAATATTCCATTTTAATATGTACCACATCTTCTTTATTCCTCTGTTGACGGACATTTAGCTTGCTTCCATGTCTTGGCTGTGGTGAATAGTGCCGCTATGAACGTAGGGATGAATGTATCTTTTCTAGTTATGTGTTCTCCAGATACATGCCCAGGAATGGGATTGCTGGATCATATGATAGTTCTATTTTTTTTTTTTTTTTTTTTTTTAAGAAACCTCCATACTGTTCTCCATAGCGGCAGTACCAATTTACATTTCCACCAAGAGTGTAGGAGGGTTCCCTTTCTCTACACCCTCTACAGCATTTGATGTAGACTTTTTTTGGGGGGAAGGATAATTTTTTTCACAGAATTTTGTTGTTTTTTTGGTCAAATCTCAATGTGTGGCTCAGCTGGTAAAGAATCTGCCTGCAATGCAGGAGACCTGATGTAGACTTTTTGATGATGGTCATTCTTGACCCAGTGTGAGGTAACACCTCACTGTAATTTTGATTTGCATTTCTCTGATAAGTAGTGACACTGAGCATCTTTTCACCTGCTTTTTGGCCATCTGTATGTCTTCTTTGAAGAAATGTCTAGATTTTTCTCCCCATCTTTTGGTTGGGTTTTTTTTTGTTTGTTTTTTTTTTTTTTGCTTTTTTAATATTGAGCTGCATGAGCTGTTAGTTTGGAAGATTAATTTCCTTGTTGTCACATTGCTTGTAAATATTTTCTCTCATTCTGTGGGTTATTATGGTTTCCTTTGCTGTGCAGAACTTTTCAGCTTCATTAGGTCCCATTTGTTAATTTTTTTTTTTCATGACTCTATGAGGTGGATCCAAAAAGATACTGCTGCAGTTTATGTCAAAGAGTGTTTTATGTTTTCCTCAGAGTGTTTTATAGTGTCCAGTCTTGCATTCAGGTCTTTGATCCATACTGAGTTTATTTTTGTGTGTGGTGTTAGAGAATGTTCTAATTTCATTCTTTTACATGTTTCATGTAGTTTCACGAGCGTGTGTCTTCCTTCACACCTCTCTCTCGACTTACCCGCCAGAAGGGAGCGGGGAATGGCGGCAGTCAGTTCCCCACAGGAACCGTCTGCTAGTGCTGATCTCTAGGATTTTCTACTTTCAGATCTTGGTAGATGATTAATATTTTTTAAAAAGTCTAGTAAATGGCTAAATATTTAAGTGATGTAAAACACAAGACAACCATGTTCTAGAATTTGGTGTTTAAGATTGAACATTTTGAATTAACATAGCTCTTTCAGACATAAGGCAAAAATAAGTGTTTATTAAGTCACAACCAAACAGGTGCCTTGTTCAGTGATGACTAAAGTGGGTCTGCTTTAAGCCTTTTATTGATATTTTACAAATGAGGAAACAGGTTTAGAGAGGTAAAGGGCCGTGGCCCCATCGTGGAGATGCTTGGACTATAATCTTAGCTGCTTATTTTGGACCTGTTCTTTTCACAATGCTTTGTCTCTCTCTACTTTTCAAGTGAGTTACAGCCTGTTTTTCCATAATTTTTCCAGTATAAGAGAAACTAGAGATGAGCAAACCTATAGCTTTACCTGCCTGTCGTGGTTGGCATTTTTATTGTACTAACTTTGGTCAAGTGACATCTGCGCCCTAGACACTTTCCTGACTTTCTACTCTAGACTGTTTCTGATTAACCTTGCCCTTCTCTATAGATAATGCTGGAGCTAGCCCGATTATACCTGCTACAAGATGACCCTGACGCCTGCCTGCGGCACTGCGCGCTGCTTCTCCAGAGCGACCAGGACAATGAGGCTGCCACCATGGTTAGTCCGGGACACTTCAGTGCCAGCAGGGTGGTCGTGTCTTGTATTTATTCCATGTGGCAGTTTCAAATTTTACCTGATAAAACTAATAGTAGATGTGAGGCCCGGCTCTTGTTGGCTTTTGGGAAAAATAATATTTTTAAGATTATTAGTACATTTTTAGTTTTTCTGTATGACTAAAAGGATGCCTGATCAGGAATGGTTCATGTGGTCAAGTTACTTAAATATGCTGGAGTTTTTTTAACAGTTTCAGTCAGACTTTCTGAATTACAGAGAAAATTCTTCATATTATATTTTAAGACACTGTATTTTAAATAGTTTTGTCTTTCTCAATTTTTTGAGGTTTTTGTTAGCTTTTCAAACAGCTTCATAGATGACAGTTTGTGAGATTCATTTAATAATTTGACAAATGAGTCACTATAACTGAAAAATACAGAAACTCTCCCTTTTAAAACACATAATAAGAAAATCTCACTAAGTCTTACTAATTTTAAATTCCTTTGAAATATTATTTTGGGTTTTTAAAAGATTTTCTTGTTATTTTTACAAAGTCCAGTGAGGTGTCTTCTCTGTGATAACACATAGAATGCAGTTTCCTTCAAATTTCTGTTTTAAAAATAACTGCCTAAAACATATTTTCTGCTAAAAATAGTTTTTGTGAACAGAGAGATCTGTTTCACATCCTTGATGGATCTCAGTGCTAATCTGCTTAAGGTGTACTTGAATTTTAAATGGCTCCGTTTTATAAAACTTTGCCCTCGTGTTTCTCCTACGTGTTTTCATAGCAGTCAACCTTGATAGGAATAACATGCTTTGTAAAATCACATGGCTGTATTTTTAAAACCAACTTTTACCTTTATAGATGATGGCAGATCTCATGTTCAGAAAACAGGACTACGAACAAGCCGTGTTTCATTTACAACAGCTTTTAGAACGAAAACCAGGTAAATATCTGCTGATTTTATCTTCAAATGCAGTTAACGCCCTTTCTCTTTTTGGCTGTTACACTTCTTGGAAAAACCGCAACCATGGTCAAATCCAACACTGCTTATTCCACACCTGCCCTTGAGCAACTCAGATGATTATAAGGAAAATGGTCATTAAAGTCACTAGTCTCATTTTAAGACCACCAACCCCAGATGTGCCCTCAGATGCTACCAGGCAACCCTACTGCATCTCTGTTTTACACTTCTTCCTCTCACTTCACCTCTCACCTCCGATAACCTTTCCCCTTTCCTCATCCTCAGCTAGGAACCTTCCCTCCTGGCTCACTGAGAGGACATGAATACCTGGAAGAGAAAGTCTCCTGCTTCCTGTCCTCAAGTCAGCCTGCCCCAGCCCTTTCCCCCTTCAGGCCTGCCACCCAACCTGCAGCATGGCTCCCTGTGGGCACTGGGTGCTCCCCTTGCTTCCGAAGGGTTTGCCTTCTGGCATCCGTGTCTCCTGTACCATCATTTTCCTTGCAGTTGGCACGTAAATAGGCTGTGACATCTCCCCACCTTGAAGGCATCAGTAAATACATAACAACCAGCTCCCACCTCTCCATTTACTCTCCCCGTCCACTTCCTGCTCCATTTCTCCAGTTTCCTCTCAGGTGTTTCTGTCCTTGCTGTCTTCACTGTCTCCTGCACTCCAGGGAGGCTGTGTCAGCCGGGCGGCCAGTGACCTCCATGTTTCCAGATCCAGGTCTAGTTCTCGTTCTCTGCTTCCCCAGGTCTGACACTGTATTTAGCACAGCTTATCCCCGTTCCTTCATTAAAGACTTTCTTCACTTTTGGGATGCTGGGCTTACCTGGTTTTTCTTCTCCCAGCTGACCATTTTATTTCACTCTCCTTTGTTAGATCTGTCTTCTCTTTATGACTTTTAATTTTCAGAATGTTTTAGACATCTGATCTCAAACTCTTTCCCCATCTTTAATACCTTCACCACACTCTTATGACTTCATCCAGACCCAGTGTCTTTCATGTCCAGTGTGCAGTCTGGACTCATCTACACCACTGACTGTTGGCACTCCCACTTGGGTGCCTGGGAGGCTCTTCAGCTTAACCTGTCCAAAGTAGAACACCAGGTCTTTTCCTTCCCTCCAGGCCTGCTCCTTCTCTTTTTCTTTCAGTAAAGGGTATTATCCATTATGCATTTGCTCTGGTCCCCAGCCTTCTAGTTAGCTTTGTCTCTTCTTTTCCTCATACACCACATCCAGTGTGTGAGCGAGTCCCTGTTAACTCTACTTTCAAAATAATCTAGAATCCCATCACATCACCACCTCTGCTGCTGCCACCCTGGCTCAGCATCTCTCACACAGACTGCAGCATTCTTGTAATTCATTTCTGTTTCTACTCCTTGGCTCCAAACAGTTTGGAAATGCTTTCAGCTCAAAGTAGCAGAGGTTACCCCCATCCCCCCACTGGACTCCTAGTGATCTAAATAAATAATGGCTTTTATTTTACTCTTATGTATCAATAAAAGAAATTTAAAAGTAGATTGTTCCAACAATGATTCAGACATTCCCTAGTATCATCAGGAAGTCTGAGTCCTTTTTCTTCTGCTATCATTAGCCAAACTTTCATTCTAACTTTTTCATTCAAGATGGCCACCACACCTCCGGGCATTGATGTTTCTCGATGGGGAATGTGGAGGTGAGCCAAAGGGCTTACCTCCCAGTGAATCATCTTTTTTAAAAAAAGAAAAAGAAAACATTTTCTAGAAGCACCTCCGTGACTACAAAAGAGTGGGAAATATCATCTTGTAGCTGAACACAGTGTCACATAGAATAAAGTCAGAACTCTGGTAGTGAAGAAAAGGATAGGAGATACGTGGTAAGCAACAGCCCCAGCAGGTTATGACCTTGAGACTTGTCACTTGCTGTTCCCTCTTCACAGAATCTCTTCTGCTTCCTCGCACTCAGGACTTGGCTCCCGTGCTGCCTCTTCCTGAGCCTACCCTTCCCCAGCCATCCTACACCACTGACGCCTCCTCATTCTCCATCCTCTTACCCTGTTCTTGGTTTTTGTGTTTTGTGTTGCATTTGTAGAACAAAACCAAAACTGTGATTTGTTATTTACAAGCATCAAATGGCCAGGAACTGTGCCTTCATTGCTGTGAAGATTTAGAACAGTATCTGGCTGAGTATAAACTTTGAATGAAATGAAATGAATGAATAAATGAAAGAAGAGGGGGAGGGGGAAAGGAATGGAGGGAGAAGGGAACGGAAGGTGGGATCAGGGAATGTGCGTTCCTTATGTGTAAAAGAACTTGCTAAAAGAATGTGTGAACTCAGAGAAATCCTTGAGCTGTCATTCAGTTCTTCCAACCCCTTGTCTCAGGATGATGCCTTGGAGGGTTAGAGCTCATGGCTATAGAAGTGGCTGTGCCTCAGGCACAGATAAACTCTGCATGTTGTACTTACTAATGCTTTTAGTTACTAAAAGTTTGGATTTATAGAACAATACTTTCTGCTTACAAATAAAACATTCCTTGTTAGGGCCAAGATTGAAAGGGAAAAATCTTGTTTTTATGGTGATGTCAGCATTTTAATTTCTTTTTATTTTTATCATCTTTGAAAGTTTTCTCCCACCTTTGGACTTCCTCAGGCCATGTCGTTTCTCCCACTGTCTACTCCAGCTTCTATTCAGACGGTATTTCAAAGAGTGCTCCTAATCACTCTAACTTCGTACCTCTTCTGCCCACTCTTAAGTCCACCGTATGGGCCACCCTTTCACCTCATTTGCCCAAACCTTACTCTCTTCAGGCCTAAGTTTTTTTTTCTTCCTGCCATCGCTTTTGTCTTGGCTTCTAGACACTTTTGTCTTTTGTTTTTCCTTCTCTGAACTACTGTTTAAGGTAATACGCATAATACTTTCATTCTGTCCCAGACTTTTCCCATATTACAACAGTTCCCTCTGAGCCAGTTATCCAACCTGATTTTTCTTTTAAAAAAACAGATCTCTCCCCTTGTGAATATTTTTGTAAGTCTTTGGTGGCAACATTGCCACCATGTAAGATCTGAAGAAGCCCTCATCTGTCACAGGAATTTCGTATCACCCAGGTGACTTGGCACCAGCACGTTTTCAAATAGATAATAGTGGTGCCCTGGACTGCCTGCTTCAAAACAAACAAAAAGTGGATTATTAGAAATGCAGTCAAGGACCTGTTACTCCAGAAATACTAAACAATATACAGCCACCAGCATCGGATATATTTCCAGGTACATAGATGATGCAAAGTAAATGTTTACTGGTTAAATGGATCAATGAATGACTGCGAAATACCAAGTTGTTTAAAAATACAAAATTTTAAGTAAACTTTTATTGTCTATGTGATATTTTATGCTTTTAATCTTGCATTCTATGCTTTATTCCTAATAGGACTTTATAAACTTATCTAGTAGGCAGCTTTTTCAGAATTATTCTAAAACCTGCACAGTATTTCATGTGTGTTATTCTCAGTAGAACATCTTATACTTTAACGTTGTGTTTGAGCTTACTTCAGAAATGTACTAATTTGACTTAACCTAGCTAGTAGAAAAGTCTCCTTACAGATCTAATTATTGCACTCTTAACAGATTACAAACCTTTTTTCTCTCAAAATTGCCAGATCATCCTGAGTTTTCCCCCTCCCTCACACTAATTGGTTAGCAAGTCCCATCAGTTCTTTCTGCTTAACAGTGAACTATCACATCCTATCTTCTCCTAGCCCCCTCCTCTAATTAAGGACTTTATTAACCTGGCGCTAGTGGTAAAGAATCCACTTGCCAAGCAGGAGACAAGTTCAATCCCTGGGTTGGGAAGATCCCCTGGAGAAGGCAATGGCAACCCAGTCCAGTATTCTTGCCTGAGAAATCCCATGGACACAGGTGCCTGGCAGGCTACAGTCCAAGGGGTCTCAAAGAGTTGGACACAACTGACTCAACTTCTCACGTACCTGTCACATGACCTAATGCAGTTTCCCAGCTAATCTTCCAGTCTCTAGGCTCTTGCTCTTCCAGGCTATTACAGGACTATCATATTCATTCTAAAACTATTCTTCTGCTTAAAAAAAGTCTAAAGTAGAGCATTATTTTGATAATAATATATGCCAGGGTTACCCTTCCATCTGTATTTCGTATCCCACTTCTCTAATTCAGTATACAGCACTCTCCGTTCTATGATCGGTCCTGTCTTTGCACATGCTGTCTGCCCTTTGAATAACAAGATCCCCCTCCTTCCCTTCAGGCTGCTCAAAGGTCTGTCCAATGTGAAACCTTTTCTTCCTCCCCGAGGCAATGTTAGGAATTCTGTGCACTGAAATTCCATAGCACTTCATTCCTCATTACATCACACTGTGTGGTTTTGTTTGTTTGTTTTAGTAAGTCCTCACTATTCATCAATAATCATGAACTAATTTTTCACAATATAATACATTTCCTCTTTTGACAGATGTCTTAAGTGTACAAATTTGTCCTCTGTCAAATTTCATGGTTAACCAAAAGACAAGTTAATGCAATCTAACCTATCAGTGGTAATTATAACTTCAACTAATAATAAATGCATTTCAATAATAATTTAAGGTGATAATTATTCAAGAAACTGGCCTCCTAAGGTTAACTTTAGATTATATCAGCAATATCATACATCACACACATTAGCAAAGTCATACAAAAAATTGGGGGCCAGAAATTTCAACCTAAATTTACTTCTTATCTAATCCAATATCCCTTTTAGATTCTATGGCTTTTTTATAGGGTAGTCCTAGTTTTTATTACAGTATTTAGCATTGTATATATTACTATTGATGTTTGTAGTTTTAAACTCTTTAATGCTTTTATTTTACTTGATTTCCATGGCACTCTCAAGGTCAATATTATAATCCTATTTTAAGAAAGTGAGTGATCTCAGACTCAGAGAATTTGAGTAATTTGCTTGAATTCTCATAGTCAAAGAAAGAAAGTGAAATTGCTCAGTTGTGTCCAACTCTTTGTGACCCCATGGACTGTAGCCTACCAGGCTCCTCCATCCATAGTATTTTCCAAGCAAGAGTACTGGAGTGGGTTGCCATTTCCTTCTCCAGGGGATTTTCCTGACCCAGCAATCAAACCCGAGTCTCCCGCATTGCAGGCAGATGCTTTACCATCTAAGCCACCAGGGAAGCTGAGTCTCATAGTCTAAGGACAATACAAATATCCGAATCTTCTTTCTGAAACTGTATTCATATCATATCCTCTTTTTAATGATGCCAAAGGCAGAGGCAATAAAATTTTGAAACCAAACACTATGGGTTAAGAAAGGCAAATGTGGGTGGGGGGGGTGTGGTCAAGATGGCAGAGTATTAGGACATGAGGTTTACCTCCTCCACAAATACATCAAAAATATATCTACATGTGGAATGACTGTCATAGAATATCTACTGAATGCTGGCAGAAGACCTCAGACCTCTGAAAGGATGAGAAAATCTCCACATAACCTAGTAGAACAAAAGAAAAAAGAAAAGCAAAAAAGTAAGAAAGGAATGAGAACCTGCCTTCCTGGGAGGGAGCTGTGACAGAGGAAAGGTTCTTGCACCCTGGGAAGTCTCCTCACGGGGATATCAGCTGGAAAAGAGGGGGAGCTTTGGAGCCTTGGAGAATGCAGCAACTGTTTTTGCCTCCGCTAGAACGGAGAGAGACCTGCACAGTCAGTGCCACCCCTCTGCACTCACCACCCCGAAACACAAGCCCACCAGTGTGGTTGGGGGCTTGGTAGAGAAGCTCAGGCGTCAGAGATCAGATCCAGGGAGTAAAGTGGGGTGGGCTATGCAGAAACCTCAAGATGCTCGAGTCTGCAACTGCACCTGAGGATGTAGGCAGGAGCAGCCTGGTCTGCTTCAGAGGCTGGTCATCACTGTGTGGGTGGTGTGCAAGGGCAGGGATGGAACTCGCCATTACAACCTTTTTTCCTTTGTGAGCTCTCAGATGTCAAGACGCAGCCTGCGTGAGCTCCAGGAGCAGTCGTAAGCCACCACTGCCCCTAGGGCTTCAGAGGTGGTTGTGAGCTACCACCGCTGCCCTCCTCTGTGCTCAGGACAGGTCTCCAGCCAATGATTTTGTCCTTCTGGACTCCCTGTGCAGTCACAAGCTGCCTCTGTCCCCATTGCATGTTCTAGGGGCATGTATGAGCCGCCACCACTGCTGAGAACCCCATGACTGGGCACCAGCAACTGCATCTGGATATCCTCTTCAAGGGGATAATGACTAGCCCACACTAAGGAAAGAGGCAACAAACATCTATACAATAAACAGCCCTCACACCAGAAATATTCATCCCACATGAGCTACATAGGGATGCTGCCACATATAAATAGGCCTCCAAGACCACAGTACATAACTGTTTCTCCTAAACTCAGAGTAAGAGAAATAGAAATAAAATGAAGCAGAGGAATCACTCCCAGTTAAAAGACTAAAAGAACTCCCTTGAAAGAACAGACAATGAAACAGACCTCTTCAGTTAATAG
Source organism: Bubalus bubalis (assembly GCF_019923935.1). Taxonomy (NCBI): domain Eukaryota; kingdom Metazoa; phylum Chordata; class Mammalia; order Artiodactyla; family Bovidae; genus Bubalus; species Bubalus bubalis. Next base: position 82,523,780 of record NC_059158.1, read on the forward strand.
ACACCAATCTCAAAAACAAGATAATGAAAATACTGAAGGAATTAAGAAAGGCTGTCAACAGAAATGCAGAGTACTTAGAAAGGAACTAGAAAATGTAAAAAAAAAAAAAAAAAAGAACCAAGGAAAATTATAAAACTCATTTACCAAGACAAAAACTGAACTAATGACAATGAATAACGGAATAAATAATGCAGAAAAATGAATAAGTAACCTGGAAGATAGAATAATGAAAAACACCCAATCAGGACAAAAGATCAATGAAAAAGAAAAAATGAAAGCAATATATGAGACCTTTGGATAATTTACCATGCCAATCTATGCATAATAGGGATTCCAGAAGGGGAAGAAAGAGAAAGAGAGCTCAACACCACATATAAAGAAATTATGGCTAAAAACTTCCCAAAACCTAAAGAAACAGACACCCAGGTCCTATAAGAAGCGCAGAGGTAGGAAATCAATCACACACTAATATATCAAAACCAGTAGTTGTGAGGAGAGTACAAATGCAGGATATTGAAAATGCACTTGAAATGAAAAGATCAGCAACTTAAAAGTAATCTTGTTTATATACAGACTGCTATATCACAGCCTCATGGTAACTGCAAATTGAAAATCTCTAATAGATACAGAAAAAGAAATCCAAACACTGAAGTTAGTCATCAGATCACAAGAGAAAAAAAGGGGAGGGAAGGAAAAACACCTACAAAAACAAATTCAAAGCAATTAACAAAATGGCACCAAGAACATACATATTGATAATTACCTTAAACGTGAATGTATTAAATGTTTCAACCAGAATGTATAGACTGGCTGAAAAATAAACTTAAAATGTATTAAAGACCTAAATATAAGACCACCTGGTACTATAAAACTCTTAGAGAAAAACATAAATTTTTGACATAAATTGCAGTAGTATCTTTTTGGATCCATCTCCTAGAGTTATGGAAATAAAAACAAGTAAAAATGGGTAGGCTCTATGTAAACTCTAAAGCTTTTTGCATAGCAAAGGAAACAAACCATAACAAAAAGATAACCCACAGAGTGGGAGAAAATATTTGCAAATGATAAGACTAATGCGATTAATCTCCAAAGTCTATAAACACTTCATGTAGCGCAATATCAAAAAAATAAATCACCCAATCAAAAAATAGGCAGAAGACCTAGATTGACATCTCTACAAAGAAGACACACAGATGACCAAGAGACTCATGAAAAGATGCTCAATACTGCTAATTATTAGAGAAATGCAAATCAAAATTACGGTAAGATATCACCTCACACCACTCAGAATGGCCATCACCAAAAAGTCTACAAACAGTAAACACTGGAGAGAATGTGGAGGAAAGGAAACCCTACTACCCTGCTGATGGCAGTGTGCATTGGTACAGCCACCATGGAGAACAGTATGGAGGGTTCTTAAAAGCTAAAAATAGAGCTACCATATATGTGAGCCAATAATCCCACTCCTGGGCATATATCCAGACAAAGTCCTGGTTTGAAAGGATACATGCACCCAATGTTCGTTGTAACAGTGTCTACAATAGGGAACACATGGAAACAACCTAAATCCTCATTGATAGATGAATGGATACGGAAAATGTAATACAAATGGACAATGGAATATGACTCAGTCATTAAAAAGAATGAAATGATGCCATTTGCAGTAACATGGATGGACCTGGAGACTATCATACTAAGTTAAGTAAGTCAGACAAAGACAAATATCATATATCACTTATGTGTTGAATCTAAAAAATACAAATGAACTTATTTACGAAACAGGAACAGACTCACAGAAATCAAACTTACGGTTACCAAAGGGGAAAGGTCAAGGAGAAGGGATAAGTTGGGAGTTTAGGATTGATATATACACACACTACTATACTTAAAATAGATAACTGAGAAGGACTGACAGTGTAGTACAGGGAACTCTGCTCAATATTCTCTAATAGCCTAACCAGGAAAAGAATTTGAAAAAGAATAAATATATGCATATGTATAACTGAGTCACTTCACTGTATACCTAACTATACTCCAGTATAAAATGAACATTTTTTTAAAAAGAATAGCTTTATTTTCATCTATAAAAAAGAATTTCTTAGACAAGCAGAAACTAAAAGAAACAGCATTACTAAATCCTAGAGGAAATATCAAAAGTTCTTCTCTGAATAGGAAAGAAATAAGAATATATAGGAAAGAGAAAATCACAATTAGCAGGACCCTTAGTATCCTAACCTTATCCTAATAAGCCAGGACACAGGTTAAAAAAAATAAAATAAAAAATTTCAGTGAAACTAATGATAACCGCAATGAACAGTAAAAGATGTAAAAGAGGACATCAAAATTATAAAATGTGTATGAGGAGAGTAAGAAAAAGTAGATTTTTTTTTTTCATATCTTAAAATGTGTTTGAGCCTATATGACTACCAGTCTAAGGCAAGTAGATATAGGATGTGATTAACATACTTGAAAAACAGGATAACCACAAATCAAAAACATAACAGTAGATTCACAGAAACCAGGAAGAAGAGAACATAAGTATAATACAAGAGAAAATCATCAAGCCACAAAAGAAAACAAACAGAAAAAGGGATAAAGCAGAAATATAAAATCAATGGGAAAGTAGGGTTAAAATGGCAGTAGTTAGTTATCCCTCAATAATTACCTTAAATGTCAATGGACTAAATGCTCCAATCAAAAGAGACAGAGTAGCAAATTGGATTAAGAAAGAAGGAAAAAAAACCCAAGTGTCTACAATATGCTGCCTGCAAGAAACCCACTTTAGGTCAAAGGACACACAAAGATTGAAAGTGAAGGGATGGAAAACATATTTCCTGGAAATGAGAAGAAACTGGGGGTAGTATTGCTCATATCAGACAAAATGGACTTTAAAAGGAGAAATTCACTGATTCAGTTATACATATATTTACTCTTTTTTCAAATTCTTTTCCCATTTAGGTTATTAGAGAATATTGAGCAGAGTTCCTATGCCATAAAGAAAGTTAGAGGAGCACACTATATAATGACAAAAGAATCAATACAAGATTTTACACTTGTCTACATATTGCATAGGGGATTGGAATGCAAAAGTAGAAAGTCAAGAGATAACTAGACAACTGGCAAGTTTGGCCTTGGAGTACAAAATGGAGCAGGGCAAAGGCTAACAGTTTTGTCAAGAGAACACACTGGTCATAGCAAATGCCGTTTTCCAACAAACCAAGAGATGCCTCTACACGTCACCACATGGTCATCATGTGGTGGACATGGACATCATGTCCATCATGGACATGTGATGGACATCATGGACATCACCACATGGTCAATACTGAAATCAGATTGATTATATTCTTTGTAGCCAAAGATGGAGAAGTTCTATACAGTTAGCAAAAATAAGACCTGGAGTTGACTGTGGCTCAGATCATCAGCTCCTTATTGTGAAATTGAGGTTCAAATTGAAGACAGTAGGGAAAATCATTAGACCATGCAGGTATGACCTAAATCAAATTTTTTATGATTACACAGTGAAAGTTACAAATAAATTCAAGGGAGTAGATCTGGTAGACAGAATACCTGAAGAACTATGGACAGAGGTTCATAACACTGAGGAGGAGGCAGTGACCAAAACCATCCCAAAGAAAAAGAAATGCAACAAGGCAAAATGGTTGTCTGAGGAGGCTTTACAAATCGCTGAGGAAAGAAGAGAAGCAAAAGGCAAGGAAGAAAGAGATATATCCAACTGAATTCAGAGTTCCAAAGAATAGCAGGGAGAGATAAGAAGGCCTTCTTAAGTAAACATTGCAAAGAAATAGTGGAAAACAATAGAATGGGAAAGACTAGAGATCTCTTCAAGAAAATTGGAAATATCAAGGGAATATTTCATGCAAAGATGAAAATGAAAAAGGACAGAAGCAGTAAGGACCTGACAGAAACAGAAGCAATTAAGAAGAGGTGGCAAGAATGCATGGAACTATGCAAGGAAGGTCTTAATGAACTAAATAACCATAATGGTGTGGTCACTCACACCTAGAGCCAGACATCCTAGAGTGTGAAGCCAAGTGGGCCTTAGGAAGCATTACTGTGACCAAAGCTAGTGGAGGTGATGGAATTCCAGCTAAGCTATTTCAAATCCCCAAAGATGATGCTGTTAAAGTACTGCACTCAATAGATCAGCAAATTTGGAAAATTCAGCAGTGGTCACAGGACTGGAAAATGTCAGTTTTCATTCCATTCCCAAAGAAGGGTAATGCCAAAGAATATTCAAACTACCGTGCAATTGCACTCATTTCACATGCTAGCAAGATTTTGCTCAAAATCCTTCAAGCTAGGCTTTAGCAGTATGTGAACCGAGAACTTCCAGATGTACAAGCTAGATTTAGAAAAGGCAGAGGAACCAGAGATCAAATCACCAACATTCATTGGATCATGGAGAAAACAAGATTTCCAGAAAAACATCTGACTCATTGACTATGCTAAAGCCTTTGACTGTGTGAATCACAACAAACTGTGGAAAATTCTTAAAGAGAGGGGAATACCAGAGCACCTTACCTGCCTCCTGAGAAACCTGTATGTGGGTCAAGAAGCAACAGAACTGGACATGGAACAACAAACTGGTTCAAAATTGGTGGAAAGGAATATTTCAAGGCTGTACATTGTCACTCTGCTTATTTAACTTCTATGCACAGTACATATGTGAAATGGTGGGCTAGATGACTCACAGGCTGGAGTCAGGAATGCTGGGAGAATATCAACCACCTCAGATATGCACATGGTGCTACCCTAATGGCAGAAAGTGAAGAGGAACTAAAGAGCTTCTTGATGAGGGTGAAAGAGGAGAGTGAAAAAAACATGGCTTAAAACTCTGCATTCAAAAAAATAAGATCATGGCATCCAGTCCCATCACTTCATGACAAATAGAAGCAGAAAAGGTGGAAGCAGTGACAGATTTTCTTTTCTTGGACTCCAAAATCACTGAAGACAGGGACTGCAGCCATGAAATTAAAAGACGCTTCCTCCTTGGAAGAAAAGCCATGACAAACCCAGACTGTGTATTAAAAGGAAGAGACATCACTGCCGACAAAGGGCCATATAGTCAAAGCTATTGTTTTGCTGGTAGTCATGTACGAATGTGAGGGGTGGACCATAAAGAAGGCTGAGCACCAAAGAATTGATCCTTTTGAATTGTGATGTTGGAGAAGACTCTTGAGAGTCCCTTGGACAGCAAGGAGATCAAACCAGTCAATCCTAAAGGAAGTCAACCCTGAATATTCATTGGAAGGAAGGATCCTGAAGCTCCAATCCTTTGGCCACTTGATGTGAAGAGCCCACTCATTGGAAAAGACCCTGATGCTGGGAAAGATTGAAGGCAAAGGAGAAGGGGTTGGCAGAGGATGAGAGGGTTAAATAGCATCACCAACTCAATGGACATGAGTGAGCAAACTGGGAGATCATGGAGGACAGAAGAGCCTGGCATGCTGCAGTCCATGGGGTAGCAAAGAGTCACACACAACTTAGTGACTGAACAGCAGCAGCAGCAACATATATGCACTTAATGTAGGAGCACCCAAATGTCTAAAACAATACTAACAGACATAAAAGGAGAAATCGACAAGAATACAACAATAGGAGACTTTTACACCTCATTTAAATCAATGGACAGATCTTCTAGACAGGAAATGAATAAGGCAACAGAGATCCCAAGTGATACAATAATACAGTTAAGACTTAATTGATATTTTCAGGTTATTAAATCCCCCATCCCCCCCAAAAAAACACCAGAGTACACATTCTTTACATGCACCTGGAACGTTCTCTAGGATTGACCTCATACTAGGGCACAAATGGGCCTCAGTGAATTTTAAAAGTATAGAAATAATCCTAAGCATCTTTTCTGACCGCAGTGGCATGAAACTAGACATCAGTGACAGAAAAAGAAATGAGAAAAAATTATTCCGTGGGAACTAAAGAACATACTACTAAAAAAACTAATGAATAAACAGTAAAACAAAGAGGAAATTACAAAATACCTTGAGGCAAATGACAATGAAAACACAGCCATACAAAAATCTATGGAATGCAGCAAAAGCAGTTCATGGAGGGAAGTTTATAGCAATGCGGACTTTCCTCAAAGTAACAAGAAAAATCTTGAATAACCTAATTTGCCACTTAAAAGAATTAGAAAAAGAACTAGTAAAACCTAAAGTTAGCAGAAGGAAGGAAATGATAAAGATCAAATAAGTAATACAGATTTAAACCAATAGAAAATATCAATAAAACCAAGAGCTAGTTCTTTAAAGAGGAAAGCTTCTGCACAGCAAAGGAAACCATAAGCAAAATGTAAAAATTCAAAGAATGGGAGAAAATATTTACAAATGATGCAGCCGACAAGGGCTTAGTTTCCAAACTATACAAACAGCTTATACAACTCAACAGCTAAAAAAAAAAAAAAAAAAAAAAAACCCACTTTAAAATGGGCAGAAGACCTAATTTGACATTTCTCCAAGGAAATATATAGGCACATGAAAAGATACTCAACATAGCTAATTAGGGAATTGCAAATCAAACTGCAATGAAATACCACCATACACCAGTCAGAATAGCTATTATTAAAAACTCGACAAGTAACAAATGCCGGAGAAGATATGGAGAAAAAGCGACCCTCCTACACTGTTGTTGGTGGGAATATAAGTAGGTACAGCCACTATGGAAAACAATAATGGAAGTTCCTGAGAAAACTAAAAATAGAAACACTGTTTGATTCAGCAGTCCCACTCCTGTGTATATATCCAGACAAAACTCTGATCTAAAAAAGAAACATGCACCATTATGTTCACAGCAGCACTATTCACAATAGCCAAGACGTGGAAACAACCTAAACACCCATCAACAGAGGAATGGATAAAGCAGTAGTGGTACATATATACAATGGAATATTACTCAGCCATGAAAAACAGAATGAAATCACGCCATTTGCAGCAACATGGATTAGGGATTATCATAATAGGTGAAGTAAGTCAGAAAGAGAAAGACAAATAGCATATGATATCACTTACATGTGAAATCTAAAATATGACAAATGAACCTATCTACAAAACAGACTCATGGATGTAGCAGAGAGCTGTGGTTGCCATGGGGAAGAGAGTCCAGGGAAGGAAGGAAGTGGGAGGTTGGGGTTAACAGATGTAAGCTAATGGAATGGATAAACAACAAGGGTCTACTGTATAGCACAAAATTGTATCTTCAGTATCCTGTGATTAACCATAATGGAAAAGAATATTAATAAAAGTGTATATTTGTATAACTGAATCACTTTCTGTACAGCAGAAATTCACATACCATTGTAAGTCAACTATATGTCAATAAAACTTTTAAAAAGACAAATGGTTATATAGTAACCTGGATTGTTTTGACATCATGTAAAAGAGTAGATGCAAAGCCCACAGAGGTTCCTGTTTTTTCATGATTTTTTTTGTATTTGTTAAAACATACATAACATAAAATTTGCCCTGTTAGCCATTCTTCAGGGTGTGGTTCAGTGGCATTAAGTACATTGACATTTTTATGTAACCATCACCATGATCCATCTTGAGAACTTTTTCTTCATTTCAAACTGAAATTCTATACCCTAACTCCCCATTTCCTGCAGGCCCTGACAATCACCATCTACTTTTTGCCTCTATGAATTTGATTCCCCTAGATACCTTTTATAAATGGAACCATACAATACTTGTTCTTTTTATGTTGGCTTATTTCAGTTAATTCAATGTTTTCAAAGGTTATCTATGTTGTGTGTGGCACATCAGAATTTCCTTCCTTTTTAAGTTGAAATAATATGCCTTTACATATATATACCATGTTTTGTTTATCCATGCATCCACTGATGGATATTTGGATGGTTTCCACCTTTTGGCTGCTGTGAACACTGGTGTACAAATATTTCATTAGGTCCCTGCTTTCAGTTCTTGGGGGTGTATACCCAGAAGTGGAAGAGCTGGATTATATGGCATGTTCTCTTTCCTTACAAAATAGAATCAGGATAAATTGCTTTTAAGTTTTTATTTGTATGTGTGCGCTTTAATTCTAGGAATTCAGTGACTCCATTGGTATAGTCCATGGAATTCTCTAGGCTAGAATACTGGAGTGAGTAGCCTTTCCCTTCTCCAGGGTATCTTCCCAACCCAGGGATCGAACCCAGGTCTCCCACATTGTGGGCAGATTCTTTACCAGCTGGACCACAAGGGAAGCCCAAGAATACTGGAGTGGGTAGCCTATTCCTTCTTCAGTGGATCTCCCCAACCCAGAAATCAAAACAGGGTCTCTTGCATTGCAGGTGGATTCTTTACCAACTGAGCTATCAGGGAAGCCCCAGCAAAGTGATCAGAATAGCGTATATAAATAAGGAATTTTATAAATCCCTACCATGCATCCTGTGCTAACAGATACTTATAAGATCCAATACCTAAAAAATATAACTATACAGAAATAAAGTGTGAGCCATCAGTGTGCTAGACAAGAGTGCAGTGACTAAAATGTTTTTGAAGATCATTTTATGACAGGAAATGTTTACTATACAATGTTGAGTCAGAATCAGAATCCCAAACGTGACTCTAACTTTTATATATGTAAGCAACATATTTGTTTGCATTTAAATATTTATAAATTGATTTCCACTCATAAAGATAGGAAATGTACCAAAATGTGGTAATCTCTAGTTGGTGGGAATATGAGGGATTATTTTTCTCCTTTATACTTTTCTATAGTTTTCCAAATTTTCTGAAGTGTCCATGCATTGTTTTATAATCTTAAAAAACAGGTATTAAAATGATTCTCAAAATTTAGTATTTTAGTGATTAGAAAGGACTGAATAGATTTAATTTCTGGCAGAGCCTGCCAGAAAATTATACCCAAGACTAAATACCTAACTCTTTTTCCTTAGAAGAAGATAAAATAGGATTAAAATACTGGGATTAATATGTTAAGGTTATAATATGGCAAGTGGGTATCTAGTGTTTGAGGTACGTATACACATTAAGGCACGTCTGGAGTAAAATTCCTAATTGCCCACCCTAAACGTTATCATTAAGATGTTCTCCAGTACCCTTGCCTGGAAAATCCCATGGATGGAGGAGCCTGGTGGGCTGCAGTCCATGGGGTCGCTAAGAGTCGGACACAACTGAGCGACTTCACTTTCACTTCTCACTTTCATGCATTGGAGAAGGAAATGGCAACCCACTCCAGTGTTCTTGCCTGGTAAATCCCAGGGATGGGGGAGCCTGGTGGGCTGCCGTCTATGGGGTCGCACAGAGTCGGACACGACTGAAGCGACTTAGTAGCAGCAGCAAGATGTTCTCACCTGCTTCCTAGCTGCCTGCCTGTTAAGTTGCTTCATTCATGTCCAACTCTGTGCAACCCTATGGACTATAACCTACCAGGCTCCACTGTCCACGGGATTCTCCAAGCAAGAATACTGAAGTAGGTTGGTTGCCATGCCCTTCGACACGGTATCTTCCTGACCCAAGGATCGAACCTACATCTCTTACTTCTCCTGCACTGGCAGGCAGGTTCTTTACCACTAGTACCACCTCGGAAGCAGAAGTCAGAAAGCAGATCTCAGAGACAGACTTGTCCTGTGCAATCAAATTGATCCTCCTGAATTGTACTTCTAAGAGTTTAGATTGTGCAGAGGCTGTTTCTTTCTAGAAGATTTTGGTCCCAGGAATAATGACTGAAAAGTAAGTCACAACGAATATGCATTTTATAGATTTGCCTATAATGAACATTCTCTCACTGTGACCAGACCAACCCCACCTTTATTGTTTGAGAAATCATCCACTGTCCATACAGTCTCTTTAGGGACTTATAACTCCTAAGGTACTTCTTTTGTTTATATTTAAATTGCACTTCATTTGAAGCAAACTATACTTTAATAAAGTAAGATTTCAACCATCAAAACAAAAGCTGTAAAATGTTTTCCATAACCAAATGTTCTTTGTTTCTAGATAATTATATGACATTATCTCGTTTAATTGATTTCTTAAGAAGATGTGGAAAACTTGAAGATGTTCCACGATTTTTCTTAATGGCTGAGAAACGTAACTCCAGAGCAAAACTGGAGCCAGGATTTCAGTACTGTAAAGGATTATATCTTTGGTAAATCTGTTAGCAAATAAACTCTATATAATGTTTTTTTTCTCATTGAATTACAAAATTTCTGCATTTTAAAGTGATAGTTTTATTTACTAAATAAATTATAAATGATTTAAAGTTGGTAGTGATTGAAATAAGTAATTCTTTTTCTTTTTAACATCTAACAAGGTATACTGGAGAACCAAATGATGCCCTTCGACATTTTAATAAAGCTCGGAAAGACAGTGACTGGGGCCAAAATGCCCTTTATAATATGATAGAAATCTGTTTGAATCCAGATAATGAAACTGTTGGAGGTGAAGTATTTGAAAATCTGGATGCAGATCTGGGGTGAGTAGTAGTTGACAAGATACACTTTAAAAAAAAAAAAAAAAAAACACTTGTTAAGGGCAAATAAGCAAGGGTATTTTATAAGGAGAACTAAATTCCAGGAGAGCACTAGTGAAAGTTTAGTGAATAAATCAGCTGGAATAACTCTTCTCTGAAACAAGTATGAAATGCTTATAGGTGTCCTAAATCAGAATAGATGTTATTAAAGACAGCCGCCCAGTTACTCTGTAAAAAATGGGATGAATTGTAGAGTTTGATTACTTAGGAAAAAATTGCCCACATAACAGTAACTTCTAACATGATAGCTATCTGCCAAACCTTGTGCTCTATACTGTATTAACACACTGTCTTATTAATATTTATTCCCTATTACAACATTGTGAAAAAGCTCAGAGCTAACCTGTCTAGTGTGATGGAGTTAGAGTACGGTGGAGGCGAGCTTTAGGTTGAGTCCCGCCTGGCCTCAGCCGCCTGCCGCTCGCCTTGTGGTGCAGCCCGGCTCAGGGGTTGTGTTTCTCAGTGTGCGTTTGTTGCTTGCCCTCTCCTCAGAATCGGGGAAGGCAGGAGGGCAGCGTGAGGATGTAAAGGGAATAGAAGAGACAGTTTCTGCCTGTTGCAGAACATGCGATTGACCTGGTAGGCAAGACAGTATTTGAAACCATTCAATCTCCAACAAAACAGAAATGGGTTAAATTGATGTTAAGTGTTGGAGGAATTCATAGAAATCATAGCAGTTGGGGGAAGCTGCATAGAGGAGTGGGAGAAAACAGGACCCAGTTGCTGAGATGTGTCAGTGACAACTTTGAAGGCCTGGATTATAGAGGCCCACTGAAGGATTTACAGTAAGGGAGAGGCATTTTTATTTTTTGTTTGTTTTAGAAAGGTTAAAGTATCTTGCTGTTGTTATGCAACTAAAGGCTGTCCACGTGGAAATCTTCAGCCATGGGTTGAACACACCAAACTCAGAATATAGAACTCAAAAGGGGAGTCACAGCTGGAGTTACAGATTTGGGGGACCAGTGCTGAGTGGGTAGTCGGGACCCCATGAATGACCTGTTTTCAAGTAGAATGCAGTAACGGAAGTCTAAGACCTAAATTTGGGGTGTGCTAACATTCAAGGAGATTGGAGGAGGAAGAGAGGTAAGGAAAGGACAATGACTTTGGTGGAAAGAGAAGGAAAACTGTAATCTTCACAAAAAACAAAGAAGAGGAACTTGGGAGAAGGTTACCAACAGTGTAAAATCTTTTACAGAAGGTAAAAGAAAAGCCTGAGAAGATCAGTGGCTTCAGTGATTATTGAAAGTGAAAGTGAAGTAGCTCAGTCACGTCTGACTCTTTGCAACCTTGTGGACTGTAGCCTACCAGACTCCTCCCTCCATGGGATTCTCCAGGCAAGAATACTGGAGTGGGTTGCCACTTCCTTCTCCAGGAGATCTTCCCGACCCAGGGATCGAACCCTGGTCTCCCGCGTTGCAGGCAGACGCTTTAACCTCTGAGCCACCAGGGAAGCCCAGTGATTATTGGGCTTTGAGAATTTAATTTCCTTTTGTTAATTGATTTACTAATACATTATATTCAGGTGTGGGTCAGTATATAAGAAAATTGCTATTGCACAAATTGTTATTGCACTTAAAATGTACAACCTTTTGAAAAATACAGAATTTCTTTGCTTAAAAGTCTAATAGGCAACAGGGAGAAGAAAATTAAGTACACTTTATATGTCTGCAAACTTAGATTCAAATCCTAGGTTTAATATAGATATGTGACCTTTGGAAAATTATTAATACTTTCTCTGTTGGAGCCTTGGTTTTCTCATATATAAAATGGATTCAACATTGATTGAATGAAGTAATATAGTGCTTGGCACATAGTAAGAACTTTAACATAGTTACTCTCTGCTCCCTCCTTTTTAAAAATTAATTTTTTTAAATTGAAGTACAGTTTATTTACAGTATTTTATAGTCTTTTTTTTTTTTCATTTTCTGAGCAAATATGCTGTTTGATAATTGGATGATTCTACTTATCCTGAATTCAGTTTTGTATTAGTGAAATGAATACACTTACCACAGGTAGATAGTATCCAGTTTTTGTTTTCAATTTAAAGTGAATAAATGTCTAATGATGTTTGATTGAAGCTATGTTAGTTTTGTTTTTTTTAAACTAACTGTGCTTTAATTTATATTAGAAAAGAATAAGTGACGTTCTTCAATAGGATTAGTTTTAAATTGGTGAGAAAAGTAGAAACCAGTGTACCCTCAAGCTCATTCTAATCGCAATGAATTTTGTTTCATGAGTAGTCGATATTAACAGATTTATTTTTAATTGTATACAGTAATTCAACTGAGAAGCAAGAGTCTGTGCAGTTAGCAGTGAGAACAGCAGAAAAGCTCCTTAAAGAACTAAAACCTCAGACTGTTCAGGGTCAAGTACAACTTCGCATAATGGAAAACTATTGCCTGATGGCCACCAAACAGAAATCTAATGTGGAGCAGGCATTGAATACCTTCACCGAAATAGCAGCATCTGAGGTTAGTAGATTTTCTTTTTCAACTTCACATGTTACCTTTCCTTGCTGTGTTTAGTCGCATAGTTGTGTCCAGCTCTTTGCAACCCCATGAACTGTAGCCTGCCAGGCTCCTCTGTCTGTGGGGATTCTCCAGTCAAGAATACTGCAGTGGGTTGCCATGCCCTCCTCCAGGGGAACCTTCCCAACCCAGGGATCAAACCCAGGTCTTCCACATTGCAGGCAGATTCTTTACCATGTACTCCACCAGTACCTTTCCTTGGTGGTGTAGAAATACGTGTTTTTATTAGTTGTTTATTTTCTGAAGATTGACTTCATTATTTACAATTATTAAAAATTAGGTATACAGTTTGGTATGATTTTCCATCAGGCACCTTTGTTTTCAGAGGAGGCATTGTTACATGCTTATGTGTTATCAGTTCCATTCAGTCGCTCAGTCATGTTCAACTTTTTGTGACCCCATGGACTGCAGCATGCCAAGCCTCCCTGTCCATCACCAACTCCCAGAGTTCACTCAAACTCATGTCCATTGAGTTAGTGATGCCATCCAACCATCTCATCCTCTGTCATCCCCTTTTCCTCCCACCTTCAGTCTTTCCCAGCATCCAGGTCTTTTCAAATGAGTCAGTTCTTCACATCAGGTGGCCAAAGTATTGGAGTTTCAGCTTTAACATCAGTCCTTCCAATGAATATTCAGGACTGATTTCCTTTAGGATGGACTGGTTGGATCTCCTTGCTGTCCAAGGGATTCTCAAGAGTCTTCTCCAACACCACAGTTCAAAAGCATCATTTCTTCAGTGCTCAGCTTTCTTTCTAGTCCAACTCTGACATCCATACATAACTACTGGAAAAGCCATAGCTTTAACTAGACGGACCTTTGTTGGCAAAGTAATGTCTTTGCTTTGTAATATGCTGTCTAGGTTGGTCATAACTTTTCTTCCAAGGAGCAAGAATCTTCTAATTTCGTGGCTGCAGTCACCATCTGAAGTGATTTTGGAGCCCCCAAAAGTAAAGTCAGCCACTGTTTCTCCATCTATTTGCCATGAAGTGATGGGACTGGATGCCATGATCTTAGTTTTCTTACTGTTGAGTTTTAAACCAACTTTTTCACTCTGTTCTTTCACTTTCATCAAGAGGCTCTTTAGTTCTTCACTTTCTGCCATAAGGGTGGTGTCATCTGCATACCTGAGGTTATTGATATTTCTCCTGGCAATCTTGATTCCAGCTTGTGCTTCATCCAGTCCAGCATTTCTCATGATGTACTCTGCATAGAAGTTAAACAAGCAGGGTGATCAATATACAGCCTTGATGTACTCCTTTCCTGAATGGAACCAGTCTGTTGTTCCATGTCCAGGTCTAACTGTTGCTTCTTGACCTGCATACAGATTTCTCAGGAGGCAGATTAGGTGGTCTGGTATTCCCATCTCTTTCAGAATTTTCCATAGTTTGTTGTGATCCACATACTCAAAAGCTTTGGCATAGTCAATAAAGCAGATGTTTTTCTGGAACTCTCTTGCTTTTTTGATGATCCAGCCAATGTTGGCAATTTGATCTCTGGTTCCTCTGCCTTTTCTAAATCCAGCTTGAACATCTGGAAGTTCATGGTTCACATACTGTTGAAGCCTGGCTTGGAGAATTTTGAGCATTACTTTACTAGCGTGTGAGATGCGTGCAATTGTGTGGTAGTTTGAGCATTCTTTGGCATTGCCCTTCTTTGGGATTGGAATGAAAACTGACCTTTTCCAGTCCTGTGGCCACTGCTGAGTTTTCCAAATTTGCTGACATATTGAGTGCAGCACTTTCACAGCATCATCTTTTAGGGTTTGAAATAGCTCTACTGGAATTCCATCACCTCCACTCACTTTGTTCATAGTGATGCTTTCTAAGGCCCACTTGACTTCACATTGAGGATGTCTGGCTCTAGGTGAGTGATCACACCATCGTGAGTATCTGGGTCATGAAGATCTTTTTTGTATAGTTCTTCTGTGTATTCTTGCCATCTCTTCTTAATATCTTCTTCTTCTGTTAGGTCCATACCATTTCTGTCCTTTATTGTGCTCATCTTTGTATGAAAAGTTCCCTTGGAATCTCTAATTTTCTTGAAGAGATCTCTAGTCTTTCCCATTTTATTGTTTTCTACTATTTCTTTGCATTGATCACTGAAGAAAGGCTTTCTTATCTCTCCTTGCTATTCTTTGAAACTCTGTATTCAAATGTGTTGTTATATTTATTTCTATTACAATGGTGAGTTCTAGAGAAGGCAAATTCTGCAGGAGGGCCAAAATTAATTCCCAAGGGAATGGTTTTATCATCTATGTTATAGGTATAGCCTAGGTTAACCTACTAAGTGAAAATAAATACCTGAGTGCCTTGATATCTCCTTTTCACTTATGTGAACCTGAAATTTTTCCAGCTCTAAGGACTAAATGAGATCAGTACTGACAACTTGTAATTCAGTCATGCAAATAATACTACTATTCTTTAGCAAGACTGTTATCACTCCTGCAGCAGTAATAATAATATTTAACAATAATGAATTTTATTGTTAGATCAAAGACTCTCTTTTCACCCCATTCAAATCCACCACCCTTGTTACCCTCTGGGCCATCTATTTTCCCTTCTCTCATACAGTGCTCTACTCTCCAGTTACTTGTTATTAAGGAGAGAATCCTAGGTACCCATTCCATCAATGGGGTTCCCTGGTGTCTCAGTGGTAAATAATCCACTTGCCAATGCAGAAGACATGGGTTCAATCCCTGGTTCAGGAAGATGCCCTGGAGAAGGAAATGGCAACCCACTCCCATATTCTTGCCTGGGAAATGTCATGGACAGAGGAGCCTAGTGGGCTATAGTCCATGGGGTCACAAAGAGTCGTACATGACTTAGTGACTAAACAACAGCTCCATCGACAGTTGGTCATAGCTAGTTCTAAGTATACACTAGTTATGTTCTTCCACCGTGAAAGACTGGTAATTTGGGGCCTCTCAGAGGATATACAGAATTTTGCTGTATTTTCTTCTGGTTCAAAGATCACAGTGACAACAATAAACCAAAACCCTTTGCTGACCTTCCCCTGCCTCTGGACCCTGGAGGGCTTTGGAACACCTACAGCTCCTGTTGGTGCTTGGGTGCAGTATCCTTGGTGGCACTTGACCACCACCCTCAGCCCTCCTGGGAACAAAACAGCGAGGCAGCAGCTACACAGGTGCACCCTCATGCCGAGCTTCTGCTGGCACTGAAAGAGTGTTCTCAGGGGTTGTGCTCAGTAGAATTGACTGTGCGGGAGCAGATGGATGACAGCAGCTGATCCAGAAATAGGACTGTCCTATATCTAAGACAATCTGTAAGAACATGATGAAGCACCATTTCAAGTAAGGTGTCATAACTACTGAATGTTGTGAAGTAACGTTCTGCCATGTAAGGTGGTTTTGAACTGTGAGGCTTAAGAGAGAACCCTAAAGGCACTAAGTGACATCACAGCTTTTTCCTAGAAAGACCGTGCCAGTTTTTTTGTTTTGGTGAGACTGCCCCATGTTTTGTCATTCTAAATGTGTGATTAGTAATATTCTGTCCTCAGATCTGTTTGCTGACCACACTGTCCAAAGACTGATGTATGAATTGAAGTTTCATAAGTGAATTTTGTCTTGGCATTTTTCCCTTTTAACTCATAGGCTCTATATATTAAATATAATGAATATTCATTGAGTAACCAGTGGGTGCTAAGCATAGACTCACAAAGAGAAGCCACATATAGTTCCTGTCTTCAAGTTTCTCAAAACCTACCAAAGAAGAGACAAGCATACTGACTGTAATGTAAAGCAAAATCTGTTACATTCTGTTCTAAAGTTGCAAATAAAAGTGCTGTAGGGGACAGTATAAGGAGAACTGAGAGACCTTTTCTGTGGAGGAAGTTATGATATAAGAAAAACCAGGATAAACTGCATTTTCACAGGCAGAGATGGAAGAAGTATGTTCTAAGTTAAGGGAAAAATGTGAACAAAGGCAGGGAGGCCGTGAAGCATAGGGTATATCCTCAGCCCTGTGTGACATTCAGATTGATTGAAAAACAGGGATGTGACAGGAAGACATGGGAGGAAAGAGTGGAAGATGCATTAAAGCCAAGCTGAAATGGTCCATTTCCTTTCTTTCCCTCATCTTGAACTCTAAAGGTGCATCATTTATAACAGAGCTACAGTGCCTTTTGTGCTATAAAGTTGTTGCACTTTCAAGTGACAGAGAGAGAGAAGGTGTTACAGATATCCTGAGAGAGAGCATCTTAGGATGTCTGCACCAGAAAAGGTATCATGGGTCCAGTGCAGGGGTTGGAATGCAGGTGTGCAGTATTAAAAACCATTCTTCAGTTCACTCAGGAGTGATCAAGCTGTGAAGAATTGATTAATTCTAATGAAACTCAAGGTATGTAAATTTTAAATCAGGGAGCTCACTTTAAATGTATAGTGTGGGATATTTTTAGTATGTGAATAGATCTGGGCATTTTTTCAGGACCCCTCTCTTTGTGAGCTGTCCTAGGATTTGACAGACAAATACATATTAAGTCTTTATTTATTATACTTTCCTACCTAGCCCACCTGGGATAAGGGTACAGTTCAGTAATTAATAATATCCCACATGTCTTCAAAATCCTTTCCAAATTGGTTATATTTGGCATTCAAATAAAACCCTTTCTGTCACTTCTTAATTAGAACAAATTACACATTGGAACTTGAACAGAGTGTCTGAAGAACTATGGAGGTTCATAACATTGTACAGGAGGTGGTAACCAAAACCATCCCAAGAAAAAGAAATGCAACAAGGCAAAATGGTTGCCTGAGGAGGCCTTATAAATAGCTGAGAAAAGAAGAGGAGCAAAAGGCAAAGGAGACAGGAAAATATGCACCCATCTGAATGCAGAGTTCCAAAGAATAGCAGGGAGAGATAAAAGAGTGTTCTTAAGTGAACAATGCAGAGAAATAGAGGAAAACAATAGAATGAGAAAGAATAGAAGCCTCTTCAAAAAGATTAGTCATACCAAGGGAACATTTCATGCAAAGATGGGCACAATAAAGAACAGAAACAGTAAGGACCTAACAGAAGCAGACGAGATTAAGAAGAGCTCGCAGGAATAAACAGAAGAACTGTACAGAAAAAGGTCTTAATGACCAAATTAAGGTTATTAAGATAACCACGATTGTGTGGTTACTCACCTAGAGCCAGACATCCCTAGAGTGTGAAGCTAAGTGGGCCTTAGGAAGCATTACTGTGAACAAAGTTAGTGAAGGTGAAGGAATTCCAGCGGAGCTATTTAAAATCCTGAAAGACAATGCTGTTAAAGTGCTGCATCAATATACCAGTTATTTGGAAAACTCAGCAGTGGCCATGGTACTAGAAAAGATCTGTTTTCATTTCAATCCCAAAGAATATTCAAACTACCACAGTTGCACTCATTTCACATGCTAGCAAGGTAATGCTCAAAAACCTTCAAGCTAGGCTTCAACAGTACATGAACTGAGAACTTCCAGATATACAAGCTGAATTTAGATAAGGCAGAGGAACCAGAGATCAAATTGCCAGCATCCGCTGGATCATAGAAAAAGAGAATTCCAGAAAAACATCTACTTCTGCTTCATTTGACTATGTTAAAGCCTTTGACTGTGTGGGTCACAACAGACTGTGGAAAATTCTTAAAGAGATAGGAATACCACACTACTTTACCTGCCTCCTGAGAATCCTGTATGCAAGACAAAAGCAGCACATGGAACCAGACATGGAACAATGGACTGGTTCAAAATTGGGAAAGGAGTGCACCAAGACTATATATTGTCACCCTGTTTATTTAACTTATATGTAGAGTACATCATGTGAAATACTGGGGTGGATGAAGCACAAGCTAGAATCAAGATTGCCTGGAGAAACAATCTCAGATATACAGATGACCCGCCCTCATGGCAGAAAGTGAAGAGGAACTAAAGAGCCTCTTGATGAAGGTGAAAGAGGACAGTGGCTTAAAAAAAAACCTAGCTTAAAACTCAACATGCAAAAAACTAACATCATGACATCTGGTCCCATCACTTTATGGCAAATAAAAGGGGAAACAATGGAAACGGTGACAGAGTTTATTTTCCTGGGCTCCAAAATCGCTGTGAACCGTGATTGCAGTCATGAAATTAAGATGCTTGCTCTGGAAGAAAAGCTACGACAAACCTAAACAGTGTATTAAAAAGCAGAGACATCACTTTGCTGACAAAGGTCTGTATAATCAAAGCTATGGTTTTTGTACGGATGTGGTCATGTACAGATGTGAGAATTAGACCATAAAGAAGCACCAAAGAATTGATGCTTTCAAACTGTGCGACTTATGAAGACTCTTTGAGAGTTCCTTGAAGAGCATGGAGATCAAACCAGTCAATCCTAAAGGAAATCAACCCTAAATATTCATTGGAAAGACTGATGCTAAAACTGAAACTCCAGTATTTTGGAGTCAACCATGTCCAGGAAGAATAGAGAGTCCAAGACAGAATATATCCAAGAAGGAACAAACACACCAAGGCACATGATAATCAAACTGACAAAAATTAAAGACAAAGATAAATTATTAAAAGCAACAAGCGAAAAAAGACAAATAACATCCAAGGAAAAACCCATAAGGTTATCAGCCAGTTTCTCAATTGACACCCAGCATAGGAGCACCTCAATATGTAAGCCGAATACTAACACATACAGGGAGAAATTGACAGTAACACAATAATAGTGGGGGACTTTAATACCCCACTTTTACCAATGGACAGATCATCCAAACAGAATATTGATAAGGAAACACAGGCCTTAAAATGATACTTTTCACAAGGTGGACTTAATTGATATTTATAGAGCATTCTATCCAAAAGCAGCAGACTACACATTTTTCTCAAGTGCATGCAGAACATTCTCCAGGATTGAGCTCATGTTGGGCTATAATGCGAGCCTTGGTAAATTTAAGAAAATCAAAATCATATCAAGCATCTTTTCTGATCACAATGCTATGAGATTAGAAATAAATTACAATAAAAAAAAAAAAACTCTTAAGAAACACAAAGAGGTGGTGGATAAACAATATGCTACTAAACAACCACTGGATCACTGGAGAAATCAGAGGAAATGAAAAAAAAAAAAAAAAAAAACTGGAGACAAGTGAAAATGAAAGGACAGTGGTCCAAAACTTAAGGGATGCAGCAAAGCAGTTGTAAGAGGGAAGTTTATACCAATACAGTCTTAACCTCAAACAAGAAAAATCTCAAATAAACAACCTAACCTTTCACCTAAAACAACTAGTGAAAGAAGAAACACAAAACCTAAAGTTAATAAAAGGAGGGAAATCATAAAGATAAGAGCAGAAATAAATGAAATAGAAAAACAACAATTGCAAAATTCGATTAAACTAAAAGCTGGTTCTTCGGAAAGATAAACAAGATTGATAAACCTTTAGCCAGACTCATCAAGAAAAACAGGAAGAGGACTCAAATCAGTAAAATTAGAAATGAAAAAGGAGAAGTTACAGTTGACTCCACAGAAATACCAAGAATTATAAGAGACTACTGTGAATAACTGTATGCCAACAAAATGGATAACCGGGAAGAAATGGACAAATTCTTAGAAAGGTAGTCTCCCTAGACTGAACCAGGAAGAAATAGAAAATGTGAACAGACCAATCACCAGCCCTGAAATTGACACTGTGCTTAAAAACCTCCCAACAAACAAAAATCCAGGACCTGACTGCTTCACAGGTGAATTTAGAGAAGAGTTGACACCTATGCTTCTGAACTGTTCCAAAAAGTCTCAGAGGAAGGAAAACTTCCCAGCTCATTTTATGAAGCCACCATCACCCTGTTAGCAAAACCAAAGATACCACAATAAAAGAAAATTACAAGCAAGTATCACTGATGGACATAGATGTAGAAATTCTCAACAAAATGCTAGCAGTCCATATCCAACAATACATTAAAAGATCATACACCATGATAAGTAGGATTCATCCCAGGGATGCAAGGATTTTTCAACATCTGCAAATCAATCAGTGTGGTACACTATATCATCAAATTGAAGAATAAAAACCATGTGATCATCTCAATAGATGCAGAAAAGGCTTTTGACAAAGTTCAGCACCCATTTATGATAAAAAATACTCTCCATAAAGTGGGCATAGAGGGTACATACATCAACATTAAGAAGGCCATATATGACAGGCCTACAGCCAGCATCATACTCAGTGATGAAAAGCTGAAAGCATTCCAAGATCAGGACAAGACATGGATGTCCCCTCTCACCACTTTTTTTAAAAAATTGATTAGCTTATTTTAATTGGAGGATAATTAATTTACAATACTGTGATTTTTTTTTGCCATACATCAGCATGAATCAGCCACGGGTGCACATGTGTCTCCCCGATCCTGAACCCCCCCTCCCACCCTCCTCCCCACCCCATCCCTCTGGGTTGTCCCAGAGCACTGACTTTGAGTACCCTGCTTCATGCATCTAACTTCCACTGGTCA
This sequence comes from Bubalus bubalis, assembly GCF_019923935.1. Classification (NCBI taxonomy): domain Eukaryota; kingdom Metazoa; phylum Chordata; class Mammalia; order Artiodactyla; family Bovidae; genus Bubalus; species Bubalus bubalis. Next base: position 82,545,302 of record NC_059158.1, read on the forward strand.
TCTATTTTACATACGGTAATATACATGTCTTAGTGCTGTTCTCTCAAATCATCCCACCCTTGCCTTCTCCCACATAGTCCAAAAGTCTGTTCTTTACATCTCTCTTTTGCTGTCTTGCATATAGAATCATCATTACCATCTTTCTAAATTCCATATGTATGTGTTAATATACTATATTGATGTTTCTCTTTCTGACCTACTTCACTCTGTATAATGGGTCCAGTTTTATCCACCTCACTGGAACTGACTCAAATGCACTCTTTTTATAGCTGAGTAATACTCCATTGTGTATATGTACCACAACTTGCTTATCCATTCGTCTGCCAATGGACGTCTAGGTTGCTTCCATGTCTTAACTATTGTAAATAGTGCTGCAGTGAATATTGGGGTACGTGTGTCTCTTTCAATTCTGGTTTCCTCATGTGTATGCCCAGCAGTGGGATTGCTGGGTCGTATGGCAGGTCTATTTCCAGTTTTTTTAAGGAATCTCTACACTGTTCTCCATAGTGGCTGTGAAAAGTGAAGTGAAAGTGAAAGTCACTCAGTCATGTCCAACTCTGTGACCCCATGGACTGTACAGTGCATGGAATTCTCCAGGCCAGAATAATGGAGGGGTAACCTTTCCCTTCTTCAGGGGATCTTCCCAACCCAGGGATCAAACCCAAGTCTCCCACATTGCAGGCAGATTCTTTAGCAGCTGAGCCACGAGGGAAGCCCAAGAATACTGGAGTGGGTAGCCTACCCCTTCTCCAGTGAATCTTCCTGACCCAGGAATCGAACCGAAGTCTCCGGCATTGCCGGCAGATTCTTTACCAACTGAGCTATCAGGGAAGCCCATACCAGCTTGCATTCCCACCAACACTGTAAGAGGGTTCCCTTTTCTCCACACCCTCGCCATTATTTATTGTTTGTAGACTTTTTGGTGGCAGTCATTCTGACTGGCATGAGATGATGCCTCATTGTGGTTTTGATTTGCATTTCTCTAATAATGAGTAATGTTGAGCATCTTTTCATGTGTTTATTAGCCATCTGTATGTCTTGTTTGGAGAAATGTCTGTTTAGTTCTTCGGCCCACTTTTTGATTGGGTTGATTCATTTTTCTGGTATTGAGCTGCATCACCATTTTTATTCAACATAGTTTTGGAAGTTCTAACCACAGCAATCAGAGAAGAAAAAGAAGTAAAGGTAATCCAGATTGGAAAAGAAGAAGTTAAACTGTCACTATTTGCAGATGACATGATACTATACACAGAAGACCCTAAAGATGCTACTAGAACTAGAACTCATCAATGAATTTGGTAAAGTTGCAGGTTACAAAATTAATACACAGAAATCTGTTGCATTTCTATACACTAACGATGAAAGAGCAGAAAGAGAAATTCAAGAAGCAATTACATTTACCATTAGATCAAAAAGAATAAAATATCTAGAAATAAGCCTACCTAAGGAGACAAAGGATGAGATGGTTGGATGGCATCACCAACTCAATGGACGTGGGTTTGGGTAGACTCCAGCAGTTGGTGATAGACAGGGTGGCCTGCCGTGCTGCGGTTCATGGGGTTGCAGAGTCAGATATGACTAAGCGATTGAACTGATGATGAAGGAGACAAAAGACCTGTACTCTAAAACCTAGAAGATGCTGATGAAATAAATCAAAAAAGACATAAACAGATGGAAAGATATACCATGTTCATGGATTAGAAGAATCAGATCAGTTGCTCAGTCATGTCCGACTCTTTGCAACCCCACGAATCGCAGCACGCCAGGCCTCCCTGTCCATCACCAACTCCCGGAGTTCACTGAGACTCACGTCCATCGAGTCAGTGATGCCATCCAGCCATCTCATCCTCTGTCATCCCCTTCTCCTCCTGCCCCCAATCCCTCCCAGCATCAGAGTCTTTTCCAATGAGTCAACACTTCGCATGAGGTGGCCAAAGTACTGGAGTTTCAGCTTTAGCATCATTCCTTCCAAAGAAACCCCAGGGCTGATCTCCTTCAGAATGGACTGGTTGGATCTCCTTGCAGTCCAAGGGACTCTCAAGAGTCTTCTCCAACACCACAGTTCAAAAGCATCAATTCTTCAGCGCTCAGCCTTCTTCACAGTCCAACTCTCACATCCATACATGACCACAGGAAAAACCATAGCCTTGACTAGACGGACCTTTGTTGACAAAGTAATGTCTCTGCTTTTGAATATGCTATTTAGGTTGGTCATAACTTTCCTTCCAAGGAGTAAGCGTCTTTTAATTTCATGGCTGCAGTCACCATCTGTAGTGATTTTGGAGCCCAGAAAAATAAAGTCTGACACTGTTTCCACTGTTTCCCCATCTATTTCCCATGAAGTGATGGGACCGGATGCCATGATCTTTGTTTTCTGAATGTTGAGCTATAAGCCAACTTTTTCACTCTCCACTTTCACTTTCATCAAGAGGCCTTTTAGTTCTTCTTCACTTTCTGCCATAAGGGTGATGTCATCTGCATATCTGAGGTTATTGATATTTCTCCTGGCAATCTTGATTCCAGCTGTGCTTCCTCCAGCCCAGCATTTCTCATGATGTACTCTGCATATAAGTTAAATAAGCAGGGTGACAATATACAGCCTGGACATACTCCTTTTCCTATTTGGAACCAGTCTGTTGTTCCATGTCCAGGTCTAACTGTTGCTTCTTGACCTGCATACAGATTTCTCAAGAGGCAGATCAGGTGGTCTGGCATTCCCATCTCTTTCAGAATTTTCCACAGTTTATTGTGATCCACACAGTCAAAGGCTTTGGCATAGTCAATAAGCAGAAATAGATGTTTTTCTGGAACTCTCTTGCTTTTTCCATGATACAGCGGATGTTGGCAATTTGCTCTCTGGTTCCTCTGCCTTTTCTAAAATCAGCTTGAACATCTGGAAGTTCACAGTTCACATATTGCTGAAGCCTGGCTTGGAGAATTTTGAGCATTATTTTACTAGCGTGTGAGATGAGTGCAATTGTGTGGTAGTTTGAGCATTCTTTGGCATTGCCTTTCTTTGGGATTGGAATGAAAACTGACCTTTTCCAGTCCTGTGGCCACTGCTGAGTTTTCCAAATTTGCTGGCATATTGAGTGCAGCACTTTCACAGCATCATCTTTCAGGATTTGGAATAGCTCAACTGGAATTCTATCACCTCCACTAGCAATATTGTCAAAATGACTATGCTACCCAAGGGAATCAACAGAGTCAATGCAAACCCTATCAAATTACCAATGCTATTTTTCACAGAAATAGAACAAAAAAGTCTTAAAATTTGTATGGAGACACAAAAGACCCCAAATATTCAAAGCAATCTTGAGAAAGAATAACAGCTAGAGGAATCAGGCATCCTGACTTCAGACTAATACAAAGGTACAGTCATCAAAACAGTATGGTACTGGCAGAGAAATAGAAGTATAGATCAATGGAACAGCATACCAAAAAAACAGAAATAAGCCTATGCACCTGTAGTTAATCAATCTGTAACAAAGGAGGCAAAACTACACGATGTCAGAAAGATAGTCTTTTCCACAAACGGTGCTAGGAAAACTGGACAGCCACATGTTAAAAAAAAAAAAAAATGAAATTAGATTATTCCTTAACTCCATACACAAAAATAAGTCATAAATGAATTAAAGACCTAAATGTTGGACTGGACATTTTAAATCTATTAGAGGAAAGCATAGGTAGAATACTCTCTGACATAAATCACAGCAATATCTTTTTCAGTCCATCCCCCAGAATAATGGAAGTAAAAGAAAAAATAAGTGGGACCTACTTGAAAGCTTTTGTGTAACAAAGGAAACAATAAAGAAAATGAAGACAGCCCACAGATTGGGAGAAAATATTTGCAAATGATGTGACTGATGAGGGATTAGTCTCAAATTTATAAACAGCTTATGACACTTAATAGCATCAAAGCAAACAACCCACTCAAAGAATGGGCCAAAGACTTGAATAGACATTTCTCTAAAGAGTATATCCAGTTGGCTAATAGGCACATGAAAAGATGTTCAACATTGTTAGTTATTAGAGAAATGCAAATCAAAACTACAGTGAGATATCACCTCACACTGGTCAGAATGGCTGTCATCAAAAAATTCGCAAATGCTGGAGAGCGTGTGGAGAGAAGGGAACCCTCCTGCACTGTTGGTGGGAATGTAAATTGGTACACCCACTATGGAGAACAGTATGGAGGTTCCTTAAAAAACTAAAAACAGCTACTATATGACCCTGCAATCCTATTCCTGAGCATATATCTAGAGAAAAACATGGCCCCAAAAGATACATGCACCCCAGTGTGTTTTGCAGCACTGTTTACAATAGCCAGGACATGGAAACAACCTAAATATCTGTTGAGAGAAGAACGGATAAAGAAGATGTGGTACATATATGCAATGGAATATTACTCAGCAGTTAAAAAGAATGAAATAAGGCCATTTACAACAACATGGATGGACCTAGAGAGTGTTGTACTGAGTACAGTAAATCAGACAGAAAAGAAGAAACATCATATGACATCCGTTATATCTGGAATCTAAAAAGTAATGATACAAATGATCTTACCAAACAGAGATTCGCAGATTAGAAATGAACTCATGGTTGCAGGAGGGGGAAGTGATAGTTAAGGACTTTGGGAAGGTCATGTACACTCTGCTATATTTAAAATGGATAACCAACAAAAGCCTATTGTATAGCACATGGAACTCTGCTCAATGTTATGTGCCAGCCTGGATGGGAAAGGGGTTTGGGGAAGAATGTACTTAATTGCTCAGTCATGTCCGACTCTTTGCAACCCCATGGACTGAAGCCTGCCAGGCTTCTCTGTCCATGGGGATTTTCCAGGCCAGAAAATTGGAGTAGGTTGCCATGCCTTCCTCCAGGGGATCTTCCCAACCCAGAGATCAAACCCAGGTCTCCCGCATTGGAGGCAGATTCTTTACCATCAGAGCCACCAGGAAAGCCCAAGAATACTGGAGTGGGTAGTCTGTCCCTTCTCCAGGAGATCTTCCTGACCCAGGAATTAAACCAGTGTCTCCTGTGTTACAGGTGGATTCTTTAGCAGCTGAGCTATGGATATACGTATATGTATGGCTAAGTCCCTTCCCTATTCACCTAAAACTATCACAACATTGTTAGTCGGCTATACCCAATACAAAATGTTTGTGGTGTTAAAAAATAATAATAATGAAAATTTTTTTTAAGTTAAAGGGAAAAAAAAAAAGAACTGGTGAATTTGTGCACACACACATACAAAAAAAATCATCATAATCCCTCTGCTGAAATTAAGAAGCACTTTAGCTTTATCAGATACATACTCATTATTGCTTTGGTATGTTAATTTTCTGAATAGATGGCAAGTGCGAATTCTCCAGGCAAGAGCACTGGAGTGGATTGCCATTTCCTTCTCCAGGTGATCTTCCCAACCCAGGGATTGAACCCGGGTCTTCTGCACTGCAGGCAGATTCTTTACCAACTGAGCCACTAGGGAAGCCCCTCTCCATTTTATAACAGTTTTTATTAGCTTGTTGATTTCACAGAGTGACATTTTCTAACTTTGAACTCTGTCTTTAAAAAGATAACATCTCTCTTATAGTCACTATTAAGGATCTGCAGAGTCCAAATCTAAAGGCATCTTTTAAGGCATGAGTTTATTTCATATAATTTCCAAGTAATTAATTCATTGCATGCCTTAATAACATTTCACTGGTCACACTTTATTGGAAGAAAAGGCTTTTGAATAAAATGAAAAGGGATAGGGAAAGAAGCAACAGAAGTCAGTCTAGATAAGGAATATCATTTGCAGGTATGTCATTCTGTTGATTATCTGATTTACAGGTGAAATAACTAAGGAACCAGAATGATAAATGTGCAATTAGGACTACATTCAGATAGAATTTTATCTTTTTCTATTTCTGTACAAAACCAAAACAGTCAATCCCATTAAAGATCAAGTTGTCCTTATTGCCTGGAATTGTGTGGTTATGGCACTTGCCTTCTTGCTGAATTCCCTTGACCAGATGGTTCTTCCTCGCAGCTTGAGGTTAGTTGATGTGCTAAATAATGACCATATCACAGGATTTAAGTGAAGCCAGAGACAGAATCCACAGGCCAGTCCGTATATTATGTGGCACTTGCTACTTTCCATGTGTTTCCCTTTGAAACATGAGACATTTTATGTTTGTGTATCTGGGGGTCTAAATGTTTGTTTTCTTACAGAAGGATCATGTTCCAGCACTTTTGGGAATGGCAACAGCTCATATGATCTTGAAACAAACTCCCCGGGCCCGAAATCAGCTGAAGCGGATTGCAAAAATGAACTGGAATCCTATTGATGCTGAGGACTTTGAGAGGAGTTGGCTGCTGCTTGCTGATATTTATATTCAGTCAGCAAAATACGACATGGCCGAGGAACTGATAAAACGGTGCCTGCGGCATAACAAGGTAGGTGCTGTGCTGTGCTTCAGTTCAGTTCAGTCGCTCAGTCGTGTCCCACTCTTTGCAACCCCATGAATCATAGCACGCCAGCTGTGTTCAACTCTTTGCGACCCTATGGACTGTAGCCTGCCAGGCTCCTCTGTCCATGGGGATCTCCACACAAGAATACTGGAGTGGGTTACCATGCCCTCCTCCAGGGGATCTTCCCAACCCAGGGATCGAACCCAGGTCTCCTGCATTGTAAGCAGATTCTTGACTGTCTGAGCCACCAAGGAAGCCCAAGAATACTAGAGTGGGTAGCCTGTCCCTTCTCCAGGGGATCTTCCTGACCCAGGAATCGAACCAGAGTCTCCTGAATTGCAGGCAAATTTTTTACCAGCTGAGCTACCAGGGAAGCCCATGGGGTGGGAGACTGAGGAGGAAAGAATGATTGTTAGCCTTGGTTGTATAAACATTCTATAATAGGCTTCAGAGTGTATTGGTCCATTTCTAGGGATTTCTCTGTTTTTGGAAAATTAAATGTTTATTTCTACCACAATCAGGATATAAACATTAATAATAAAAAAGCTATTTGCCCTTGAAAATAAAATAAAGATGTATGCAGTTTCAAGTTTCAGCTGTGGTTTGCCCTACTTATCAAAAGTGTTTGGGAATGTCAAGCATTTGCCTGTGATTATCCATCTCATCCCAGAACTAATGAAAATTGCAGAAGAACATTAATTGCAGACGCCTGTCCCTCCTATTAAATACTCCTGATGAATTTACTGCAGCTGCATGTTGTTTTCACATTATTAGAATACACTCTGCATAATATATTTTATGGGGGGAAGTCTTTTCAGCATTTCATTTGATTTAATAAAATGTCCTTATCATGAGGTATAAAATTGCAAATCTTGACATCCTTAGAATTTAAGACTCTTTACTAACAGTGCATTTTGGTGTTTAATAGCCCCCAAAAGGATGTCTTTTTATGACCTTTTTAAAGTTAAGAATGTTCCTATTTACTGAGAAATAATTGTGCTCAACTTAGAAACTTAAGGGTATTTATCTTTATGGATTCTTATCAGTTACTTCAAAATCTTAATCACAGTAAATCTATGTTTTATTCTCTTTGAGCCAATTAGAATTCAAAATGGATCATTTGTTTTTTAAAGAGAAATCATGATCACCTAATACTATTAAGTTACTTTTTTAGGGACTTGAAAACTGAAAGATTTAAGACATTTATCAACTTATGGTTTGTACGTGATTATGTATGTGATTTAATTTACATTGGCCTTAAGAAAACACAATACTTATTAAGAGACTTTAAAAAATCTAAAGTGCCAAATAACTGACCTCTGTAAGTAAGATTTCATGGGAATTAAGATTTCAATACAGATAGAATTTCAATTTGCCAGAACTCAGACAGCAGTACACTGCGTGGTTGAACATGATGGCTGGTTTAGAGGTTAAACATGATGGTTATTTAGGCATGTTCATATGGGAAGCATGAGATTCAGGAACTGGAGCTTAGAAACTTTAAATTATGTAATTTAAAAATGGAGATCATCCAGATCTGGGGCAGGAAATGTACAAGATGCCACTAGGCCATCCTGTCATACCAGATGGCAAGGAAACTATCAGAGATGAGTGGAGTCATGTCAGGGACTCAAGAGCCAACTTGAGGACACTCCCACAAGCCAAAGTTGACACACTTCAGGCATCAATAATGACTGCATTGAATACCACACCAAATATGTTTAAATCCATGAGTTTACAAAGATATAAAAAAGAAAAGAAAAAAAACCTAATTGGTCACCATTGAAATATGCTAATAAAATGTTATTTCTAAAGCTGGCAATAAAGGGAAAGAATTAAGTATCTCTCCTGCCTTTTCTGTGTGAATAATACTGCTGGGAAATGAAATGATGGAAAAGGAGATGTTTCTCATTATAGATGTTGTCCAGATAATGAAGAAATGAGGAAAGAATGATAGAATGTCACTATTTTCCAACCATTATGAATTAATAAATGGGTATAACATCACAAGACATTATGTGCCTCCTGAATGAAGAACACGCTATCTGACAGTCAGACTGGGGGTGAGACAAGTGAAACACTCACTCTGGGTCCAAACTTTAAAGGGACACTAAATGTAATTATCTTAAGTGATCCTGCTGTAACAAAGTGTCAGAGACTGGGTGGCTTATAAACAACAGAAGTTTCTTCTCACAGTTTTGTTAATAGATGCTGGAGTCTACAACCAGGGTGCCAGCTTGATTGGGTTCTGGTGATGGCCCACTTGCCTGTTGCAGACTGCTGAGTTCTCATTGTGTCCTCACAGGGCAGAAAAGAGAGTAGGAGAGCTCTCTGGGCTCCCTCTTATAAGGGCACTAATTCCATTCAGGAGGGCTCCACCCAAATGACCCTCCCCAAAGCCTCACTTCCTAATACCATCACATTGGATGTTAGGATTTCAGCATATAAATTTAGGGGGACATAAACACTCTGTACATCACAGTAATCAAGATGAATGATATTTAATGCAATTTTTTTTAATAAAAAAAAAGTATCAAAATGTGAAACAGGATCTTACAGTGCTGTGCTGAGCTATATTGAAGCCTTAAGCAAAAGGCTAAACGTGTATGTACCCTGATCACGTTTATATTTTTTAATGTTTAATAGTTTTCATGAAAATATTAGTGGTGTATCTTCTTGAATTAAAGGAAAGTAAAATTCCACTAAATAGAAAAATAACATATAACATAAAAATAACAAACAACATATGAGTTTTAATACACCTACTTTTCTGTTTTTCAAAATTTTTTAAATTAACATTCTGGGGAAAAAATAGCAATTATACATGTACCTAAAAACATGTATACAGCATTGTGCATTTTTGCTCTTTCCTGAGGAGCAGTGTGGCTTGGCAGAGCAGCAATCTATGAAGTAAGTAGCTTCATCTCTTTCCCTCAAATCAAAATCAGATCCAAACCTCTAGATCTAATACAATTTCCAGGAAATATCAATGACATAGGAATGTATTATATAACTACCACAAGGATTCACTCAGCTAAATCTGGGCTGTGAGAAACTCTAGGATAAACATTCATATTTTTCCTACATTTAATTGCAAGGAAAGAGAGAGAGAGGAAACCTGTAGATCAAAAGGAAGCTTAGGGACATTTCAAATCAGTCACAGTGTGTGGGCCTTATTTAGTTCCTCATCCTGACAAGCAAACAAAGAAATTATGTTAAGACTATTTGAAATTTGAATAGTGACTATAAATTTTGGTAATGTCAAAGAGTTGTTATATTTTAGGTATGATAATTTGTGGTTATGATTAAAGAAAGTCCTTATTTTAAAGAGTATACTAAAGTATTTTGTTATAGTATCTGAGGACTTTTTATCTGACAATACAGAGGGACAAATATGGGGTAGAAGTGAGACAGTATTAGGCGTTAATTGTTAAAGAAATGGATTCATGGGGTCCACTATACTGTTATTTCTATCTCTGTTAAAATTATTGGTAATAAAAAGTGTTAAGTATATGTATAAAACATGTCCTTGCCTCTCACCCAAAAATCCTGATTCTGTAGGTTTGGAATAGGGGCTTGGCATCAGAATCTTTTTAAGTCCCATAGATGATGTGATTGCATAGCCAAGATTGAAAACCATTGTTTTATGGGCCATTTAAATAAGTTAATATGATTGACCTCTATAGTCATAAGCACTCCATAAAATCTTAGTGATATCAAGCTTAATCTATTGATACATCTTGTATTTATTTTTAGTCATGCTGCAAAGCTTATGAATATATGGGCTACATTATGGAAAAAGAGCAAGCATACATGGACGCTGCCTTAAACTATGAGATAGCATGGAAACATGGCAACCAGACAAACCCAGCAGTAGGTGAGTTTAACATTTGAACAGTAGGTTTTCACCGGAAACATGGATTGTGTGTGTAAACCTTCATTTAAATGAATTTGATTTTCTTGTTAAGGACAAAATATACATTAACAGCCAACATCCTTTGTCATTCCTGAGAAATAAATTTTACATTCCTAATAGATTATTAGCTACTAACTTATTAGGTATAGTTTGCTGAGATTCAAACTTGACCTCAGTTGCTTTAGAGGACATCTAATCTAATTCTGCCCCTTTGTCTCCCTTCACCCTGTAATTGAAAAATGTAATACTGTGGAAGAAAGTGTTCATTGTGAAAGAAGTGAGAAAAACATTGCATTAAATCAAATTCTGCTGGTTGCTTTACTGCAGAACTTCTCAAAGACTCTAAGCCCTAATATGCATTGTGCTGGATATCCCATAGAGAACATGTTTCCCACGATAAGTTGACTACAGAACTTTTTTTTTTCCCCTGAGCATCTGGAAACATCATCCTGTCCCAATGGTAGACTTTTGGTTTGAGGAAGGCTAGTCGCCAAGGTCCCTAACAGATGGGCGGCACCTGGAATATACTTAGTGACCACTGACAGCCACGTTGTGAGGGAGCTCACCCCCAGGCTTCTCTTTGTGTTAAGCTGAAGTCAGCTTCACTGACATTGCCCTGTCTGTTCTCTGGAGCAACCTGCAGAGCTCTTCCCCGCTTATACATAATGGCCTTCAATTGCAAACTCTGTCATGTCTCTCCTCAGTTTCTCTCCAGACTCTTCTCAGGCACTTCTTCATTCTTCCTAAGACTTGCTTTCAAGTCTTTCGCCCTCCTTGCTGTCTCCTGGAAACTCTCAAATAGCATTTCCCAAACTTGCTTTGGAATACTGGGTGAGATACTGATAGTTAGTCCTTTAAAAAAGCGAGTTGGAAAAAAAAAGAGAGTTGACCGTGAAGAGATTAGATTTCATGGCCAAATAAGTTTGGAAAAGGCCATATTTGGCTATGTCCCTCCTATGTTTTACTAGAAGTGAAAAAATTGTTAAGTGTGATTTAAGAACGAATTGTATGTATAATGAAGCTTTTTTTTAATGAGGCATTGAGTAGTTGATAATTCAACTCAAGATGACATCTGTCTTTTTAGCATCTGTGTCACGGTAATGTCTCAGATTTAATCTACAGTCAGATAGGTCATCTTTAAACTTACTGCTGTCAGTTCAGGACTTCCCCTACTTTCTCTTGGGTCTGTTACTTTACTAGACTTGTTCAGAGCACAGAAACTAATTTGTAGATAGTATTTTTCCTTCTCAGGTTTTGTTCATGTTACAAATAAAGTCAACTTGTAATATGAAAATTCCTTAAAATCTTTAAAATATATGTAATTCCGATGCTTTATTCCCCAGAAGGAATGCAATTAGAAGTCTAGTTATTTAAATATTCTGTTCCTTCAAAGACCAGCAAATAGAGTCCAGGTCACTCGTTCTTTCATTGTGTTCTCTTTGAACTTTATAGGTGGTTTTATCAGCTCCTCTGACCTCTCTTTAAAATCATTTCTCTGTAAAGACATTTCTCTGAGGCTCTCAATTAATTCTTACAGTTTCTTTTTTAAGATTATCATTGCATCCAATACTCCCAGCCTTTCTGGCCAAGTTCATGATGCATTTTTTTTCATTTGTCAGGAAATCCTAAAAATCATAGTTGTGTTCTTTGCATAGAATTCAAGCTTGAGCACTGTCACTGTGAAAGACACCAGGAGCTGAGATCCACTGTGAGGAGAACACAGTCGTGTTTCTCTCCTCACAGTCGTTCCCAGGTTATGTGACAGTCACTAGGCTGTTTACACTGTTTTTGTTTTTGTTTTCTTGCTTTCACGAGCTCAGGCTCTCTCCCCATTTTTTTTTTTTTTTCCTGATTACACAAAGAGTTGAATTCTTAGAAGCCTGACAGGTGTAATGAAACTGGTACACATGTTCTTTGCCATGTGTAGCTCTTCATTTCCTCTCTAAAGTTTTTTTGGAAGGAAATGATCTATCAAGTTTGTTTCAATATGACAACTTTGTGCTTCTAATTTAGTTAAGAAAACAAAACAAAACATTAGTATTTGTGTGGTACTCTGAAATTTTTTAAAGCATTTCACAAGTATTTCATTTGATCTTTAAATTTATATTAAGAGATAGCAGGATTATTTTCCCCATTTTTGGATGCAGAAACTTGAAATTGACAGCTAATGGTGAATTGCTTAAGGGCTCAAAGCTAGTCAGGAAGCCGGAAACCGAAAGTTATGTCCAGGTTTTTTTGGCTCTAGTTTCCATATTTGGCATGACATCTTTAAGTTGTTTTCCTTTTTAAATGTCACAAACTATTTATTATTCTGTTTTATAATTCCTTTCTAATGATATCAAGTTTACCTCTCTGATACTGTTTTCATCTTGGACATTTCTAATTGTGTGTGTGTTTGTGTGTGTGAATTGAATACTGTGAATTTTAGATAATTTCTGTTCCTTCCTTCTTGCTACCATGATTGCATTAAGCCAATAATTCTTTTAAAACATTGTTTTGAAATTCTAAAAATTTTCTTCAAGGGCCCTTTGATTAAAGTCCAAGAGCAGCATTCAGATTTCCTTTTCATATTTTTAAGTGGTAAAGCAAAATATATTATTAGTTACATATTATTTTACATTGTGTTATATCTTATTTATTGAATCTACTTTTTCATCTCCTTAGTTTGCTTACTACTAAAGAAACTAAGGAGATGAAATTGGCATTCTTATTATAGAACAACAATTATTTAAGAATGTATTAAAACTTTCTTCCAAAATGTCAGTATTTGGACTTCCCTGGTGGTCCAGCTGTTTAAGAATCTGCCTGCCAATGCAGGGGACACAGGTTCAACCCCTGGTCTGGGAACTTTCCACATGCTGTGGGGCAACTGAGCCCATGCGCCACAGCTTCTGAGCCCGCGCACCTAGAACCTGTACTCCACAACAAGAGAAACCACCGCAGTGAGAAGCCCACACACCACAACTGAAGAGTAGCCCCTGCTCATCACACCTAGAGAAAGCCCACTCACTGCAGTTACTAGAGAAAGCACGTGCACAGTAAGACCCAGTACAGCCAAAAATAAATAACTAAAGATTTTAAATAAATACTCCTTGCAGTGTGCCATTTCACCATCACATGTGGCTGACGTGGCCATCTAATGACTAACGCTCTGCCTTCTGAGTCACCCCGCTGCTGCGCTGCCCTCTGCTCCCCCTGCACTCCAGGCGCATTTGGCTGCTGTGTCTCCCTCTACCACTGGCCTCTCCATGTGCGGTTCTCTTTGCCGAACGGAATTCTTTCTTCCCACCCCCTTGGCCTACATTATGCCTCTTCTTTCAGGTTTCACACATTGCCTGACACCTACCCCAGATCTCTTATTACAGTGCTCTTGGCCTGTGCCATTATTTCATAGCATTTATCTCAGTTCTGAAATCATCCACGTACTTCCGTAATTACTTAAATAACATACGCTCTTTCATAACAGAATGTAAACCTCAGGAACCAGTTTGCCTGATGTGTTAAGTACATCAGTACTGTGTAAAGGAATAGCTGTGTTATCACTTACTGCTCTATGATCAGTTTTTACTGTAATCTGAAACAAACAGGACTTTTCCGTAAGTTGCAAAACCATATTTGTGGGATGGCCGGCCATCTTCTAGCCCAACGGTGGTCCCTTGTTCCAGCTCCATTTTCTTTGGTACCTGTTCTCCTTTGTATCACTCCACCTTCTGTTATCTTATCGTTTCTATCATGGTACAGTCATCACCCTGCACTAAGAGTTCTCTAATATTAGCATAAACAAAGGAGGAAGCCAAGAAAGGTAATACTAACAGTGTGCTCTATAAATAAATAATACTATATCATTGCTGGGGGTTTTGTCTTTACAGGATACAAACTGGCATTTAATTACTTAAAAGCAAAAAGATATGTGGATGCAATTGACATATGTCACCAGGTAACACTTAAATTTATATTTCTTAAAATTTTTCAGATGTGCTATTTCCTACTTTTGTTTAATATCGAGTTATACATGAATAGAGATAGAGGATGTACTGTTTTGGTTCAGTGCCTTGTCGGATACATCTGGAAGAAATTACCGGTTTTCAAAGTTTAGAAAATAAAGTTTACTTAAATCAAAAACATGTTTTTAATTAGGCCTCAAATAAGGTTTGCCAATTTAAAGGAGGAGGCTAGACAAGAAGCATGTTAAACAAACTTAATCCTTAAGTCAGAAAATATCTGAAGATTTTTATAGATTCTCCAGGTCATTGTTCTGAATAGAAGTTCTTATGTTTGTGTCCAAGTCTGGTTATTAGAGGATTCAGATTTATAAATTAAAGAGGTATTTTTGTCATTTAGAAGCCATTCAGTTACACTTCTGTAATTGGTTTCTCGCTTCCCTGATGGCTCAGACAGTAAAGACTATGCCTGCAATGCAGGAGAACAGAGTTCGATCCCTGAGTTGGGAAGACCGCTGGAGAAGGGAATGATTACCCACTCCAATTTTATTGCTTGGACAACTCTATGGACAGAGGAACCTAGCAGGCTATAGTCTATGGGGTTGCAAAGCAGCAGACATGATTGAGCGACTGATTTCTGACTAAATGATCCCTTGCTAAATGACAAATTTTTGAGCCGTTTTAGAATTTGCAATTTCTTTATATATACATTGTCCCATTGATATTCATACAAGGCATTGTACTAAATACCGTTAGGAGCGCCAAGAAGAGCACCTTAGCAGAGAATTATGTAGTGATAACTGCCAGCATCATTATAGTGAGTACTGGGCCCCAGTGATTGCTGTTGATTACTGAGTCTCTGTGAAAGGCAACAGTTCACATTAAGGTTAAGGTTGTATATTAGAGTAGTTTGTGGAGTTTTGATTTTTCTTTCTTTATGACTACCACCTACTCTTCAACTCAGTAGACCTGGAAATTTGTATGTTTCAAAATCATTCCAGGTAAATCTAATATGTACTCCTGGGTAAAAATATCTCTAAGGATTTGTTAAATATCATGCATAAATAGCTAAATTTAAAAATTATCTTAAATCATTGATCATAATTGTTTTATATAACTGATCTATTAAGGAAATAATTATATTTGTTTTATTTTCCACATGTAGTGGTACATTTTTACCATTTTCACCTAATTACTGTTAATAGAAATAAATCATCATGTCACATCTCAGATATCACCTTTAAAAAGTGTTGTTGTGTTTGCAATATTATTATAATGTAATCTCAACTGTAATGCCATTGCTAGTAAGTTTTATGGCTCCCCAGTTCTTGATAATGAATTATAAGTTGAGTTTTTGTTTTATTTTGTTTGTGTTGGCAGGTTCTTGAAGCACATCCAACTTACCCCAAAATCAGAAAGGATATACTTGATAAAGCTCGCACATCTTTAAGACCTTGAAAATTATTTTAACTTTTCAAAGCAAGAAATGGAAAGAATCTGAGTTCTTCCAGTACAAAATAGGTTTAAGCTAATACTTTGTATTAGAAAGCATACTTTCTCCAGCAGAGGCTGCTGTTGCATATAAAGAGAAACACTGTTAAATGGAAGTCTTCTGATGGAGAAAGGGAATGAGAGCTGGTTTATTTAATTGACTCTCTTGATTAGGTGCAGATTTGGTGTTTCTGTGATAAAGATTATAACCCATTTCTATCAAGACTATTTTGTTAAAATCTAGATAGGTAAGTACCCTGTATCTTTTCTAAGGGATATTGTTTCTTTCAGGAAATATGTTTAAAATACTATTGTTCTCTGTTAAACATTTTTGTGAAATTCTCTGTTATTTCAAAGGTTTGAGTAAGTTTCCATGTAAATATTTATAAAAAAGAAAACATTTTTAATAAACGTTTTATGAAATTTATGAACTCAGAACACATGGTGAGTTTTGCAAGTTCAGGGTAAACTACCCATGTTAACACATAGTATTACAGAAACTGACTTTCTTAGAAGAATCTTTTGGAAAAGTATAAAGAGTGTTTGTGAGTTTCCCTTCTTTGTTGAATTGATTCTTCCTGCTTTTAATGCCAATGAGGTTCTTTTAAGAAATAACCAGTACCTGAAATTAAATAGGTAGACCTTTATAACAATATTTAACCTTAGCCCAAAGACAAGGTCTTTTGGTGTAACTTTAGACACTGTGACACCTGATAGAGAATATTTTCGGTCAGCAGGGACTCACAAAGCACACCATGTAAAAAGCAACCACATACCCCGCTATCCCTAGCATTCCTGCCCCCAACCTGAGCGAGTTACTTACTCTTTACACTGAATTGAACTTAGCCTTCCCAGATGGCACTAGTGGTAAAGAACCTGCCTGCCAGTGCAGGAGACTCAAGAGATGTGGGTTCGATCTCTGGGTCGGGAAGACACCCTGGACAAGGGAATGGCAACCCACTCCAGTATTCTAGCCTAGAGAAGCCCATGGACAGAGGAGCCTGGTGGGCTACAGTCCAGTAGGGTCACACAACTGAGCATCTGAGCACAGCTGCTGCTGCTGCTAAGTCGCTTCAGTCGTGTCCGACTCTGTGCGACCCCATAGACGGCAGCCCACCGGGCTCCCCCGTCCCTGGGATTCTCCAGGCAAGAACACTGAAGTGGGTTGCCATTTCCTTCTCCAATGCATGAAAGTGAAAAGTGAAAGTGAAGTCGCTCAGTCTCGACCCCATGGACTGCAGCCCACCAGGCTCCTCCGTCCACGGGATTTTCCAGGCAAGAGTACTGGAGTGGGGTGCCATGGCCTTCTCCGCTGAGCACAGCGGCACACCATAAACCTGATCTTCATAAACTCAATTCTTAGCATCATTTTTAGTGTACCTACATCTTTTTTCAGTTGGTTTTAAAAATACAATAAACACAGTCTTCCATTTTAACTGCATTTTCAATAAACCGTTTTTAAAAGTCACTTCCTTTTCCTAAAGTACTTCATGTTTATTTCTTTTGAGTTACATTCTTATTTCAAATCACTTCTCCAATTTTCCAGAGTCCTTTTAATTCCAATTATGTGTTATAAGATTTCTAATCATTTTTAGTTATGGTGTTTCATGGAATTGTTTCATAATTAGAGCATTTATGAAATATTTCATGTCTGTTAAAACACTTCCGTGTCTTATTACATTTTGTCCTCACAGTCCTATGATACAGATATCATTATCTCTCTTTTACAAATCTGGCCCTGTGATACATTATCTTTCTCTGTAATTTAGGGGGGAAAACTTTCAAACTGAATGGACATTGTTAAGGACATAATACAACAGAATACCCATAGCAGTTCCAATGAGCCTGCATTGTAGAATGCTAGAAACATGGAAATTGGAAGGAGAAAGTAGAACATCTGTTCTCCCAGCAAGACGTTTCCAAATCTGTTTTCCTATCTATGAAATGAGTTTGTTTTTGTTTCTTAAGCAGCCACTTATTCTGCCATTTGTTAGGTACTATCCTAGGAACTTTCTTTAAAGTATGTCTTTTATTTCTCAATAAACTCTCTAGAGAAATAATATTTTTCAGATAATGAGATGAAGCTCAATCTAAAATTTGCCCAAGCTCACAGAAAAATTGTCAGAACCTGGATTTTGTACCAGCCTTCCTAAATTGAGATGCTTTCCATAACTAAGAGAGACTGTGTCTGTAAGAAACATTCTCTTATCTGCATCTGGCTAGCAGATGAAACTGAGTGTTCTATCACAGAGATGGCGAGGTAATGAGGAACAAGACCTGAGTGGAATGAGCGTTCTTACAGATGTGGACACTACTAAAGAGAAGCCTGAGTGAGGAGCAGTGTAGTGCAGTGGCGAGGAATGTAGACCTGAAGCCCGACTGTCCTAGGTTTAAAGTTTGACTCTGCTACTTACTAGAAGGTTCACCTTTCTCCAGTTACATAGGCTCTCTGAGCCTCGGTTTTCTCATCCATAAAAAAGCATATCAGGATAATAACCTTCCTCGGGTTGTTGTTAAGAATTAAATGAGAGAACTTACATAAAACCTATAATGAATCTTACTCACTTAGGCTCTTAATAAATAGAAGCTCTATTATTATAAACTGAATGGGGTCAAGTAGTAGTTGCAACTGAGAAGAACCTTCACAGGAGAAGAGAGACAGCAAGGACAGCGGAGAGACTGACAGGGCCAGTCCGGCCCCTCGGAAGCACAGGCACATGGGGGTCAGGATTCTCAGGCGTGTTCTCCCTTCCCTTCTTGCCTCTTTCTCTCTCACTCTTTCAACCCCAACTGGAAATTGTGTTGCACTCTACATGCATAAATCTCTCTTCATCTAATTTTTGAACAGACTTACCCTTCCCTCCTCTACTGGAATTTTCTCCCTGCTCTCCTCTCCCTAATCCCCAGCTCACTGTCTCCAAGCCTCCCTCTCTAGGCTTATTCTTTCTCTCACTCAGTTATCAGTTTATTAATCACCTGCTCAGAGGCCCTGTCCGTGTCCACTGACACTCTATAAGGTAGCTATCCTGTCAGTCTGTACTCTGTCACCGTATTTAAACCCACTATTTAGCACTTGCTAACCTCTGATGTTTTTCTTGTGCACATGCCCGAGATCACACATCCAGGAAAGCTGGAACTCGAACTGAATTGCTACTTGAAGGAATCAGTTGCCATAGCATGTTCAATGAGAGTTTAGGGTCCACACGTAAGATGGAGGAGGAGGGATACAACATGAATGAAAGAATTTTTTGTGAATCTGGGGTTTGAATGCCACCACCCTCCGAATAAGGAAGCGGTTGTTAAGTTCAATGTCCTTTGACCTCAAGTCACCTAGTATGAAGAACTGGATCCCAAAAGGAAATAGCTTTCTTTTCCAGAAGTCAAGAACCTAGAGCAATTCTGGAAAGAAGGGTTTTATGCATGGACAGCTGAGGAAGCTAGGTTAAACTTTGCACTAGGGTAGATAATAGAATCACTTTGGAAACCAAAAGACCAGTTAAAACTGAGAGGAAACCTCCTAGTTTGGGTCTGGTGATAAGGGAAGAGCCTTTTAACAGGATCACGTAACCTGTGCTAGTGCTGATAAAGTAGAAAATGCTATTATTTTTTTGTTTGTTTTTAGTGAGAGATTGGCAACAGTGCAAGAGGAACAGCACATTCATCCTCTCTTGGTAGCAGTCCCATGTACCCTTTCTGAAGGGCAATTTGGTGCTATGAATTAAGGTTTCATCCTTTGACCAGGAAATCTCACTTAGAGAAATACATCATAAGAGACAGAAATTTTCTCAAGGTTTTTTGGTTTAAAAACTGATAAAAGCAAAAAGTTTAGGTTTTACGATTATTGTCAAAACATTCAACATAATTGAAGTGGTTGAATATATTAGTTTACCTGATAATGTGGTCATCAAAAGCTGTTTTCAAAGATTTTTTTTTTTTACTATTCATGTTTTAAAACTTTTTTCAAAGATTTTTAACTGCTGGGTGTCTTACAAATAATAAGTGAAAATTCAGGAAACATAACTTGATATAAAATTAATTTGCTTAATAATAATAAGTAGATGTATAGTGAAGTGAAAGTCACTCCGTCATGTCCAAGTCTTTGCAACTCCATGGACTGGAATTCTCCAGTATTCTGCAGAATACCAGAGTGGGTGGCCGTTCCCTTCTCCAAGGGATCTTCCCGACCCAGGAATCAAACCAGGGTCTCCTGCCTTGCAGGCAGATTCTTTACCAGCTGAGCTACCAGGGAAGCCAAATAGATGTACACATAGATATATATACACATAGACAACACACAACTACTGAAACTAATGCAGTTTTTAACGGTAGTTATATCTGCCTGATGAAATAGTGATGAGAAATGTGCCATTTTTGAAGTTAACTGCAATGAACACATACCCCGCCCCCACCCCCCACCCCATTCCCCCCCCAAAAAAGGATGTGTTTTCCTTTTAAAAAAAGGATTGCTTTCTCAAAGATGAATAGAAAAAAACTAAACAAAAGCTGACACTGACATTGTTTCAACTCTTAACACCCACACTTTACTACTAATGGCTTGAACAAAACCTAATCTGGTTTATTTCAGTTGTCAAAGAAGATTCAAGAAGTAGCAGTTAGAGAAATACTCTGCCAGAAAATGGAAATAGGAGAGTGCTGATAGCAGCA
The DNA here is from genome assembly GCF_019923935.1 of Bubalus bubalis. Lineage (NCBI taxonomy): Eukaryota > Metazoa > Chordata > Mammalia > Artiodactyla > Bovidae > Bubalus > Bubalus bubalis. The sequence continues at coordinate 82,565,774 of NC_059158.1, forward strand.
GTGATAACAGGAGAGCCCAGGAGTTACTAAGGGAGATGTGAGTACCCCATGGAAATGAGTGAAGAGCGCACTCCTGCAACCACAGGGGAAAATAAACGCGAGTGCTTCCCTGGTGGCTCAGTGGTAAAGAATCTGCCTGCCAATGCAGGAGACACAGGTTCGATTCCTGATCCAGGAAGATTCCACATGCCTTGGAGCAACAAAGCCTGTGCCCTACAACTATTGAGTCTGTGCTCTAGAGCCCAGGAACTGCAACTGAGACCACGTGCAGCAATTACTGAAGTCTGTGTGCCTAGAACCTGTGCTCTGCAACAAGAGAACCCACTGCAAGGAGAAGCCTGCACACCGCAACTAGAGAGTAGTCCCCACTTGCCACAACTAGAGAAAACAGGCAGCAACGAAGACCCAGCACAGCCAAAACTAAATAGTAAAAAAAAAAAAAAAAAAAAAAAAGACTGCAAAACCCACTTTCTGCACTTCCTGTGATTCTGGTAACAGTTTTAATGATGATCCTACCAAACGTAATTAGTATGAAGCCAGAGGAAATAAGCGAAATCACACGGCCACAACAGTTGTGTGGTGTGAGACCTGGGCAGGGTGACCCAACTGACCAGGGAGCAGAGCAGAAGCTAACATTCTGGGTCACACACCTCAAACTGCACCCCTTGCAGGAAGAGGACCCCTTCCTAATTTGAACAAAGTACAAGTGGAAGGGGAGGAACTAGAGACAGGAGAGCAAATTATTCGGCTGTAGGGCTGAGGGTAAGGGAGCAATAGAGTGATGGCTACAGAAGTTTTTGAACGATTTTTATTTTCTGTTTTTTAAGACAGGAGCTACTATACTCGAGTATCTTGGAATATTTATGAGAGAAAGTAGATACTGAAAATAGAAGAGGAACCTAGGAAAAAAAAAAAAGAAGAAGAGGAGGAAGCCTGAGGAGGAAAAGGGGTCCAGGGGGTGGTTTAGAAGAATTGGAATTTAGAGGGATGTGTGATTTTTGTAAACAGAGTAAAGGAACAAGATCACTGTAGAAAGAGTTATTATATATAAAGGTGGTCCAGGAGCCCTTATGCTAATTGGCTCCATCAGTTTTATAATAATTAAAATGGACTTTGACCTAGAGGCAGAACCATTCCTTCCTATGCATGGAATTTGGGGGCCTCTGTTTCCCTTGGGCTCTGAAGTATTTTTCACTTACTTCCAGTTTCCTGTTTGTGGTTGCTGGGAGTTTGCCTGCCAGATTAAATGGGGGTTACAGTAACATCGTAAATCATAGTTATGAACAAAAAAAGTGTTACCCACCTTTTAATACTCTTAAGAACCAGATGTTTTCCAGAGAAATGCTTGACTCTACAATCTGCCTTGCAGTGCACATAAATGAATCTGGCATGCTGCCCATAAAAGCAATTTGATCCCATAAATGAGGAAAGCTGAGTAATGAGCAGGTTCTAAATGTCTTCCTTCCGAGTGGTATAACCTTAGAATCTATGGCAATCTTTAAACCAGGCTGTTTTCAAATAGTGTGTATGTTATTTTTATCTTCAAACAAAATTCTTTTGGCAATGTAAAAGAAACTCTGTTTTTAAAGAAACAAGTATATTTTGAGAAAGTAATTACTATTTGTTTGCTCCAAAGCCAGGCTAGTTTTATTTTTAATTGGTAAATGATGTAAGAAGCTTCCCACCCCCCTCCAAAAAAAAGAGACACTTGAAACACTAAGAACAGGGCTGTGAAGTATGCAGTAGTATCCTCACTTATAATGGGTAATAGGTCCTGTTTCACAGATAGAGATTAAACTTTTTTGAAAAATACATTAAGCATAACACTGGAGGAAAAAAATGTGCTAAAATGCTAAGCAGTTACATAAATGTTCTTTTTAAGCAGTTTAAATACTTGAAGTTACTCTAGTCAATGAATGAAAACTCCCTGACATATACTTCCTTGAAAAACTGTTGGCAAATTTTTCACATTAACTTAAGTCACACGCTGTAAAGGATAGTTGGAGGGGGATACAGGGATTGGGAAAAGTCCAGAATATTGAGAGTACCCAAGAGCAAAGTTAAAGTGATGGACCACTGACCACATAGATGCTAGGGGAAGAAATGGGACCAATGAGATGTGTCTAGGTCCTGATGTCACTTCTCTGTGCTAAACAAGTGACTCTACTGTGGCTTAAGACGTGTAATATCTTTTTGCATTGTTACTGCTGTTGCCATAGATTTCTTAAAATGTAAATATTCATTATTTTAGTTCCAATAAAAATCAGATTTTTTCCAAAGAAAGAAAATTTGATTTTTTTTAGACTTTTCATTTGGAAATCATTTCAAACTTAAAGAAGTTCCATGAATAAGAAAAGTACAAAGAGCACCCACATGCCATTTATCCAGGTACTAAAATATTGTTAATATTTTACCTTATTTGCTTCATCATTTGTGTCATCTCTGTGTGTATACAAATTTTATACATATGTTTGCACACGCACATATACATGTCTATGCATAAATTTTTTTTTCTGAACACTTTGAGAGTAAGTTGCCTACATCATACATGCCCCTATACTCCTAGGTACATCACTGCATATTTCCTGAGAATAGGGATATTCTCCAATATAATCACAGTACAGTTATGAACATCAGTTAGTTCAAGATAAATACAAAACTTTTAATCTGCCACTCTTTACTGCCAGCTGATTCAGTAATAATCCCTTACAGCATCTTTTCCCTCAAGTTACATTCTGGGATTGGATATTACATGTCATGTCTTTAGTTTTGTTTAATCTAGAGCATTTCCACAGCCACCTTCTGCCTTTTATAAAACAGCCATTTTTGAAAATACAGTTCTCTGACCACCCCCCTTTTAAATGCGAGTGTTCCTGTGTTTTGTGTGTGTCTGATATTTCCCTGAGATTGGATCTAAATTGAGCATTTCTGGCCATAATATTGTATAAGTGAAGTGATGTCCTCAAGGTGTCACATCTGGAAACATACATGTCCATCTGCCCTCACTGGGGACATTAATTTTGATTCCACAAGTCACATTTTTCTACTATATAGTTGTTTTTTTCCCTTGCAACTAATAACCAATTTTTGAGGAGACATTTTCAGATCATACAAATATTCTGCTCCTTCAAAAATTTCCCCTAGATTAGAATGATTCCTGCTTGATCTGATATTCACCATGATGATTACAAATGAAGACATTCTAATATCACTACTTTCTCTAAATATTCCAGTCAGCCCTTAGAATTTACTATAAGCAAGAGCCCGTTCCTTATTATTTTTTACTTATTTAATTCATCCAGTATTTACTATATGTGTTCATGAGTTCCCATTTTTTCAATGGTTCATAATTCATTAATGCCTTTAATTATTTTGGTGCTCAAATGGTTTCAGATTTAGCCAGCAGAAGCCACGTCATTTGTCTTTTTTTTTTTTTTTAAAGAACTTTCCTACTTTCTAACAACAAAATATCCCAGCTTCAACTTCTAATTACCCTGTCCCAGCCTGCAATCAGCCATTTCTCTAAGCAGCCCTGGTTCCCTTGAGTGGGGCAATGTATTAGAAATCAAGATCTTAGTGCAAAGTGTGTTCACTGCCACTTTGGATGAAGTGCTTCTAAAGCCTTTCAGCAAATAGAAAATATATGCATGTATACATGTGCATACATATATGTGCATATGTCTGCACACATGCATGTATATATGTGCATATATATATATATACACATGCATATACAGGTGTAAAACACACATACTGCAACATTTTAGCAGTCACAAAATTATACCAACTCTTCCAAATCCAATTTATCACCATAGGGTTCTTTCTGTGTTCCCCAAATTTTCATTTGCATGTCCTTTCTTCCACAGTGAGACCCTGAGTCCCAACAACTTCATCATATTTGTTCATTTCTTCAATCGAGGAAATAATTTCAGGATTGCTTCACCCTAAGACTCACAAAAAAACAAATATACTGAAAAGAATTCAGGATTTTCCCCCCACTTTTCCTAGTACCATCAATTTTGATTGGTTTTAATGTTTATAAATTTGACAACATATTTTAAAATGTTACCATAAGCATTTCCCAGTGGTATGAAGTATTTTAAAAATCAAACTGAATAATTTATTGATGACAGGAGGGTGTGTTCTGCTCCCTAGACCAGCTTTGCAGATTCCTTCCAAATATTCATCTACTTGCAAAATAAATACTGTACCTTCCCACACCAACCAGTGTCATATTAATGATGCCTTGGCAGGAAAAAGAGTATGAGACTGGAGCTTAAGCAAAACATCATGTGCTGAGGACTGAGAGGTGAAGTGTTTTTGTTTCTCAATAAAATATGCAGTATATATATATGACTATAAATAGATTTATTTTTGTTTGCCCTTAGGTATTTTCAGACCCTTTGCTGTGATGGTTTACATGACAGCTATAGACATCTCTAAAAACAGGAAAATTTTCTTCTGAGACTGTTAAACAAAATACTAGTTTCTGGTTTATAGCAACTAACACCATTTTCCCCTCAACCTGCTTTTTCAAACTGCTGCCTTTTTTCATTTTTTCATTGAGTGAATTGTGGTCATTTCTTCAAAAAGTCAGATTTATTTCCCCTATTCTTTATTTTTGTATTTACATTTTATATCTATTTTCTTGAGTCCTACGGCCTCACAAAATAGTTTCGAATAGCAGAGCTGCAGAGATGATGGGGAGGTCAGCTATGTTAATTTCAAAGCGCCCCAGTCTTCCATGTGGGGTTGCCTAGCAACCCATCTCTCAGGCCTCCTTTGTGGATATGAGAAGAGGAAGCAATTCTCCTATACACTCTCAAGCCGAGATGGTTTTTATAAAGTGAAAAACCTTTTGCAAAGGCTCCAACGCAACCCCTGTCTCCTTTTCGGCCCACTTTGTGCACTTCACACATGATGAGAGAAATATTCCACCTTTTGATGTTTTAGATCTGACACATATAAAACAGAGCTATACATGCTACAGTCAAACAGTGAAAGTGACCTGTATCCCTATGTTAAATTGAAGCACATTAATTAAATCGCTCGTCGTCCCCTTTCTCTTACATGAAAGCATACTTACCCCTCAAGTTCTAAAAGCCAGTTATGTTAAATGAAACTGCAACTGCCTGCTGAGCATCAGTTACCATAGCGACGTGAGGCGGGAGTGTTTTCCTCCTTTAGGCACAGGATGGCTGAAGTGTGTTCAACCAGGGACTCAAGCAGCATGTTGACTAGAAATCAGACATCTGGGAAGAACCTCCTCTATTCCCTTTTCTCCACAGTAACTTGAAAAAAATAACTAACCCCTCTGCTATTCCCTAAGCTATTAGCTTTTTAGAAGTAAACTTCAGTGGCAGAAGTGTCCTACCTTAGGGCATATAGGAGAAGGGAGAACAATGACACATGCCAGGAAAGCCCACGTGAACAGCTGAGCCACGTTGAGACGAGTGCTATATAAGATATGCTGACTTTTCAGACACTCTGAAAATACACAGCGAAAATAACAGCTAGAAATCTATGCATTTCCACATTGTAACAACACTGACATACAATTTTTGAACCATTTATGATTCCCTAATATTTTGTGGACTTCCCAGGTGACTCAGTGGTGAAGAATCCTCCTGCCAACGCAGGAAATGAGGGTTCGATCCCTGGATTGGGACGATCCCGTGAAGAAGGAAATGGCAACCCACTGCAGTATTCTTGCCTGGGAAATTTCATGGCCAGAGGAGCCAGGTGGGCTACAGTCCAAGGGTTTGCAAAGAGTTGGACATGACTTAGCAACTGAGGACATGCATAACCTTATTTTCTAGGCTACTGATGCTATTCAGAAGAACATTATGATTCAGATCCATATTGTTTTGTGAAGTCTTTATAACTGAGAGTTAAATCAGGTATAAAGCAAATATCCCATTCTCACTTGCCTCCAGTTATGGCTGAGAAAAGGAAGGCAGTAGAGCATTTGAGGCTTTGAGGTCAGACAACCTGACTTTGCATCTTTTGCCACTTATCAGTGTGATTTGGGGAAAGTTTCTTTCATTGCTTAAGTCCCAATTTCCTAACACTTAAAAGGGGAATGAAAAGACAATTGTTGACAGAATGAAATAAGAAAACATATGTAAAGTACCTGGCATTGATAAGGGGTTAAACACTGATAGCAGGTTTTATGAGCTTAGCTTATCAAACACAGCATTCAATCATTAATGAACACTTGGGCCGCACCCAGAAGTCTGTTTGATGTGCGATGGATAATAAGGTCCAGTCAAGAAGAAGGCAGGCAAATTGGGGATGCCTACTGGCAACCCACTCATGTTCTTGCCTGGAGAATCCCAGGGACGGGGGAGCCTGGTGGGCTGCCGTCTATGGGGTCCCACAGAGTCAGACACGACTGAAGTGACTTAGCAGCAACCGCCTGGTTGTCCATCCTGCGGGCATTCCAACTTGGTGCAGCATTCCCGCCAATATTCTGTCCATACTAATATGGCACTCCTCATAGTTTGCCTCCAGGGCCAGTTTTATAGGGTAAAAAGTCTTGCTGCTATGTTACAGTTAAATTTTGCTATTCTAACCAAACAGGTGTTTCCAGCACCTTCAGTCACCGTATTCCTCAGACTGGAGATTGCCTTTCATGGGCAAAGTTAAAACAACTCTGTGGGAGAGGGAGAGGGTGGGAAGATTTGGGAGAATGGCATTGAAACATGTAAAATATCATGTTTGAAACGAGTTGCCGGTCCTGGTTCGATGCACGATACTGGATGCTTGGGGCTAGTGCACTGGGACGACCCAGAGGGATGGTATGGGGAGGGAGGAGGGAGGAGGGTTCAGGGTGGGGAACACATGTATATCTGTGGCGGATTCATTTTGATATTTGGCAAAACTAATACAATTATGTAAAATTTTAAAATAAAATAAAATTAAAAAAAAAAAAAAAAAAACATGTGACCACCAAAGAAAAACTTCCAGAAGATCTATCAAAGTGCCTATTCTTGGGCTCTCTTCTCTGGCAACAGAATATCTTCTGATGATTTATTAACAAATTATTGACATCATTCTTAGAAAACATAACCTGTGAACAATTCAAATCACTTAGTCTTACCCCTTTATTCTAGACATAAGGCACAGAGTTCAGGGACACTAATGAATTTATCTAAATCATATGCAGATATACCTATACATGCACATGCACACATGACACCATGCAGACATGCACACACACTTGTAAATACACACACATATATAAAGAGAATAAATTCTATAGACTTTTTTCACGTTTACCTCAAAGTTACTTCCAAGCTCCTCATTATTAACAGTGATCACAGTTTGCTAGAAATAGAAACCAACATAAGATGTCCTGAGTTAAGGGTAAACTTCCAAGGATCATGAGGCTTACTAAGGTCAGCACTGAAGCTAAGAAGCAGGAAGCACCTGGAACCAGGACTGAAATCCGGGCAGGACTGTCAACCTCTGCTGCTTTGGCCGTGTCTGTATCCACATACTTCAATACTCACTGAAGACCGATTCTGCACCGGGCAAATTGAACCCTCACTACACAGACAGTCAGCTCTCACAGACGTTTCACTGCTCCTGTCCATGTTACAGATTTAGCCACATGCAGAGGCTCAAGTATAAGTCTCTTAACCCAGCCCCCATCCCACTCTGGTGAGGAGGGAGGCCACCCAGTGCAACAGGTCACTCACCATGCCCAATGGATCAGAACACTGCTGAGCAGACAACCCCGTGGGCTCCTCAACAAGCACGTCATCTGATCCTTTTGCACCTCTCCCTCCACAGGACTTAAGCCAATATTCAAAAAAAAAAAAAAAAAAAAAGGCACCCAAGCACTAGCATAGATGACCAACTATGCAAAATAGCACAGATTTTAGTTTTAAAAAATGGAGAAAATAACTCTAATAAAATAATTTTCAATGTGATGAATTGCTTGTTCAAAATCATAATTCTTCCACCTGTTTTCTTTCTACTAGACTTATACTGTATCGGGCTGTACTATTTCAGTTTAACCAGAAAATTAGTGGAGCCTGTACTGCTGAGAGTCTCAGTAACATGATAACTGCCCAGGCCAGTACATTTCCAAGTCAGGGAGAAATCCACCATAAAGACCCCTACTTCTCCAAATCGGTTAGTACGCAATTACAAATATGTTGATGTATATCAAGACTTCTGACCTTTATACTCCTTCCTCTGTGCAAGGTGGCTCTTACATTTACACATTATACTATTATCAAGTAAAAGGAAGTCATTAACTACTATCCCAGCTCATGGAAAAGACAGGGAGATGCTGGAAGGGGAATCAACCAGGCTGGCTCCATTTAGGCCTGAAGGATTGCTTGTTACACTACCCCATTAAGTTCAGGACTCCCTCACCCCTGCCCCACCACCTTCTTTCTCTTGAGCTTGTATATGTCCTGGGGCATTGTGAGGTGAGAAGAAGTTAGAGACACAGAAAAATGTAAGGAAATGGATAGGAATCCTTTTCTCAGGGAGGACCCAAACAAGATGTTAGCTGATGGAGTGAAAACTTGAGGAGAAGCAGAAAACAAGTACAGCTAACTCAGCCCTCAGGGACAGGAGATGCACATTTGGATAAAAGCTAAGGTTTCCAAGTGATGTCTCTGCTCCCATGAGTAGAACCATATCTTGTGAGCACACACTTGGGCAAGAATATTGCAAGGTTGCTTAAGGTCCCACCTGCATAGCTATAACTACCTCCCCTTGCCTCCTTTCCCTCACTCCCCTTCCTCATGGTCCACTGGAGAAGGGAATGGCAAACCACTTCAGCATTCTTGCCTTGAGAACCCCATGAACAGTGTGAAAAGGCAAAAAGATATGACACTGAAAGATGAGCCCTTTAGGTTGGTAGGGGTCCAATATGCTACTGGAGAAGAGCGGAGAAATAGCACCACAAGGAATCAAGAGGCTGAGCCAAAGTGGAAACAACAGCCAGTTGTGTCTAGTACTGAAAGTAAAGACCAATGCTGTAAAGAACGATATGGCATGGGAAACTGGAATGTCAGGTCCACGAATCAAGGTAAAGTGGAATTGGTGCAACAGGAGTTGGGAAGAGTGAACATTAACATCTTAGGAATCAATGCACTAACATGGGCCAGAATGAGCAAATTTAATTCAGATGACCATTATAGCTACTACTGTGGGCAAGAATCACTTAGAAAAATTGGAGTAGCCCTCATATTCAACAAAACAGTCCCAAATGCAGTACTTGGTGCACTCTCAAAAACGAGAGAATGATCTCAGTTTGTTTCCAAGCAAACCATTCAGCATCACAGTAATCCAAGTCAGTACACCAACCACTAATGCTGAAGAAGATGAAGTTGAACAGTTCTATGAAGACCTACAGGACCTTCTAGAACTAATACCAAAAAAAGATGTCCTTTTCATCATAGGGTACTGGGAATGCAAACGTAGGAAGTCAAGAGATATCTGGAGTAACAAGCAAATTTGGCCTTAGAGTACAAAATGAATCAGGGCAAAGGATAACAGAGTTTTGCCAAGAGAACACACTGATCATAGCAAATACCCTCTTCCAACAGCACAAGAGATAATTCTACACATGGACATCACCAGATGGTCAATACTGAAATCACATTGATTATATTCTTTGCTGCCAAAGATGGGGAAGCTCTATAGAGTTAGCAAAAACAAGACCAAGAGCTGACTATGGCTCAGACCATGAACTGCTTATTGCAAAATTCAGACTTAAATTGAAGAAAGTAGGAAAACCACTAGACCATTCAGGTATGACCTAAATCAAATCCCTTATGATTATACAATGGAAGTGACAAATAGATTCAAGGGATTCGATCTGATAGAGTGCCTGAAGAACTATGGATGGAAGATCATAACACTGGACAGGAGGCAGTTATCAAAACCATCCCCAAGAAAAAGAAATGCAAAAAGCAAAATGGTTGCTTCAGGAGGCCTTACAAATAGCTGAGAAAAGAAGAGAAGCAAAGGCCAAGGAGAAAAGCAAAGATACACCCATCTGAATGCAGAATTCCAAAGAATAGCAAGGAAAGATAAAGCCTTCTTACGTGAATGAAGAAATAGAGGAAAACAATAGAATGGGAAAGACTAAAGATCTCTTCAAGAAAATTAGAGATACAAGGGGAATATTTCATGCAAAGATGGGCTCAATAAAGGACAGAAATGGAAAAGACCTAACAGCAGAAAAAGAGGTTAAGAAGAAGTTGCAAGAATACACAGAAGAACTGTACAAAAACGCCTTAATGACCAAACTAAGGTCATTAAGATAACCATGATGATGTGATCAGCCACCTAGAGCCAGACATCCTGGAGTGTGAAGTCAAGTGGTCCTTAGGATACATTACTACAAACAAAGCTAGTGGAGGTGATGGAATTCCAGCTGAGCTATTTCAAATCCTAAAAGATGATGCTGTTAAAGTGTTGTATTCAATAGATCAGCACATTTACAAAACTCAGCAGTAGCCACAGAACTAGAAAAGGTCAGCTCTCATTCCAATCCCCAAAAAGGGCAATGCCAAAGAATGTTTAAACTACCATATATTTGCACTTACTCACATGCTAGGAAAGTTATGTTCAAAATCCTTCAAGCAAGGCTTCAGAAGTACGTGAACCAAGAAATTCCTGATGTATAAGCTGGATTTAGAAAAGACAGAGGAATCAAAGATCAAATTGCCAACATCTGTTGGTTTATAGAAAAAGCAAGGGAGTTCCAAAACATCTACTTATGCTTCATTGACTATGCCGTTGTATGGATCACAACAAACTGGAAAATCCTTAAAGAGATGGAAATACCAGACCACCTTACTTGCCTCCTGAGAAACCTGTATGCAGGTCAAGAAGCAACAGTTAGAACCAGACATGGAACAACAGACTGGTTCAAAATTGGGGTAAGAGTGCATCAAGGATGTATATCGTCACCCTGCTTATTTAAATTCTATGCAGAGTATATCACGTGAAATACCAGGCTGAATGAAGCAGAAGCTGGATTCAAGACTGCCTGGGGAAATATCAACCTCAGATATGCAGATGATACCACCTTAATGGCAGAAAGCAAAGAACTAAAGAGCCTCTTGATGAAAGTGAAAGAGAGTGAAAACTTAAAAACTGTGAAAAAACTGGCTTAAAACTCAACATTCAAAAAGAGAAGATCACAGTATCCAATCCCATCACTTAATGGCAAATAGATGGGGAAACAATGGAAACAGTGAGAAATTTTATTTTCTTGGGCTCCAAAATCACTATGGATGGTGACTGCAGCCATGAAATTTAAAGATGCTTGCTCCTTGGAAGAAAAGCTATAACAAACCTAGACAGTGTATTAAAAAGCAGAAATACCACTTTGCCAACAAAAGTCTCTATAGAGAAAGCTATAGTTTTCCAGTAGTCATGTATAGATGTGAAAGTTGGACTATAAAGAAAGCTGAGCGCCGAAGAATTGATGCTTTTGAACTGTGGTGCTGGAGAAGACTTTTGAGAGTCCCATGGACTGCAAGGAGAACAAACCAGTCAATCCTAAAGTAAATCAACCCTGAATATTCATTGGAAGGACTGATGCTGAAGCTCCAATACTTTGGCCACCTGATGTGAAGAGCTGCTGCTGCTGCTAAGTCACTTCGGTCGTGTCCAACTCTGTGCAACCCATAGATAGCAGCCCACCAGGCTCCCCTGTCCCTGGGATTCTCCAGGCAAGAACACTGGAGTGGGTTGCCATTTCCTTCTCCAATGCATGAAAGTGAAAAGTGAAAGTGAGGTCACTCAGTTGTGTCCGACTCTTCGGGACCCCATGGACTGCAGCCTACCAGGCTCCTCTGTCCATTGGATTCTCCAGGCAAGAGTACTGGAGTGGGGTGCCAGTGCCTTCTCCGTAATGTGAAGAGCTAACTCACTGAAAAAGACCCTGATGCTGGGAAAGATTGAGGGCAGGAGAAGGGGGCAATAGAGGAGGACATGGTTGGATGGCATCATCGACTCAATGGATATGAGTTTGAGCAAACTCTGGGAGATAGTGAAGGACAGGGAAGCGTGGCATGCGGCAGTCCATGGAGTTGCAAAGAGTCGGTCAGGACTGAGCAACTAAACAAGAAAAACAACCCCTACTCATATATACACGGTGATTTCCTCTCTCTTCTTGTCTGTCCCCATCCTAGAACCCCTTCCTTGCCTGGAGTGAAGCCCTGCTCTTTTTTGTTTCTGTTCAAGATATTTTCCTGATGCCCCAAATTCTCTCATTTTGGCTTCTAGCCAAAGCATTTTGTCCTCTTTTCATCTGAAAGAAAGTGCAAGTGTTAGTCACTCAGTTGTGTCTGACTCTTTGTGACCCTTATGGACTGTAGCCTGCCAGGCTCCTCTGCCATGGGATTTTTCAGGCAAGAATACTAGAGTGGGTTGTCATTCTCTTCTCCAGGGGGTCTTCCTGACCCAGGGATCAAACTTGGGTCTCCTGAATTGCAAGCAGCTAGCTTCTTTACCATCTGAGCCACCGAAGAAGCCCTCTTTCATGTAACTAATCTAAAAAAGAAAATCTCTTCAGTATTCAGATTTTCATGTTAAAGCTTGATGGCACTTCAGACCCCAAATCTAATCAATGACAAGAACAACAAAATGTCTACTTTTGCTCAATTAGCAGGAGGATCTTAAACTCTCAACTCTGTGAGTAAAGCAAGGAAAGAAGAAAAACAGAGCAGTTGGTTCTGAACTAAAATTGTAATAGGAAAGGAATATCTACAGTTCAACCAAAAGGTATCTCTTAAGAATCAGAGAAGTAAAAAGTGTGCTTTGAAGAGTTCTTGTGTCATGCTGGCCTTGTTACATCAGTCATTCCCCTCCTTTCATGTGGATCGATGGGCGCTGCCTGTCCTGGACTTCCATCTATCACCAGGAGAATTGGACCATCTGGAGTCGGAACAGATCATCAATCCTTCCACACATTCAAGTTATTTTTTTAATTTAAAAAATGTTATACAACCGAGAAGACATTATCAGATTCCTTTGTGGTTCTGTCTAATTTCTGTTTGGGATCCATGACAACTCAGAGTGATGTGAGTGATGCCATGATGTCAGGGCAAAAGCCATGCCTTAGGAGTCTATTAGATTTCTATTGCTGTAGTAACAAATCACCACAAACTGAGGGCTTGAAACAACACACATTGATTTTCTTACACTTCTGTAAAGTCAGAAGTCTAAAACAGGTCCTATATAAGGGCTTAAAATCAAGGTGGTAGCAGAGCTGTGTTTCTTTTGGGAGGCTCTAGGCGAGTTGTTCCTTGATGTTTCCAGCTTCTGGAGACGGCATGAGTTCTTTGGCCCATGGTCACGTGACTGAACTTTGCTTCTATCATCACATCTCTTTCTGACTTTCCTGCTTCCTTCTTGCCCTAATAAGAACCCTTGTGTTTATGTTGGGCCTACCTGCAAATGCAATAATCTCCGTATCTCAAGATCCCTAACTTGATCACATCTACAAAGTCCCTTCTGCCATGTAAGCTAACATATTCGTAGGTTTTAGGGTAGGATATTGGTATCTTGGAAGAGTAGGGGTGAATTTTTCTGCCTGCCACGTGGTCTGACAATCAGAGGCTTACTTCGTGAAAATCAGAAAGCATGATTTCCAGTCCATAATTAGGAATTTCAGTACAAGAGTGCATGGGGGTTGTTAGTGTCTGGGTTTGACCTTGGCTTACCTGACTATTGTCCCAAATCCTGGCCTAGAACCATAGGATGTTACAATGAAGACCACTGGCTTTCAGTTATACTAACCTGGGTTCTCATCTCCACCACTCAGGAATTCTGAGCACTTGGGCAAGTCCCTCAGCCTCTCTGAGCTTCCACTGTCACCGGTCCTCTGGGATATTTTAGGAAAAAAGACTCAGAGACTTGCCTGCAGGAGTCCTCTTGAGGATAACACTGTTATGGGATTGAGGGAAGCAGGACTGGACTGGGATGAAGTCACAAAACAGGTCTCAGCTGAGCCCACAGGGACTGTGGTGCTAGGTGACCCTTCAGCATTGTCTCCCTGTGGGGCAAACAGTCCAGGCATTTATACCACTTACCATGGCTGGAACTAGGGTGAGTCGAGGGAGGTCCTCACCTCAAAGACAAAATTTAGGGGTGCCAAAAAACTCAGTAACTACGGTAAATAATATTTTATTGCACTATTTTTAAAAAATCTAAACTAATGTAAAATTGTGCAATGAACATATTGAATAAAGACAGAATAAGTAAGGGAATTCCCTGGTGGTCTAGTAGTTATAGGCTTCCCTGGTGGCTCAGATGGTAAAGAATCTGCCTGCAATGCCAGAGACCCATGTTCAATCCCTGGGTTGGGAAGATCCCTAGAGAAGGGAATGGCTTCCAATATTCCTGCCTGAAGAATTCCATGGACAGAGGAACCTAGTGGGTTACAGTCCATGGGGTCACAAAGAGTCAGACATGACTGAGCAACTAACATTTTCACAGTAGTGGTTAGGGCTCCACACTCTTACTGCAAAGGCCTAGGTTTGATTTCTAGTGAGGGAACTAAGGTTTCATAAGTCATGCGGTGTGTTTCCCCCACTCAGAAAAAGGGAAAAAAAAAAAAAGAATAAGTAACAGAGCTGTGCAGGGTTATATTGGAGCCTCAGGTAAAAGGTGAAATCGGTTATTACTGATACTGTCTCTATTTAAAATTGTGATATTTTGAGTAGTATGGATTTTTTTCATTCTTGATTTTTAAAAATAGTGCATTAAAATATCATTTATCTTGATTTCTGAGTTTTTTGACACTCTATTAAATCTAGCATTGAGGCTTATTCCTCACTTTGTTTCACCCTCCTCCTGGCCCTGTGTAGTGTGGGGGCTGCTCTTCACCTCCCCTTAGGAGTGGAGACAATCTTAGGTCAAGGATAATTCCTGGAGAGGGGCTTAGGTGTGAACCATTTGCAGCCACACTCCTGGCACCTGGGGAAAGAAATACCTAGATTCTGAATAGAGAGAGGGAACCAGCATCCACTGGTGGGATAATGACACCTATCTATAAGGAGATTGCATTGTCGTATAGTTTTCCCTCATTGGGACAGAAAGACAGTCAGGCAGCAGTTGTTTGATTACTAAAGTTCATTGTTTCAGGTGCTAGTGAATATGTTCACAGCCAAATTTGGCCTGACCTCTTCCTTCTACCCGGAGAAGGCAATGGCACCCCACTCCAGTACTGTTGCCTGGAAAATCCCATGGACGGAGGAGCCTGGTGGGCTGCAGTCCATGGGGTCGCGAAGAGTCAGACACGATTGAGCAACTTCACTTTCACTTTTAACTTTCCTCCATTGGAGAAGGAAATGGCAACCCACTCCAGTATTCTTGCCTGGAGAATCCCAGGGATGAGGGAGCCTGGTGGGCTGCCGTCATGACTGAAGCGACTTAGCCGCAGCAGCTTCCTTCTACCTTCCTATGAGCCAACCATCTGAGTGAAAGGTCTAGATTATTTACTTGGACCTGAGACTCCAATTAATACTACTGTAAACATATGACTTTGATTTTTGGTTTATTATTTTTGGTTAGAATTGCTGAGCAAACATACCAAAGTGAAACTTCTCTATCCTGTGGCCAGACCAGACCCTTACCCCCTGGACAGCCTTCTTAGGCTGGTGATCACAACCAAGTGGTGAATAGGGATAACTCTTTTCTTGCTACAAGGAAAAATATATAGAGAGATAGACAGACAAACATAGCTATCCCTCAAAGCTCTACCAAATGTAGGATCATGAATGCCATGTGAATGTAGCCTATAGTCACCATGTTCTTGAAGTTTGTTAACCTGGCATGAAATAAATACAGAGATTTTTGTCTTTATCCAAAGACTGCATGCGTGCTAAGTCACTTCTGTCATGTCTGACTCCGTGCAGCTCTATGGACTGTAGTCTGCCAGGCTCCTCTGTCCGTGGAATTCTCCAGGCAAGAATACTGGAGTGGGTGGCCATGCCCTTCTCCAGGGGATCTTCCTGACCCAGGGATCAAACCCACATCTCTTATGTTTCCTGCATTGGTAGGTAGATTCTTTGCCACTAGTGCCATCTGTGAAGTCCTTATTCAAAGATTACTGATTCTCAAAACAGGAAGGGTTCTATAATCCCTGGGGGCTGTGTCAGAATCCCCTGAGGAAGGTGTTAAACTGAAGTCCCTTCTCAACTTCCCACTGGACTAACAGCCATAAAAGGAGAAATCAACAGTAACACAATAATAGTGGGGGAATTTATAACACTCTATTTTCATCAACGGACAGATCATCCAGACAGAAAATCAATGAATAAGACTTTCCTGGTGGCACAGTAGATAAGAATTCACTAGCAAATGCAGGGGACACGGGTTTGATCCTTGGTCCAGGAAGATTTCACATGCCGTGGAGCGTGCACCACATGCTCCACAACTACTGAGCCTGTGCACTAGGACCCATGAGTCACAGCTCCCGAGCTTACGTGCCCACATGCCCTAGAGCCTGTGCTCTGCAACAAGAGAAGCCACTACAACGAGAAGACCATGCACCACAATGAAGAGGAGCCCTTGCACATCTCAACTAGAGAAAGCCTACGCACAGCAATGAAGACCCGGTGTAACCAAATACATTTTTAAAAGAAGAAAATTAATGAGGAAACACAGGCCTTAAATGACACATTAGATTAGATGGACTTAATTGATATTTGTAGAGCATTCCATCCAAAAGCAAACATGTTCTCCTCAAATGCACCAAGAACATTGTCCAGGATAGATCACATGCACAGCCACAAATTGAGTCTCAGTAAATTTAAGAAAACTGAAATCATACCAAGCATCTTTTCTGACCACATGCTGCTGCTGCTGCTGCTAAGTCGCTTCAGTCATGTCCGACTCTGTGCGACCCCATAGACAGCAGCCCACCAGGCTCCCCTGTCCCTGGGATTCTCCAGGCAAGAACACTGGAGTGGGTTGCCATTTCCTTCTCCAATGCATGAAAGTGAAAAGGGAAAGGGAAGTTGCTCAGTCGTGTCCGACTCTTAGCAACCCCATGGACTGCAGCCCACCAGGCTCCTCCGTCCATGGGATTTTCCAGGCAAGAGTACTGGAGTGGGGTGCCATTGCCTTCTCCAACCACATGCTAGGAGATTAGAAATCAACTACAAGGGAAAAAAAAACTGTAAAAAGCACAAACAAGTGGAGGCTAAACAATATGCTACTAAACAACTAATAGATCACTGAAGAAATCAAAGAGGAAGTTAAAAAAAATACCTAGACACAAAGGAAAATGAAAGCATGGCAATCCAAAACTTATGGGGCACAGCAAAAACAGTTCTAAGAGGGAAGATTAGACTAACATAAGCTTTTCTCAGAAACCCAGAAAAATCTCAGATAAATAACCTAAATTAACTAAAGAAGAACAAGCAAAAACCAAAGTTAGAAGGAAAGAAATCATAAAGATCAGAGCAGAAATGAATGAAATAGAGATGAAGAAAAGAAAAGATCAATGAAACTAAAAGCTTGTTCTTTGAAAAGATAAACAAAACTGATAAACCTTTAGCTAGACTCATCATGAAAAATGAATGAGTAACAAATCAGTAAAATTAGAAATAAAAAACAAGAAGTTACAATGGACACTACAAAAATACAAAGGATCACAAGAGACTGCCACAAGCAGCTGTATGACAATAAAGCGGACAACCTAGAAGATATGGACAAATTCTTAGAAAGGTACAATCTCCCAAGAATGAGCCAGGAAGAAATATAAAATATTAACAGTCCAGTCACAAGTACTAAAATTGAAACTGTGACTTAAAAACTTCCAACAAACCAAAGTCCAGGAAAGGACCAGATGGCCTCAGAGGCAAATTCTATCAAATATTTAGAAAAGAGTTAACAACTATCTTTCTGAAACAATTCCAAAAAATTGCAAAGGGAGAAGCACACCCAAACTCATTCTATGAGGCCATTGTCACCCCGATACCACAGCCAGAGAAAGATACCACAGAAAAGATAATTACAGGCAAGTATTGCTGATAACGTAGACACAAAAAGCCTTCAACAAAATATTAGCAAACTGAACGTACTGTATTGTACATTAAAAGGATCATACACCATGACTAAGTAGAATTTATCCCAGGGATGCAGGCATTTTTCAATATCCATAAATGAACCAGTGTGATATACCACATTAATAAATTCAAGAATAAAAGTCTTATCATCTCTATAGATGCAGAAAAATCTTTTGACAAAATTCAACACCCATTTATGATAAAAACTCTATGGAAATGGGCATAAAGGAAACTTACTTCAACATAATAAAGGGTATATATAACAAACCCACAGCTAACATCATTCTCAATGGTGAAAAGCTGAAAGCGTTGCCTCTAAGATCAGGAACAAGACAAGGATGTCCACTCTCACCACTTACACAGCATAGTTTTGGAAGTGTTAGCCTTGGCAATCAGAGAAGCAATAAAAAGAATCCAAATTGGGAAAAGAAGTAAAACTGTTACTATTTGCAGATGACATGATACTATACATAGACAATCTTAAAGATGCTACCAGAAAACTACTATAGTTCATCAATTAACCTAGTAAAGTTCCAGGATACAAAATTAACACACAGAAATCTCTTGCAGTTACATACACTAACAAAAAAGATCAGAAAATGAAATTAAAGAAACAATCCCACTTACCATCACATCAAATAAAATACTTAGGAATAAACCTAGGTTTCCCAGGTGGAGCAATGGTAAAGAATCCACCTGCCAGAGCAGGATATGCAAGAGAGGCAGGTTAGATCCCTGGGTCAGGAAGACCCCCCTGGAAACCTTTCCACTTCAGCAGGAAACAGCAAGCTGCTCCAATATTCTTGCCTGGAAAATTCCATGGACAGAGGAGCCTGGTGGGCTATAGTCCATGGAGTTACAGAGTCAGACATGAGTGACTCTTATCACAACAAAAACAAGGAGGCAAAAAAAAACTGTATTTCAAAAACTACAATACACCAATGAAAGAAATACAATATTAAAAAACAGATGGAAAGATACACCATGTTCTTGGATTAGAAGAATCAATATTGTGAAACTGTATATACTACCCAAGGCAATCTACAGATTCAATGCAATCCCTATCAAACTACCAATGGAATTTTTTTTGCAGAACTAGAATAAAAAATTTAAAATTCATATGGAGACACAAAAGACCCAGAATAGCCAAAGCAATATTGAGAAAGAAAAACAGAGCTGGAGGAATCAGGCTCCCTGACTTCAGACTACACTAAAAGCTTAAGTCATCAAAACAGTATATTGCTAGCACAAAAATAGAAATATAGATCAATGGAATTGGATAGAAAGCCCAGAAATGAACTCATGAACCTATGGTCAATTGTTCTATGACAAAGGAGACAAGACTACACAATGAAGAAAAGACAGTCTCTTCGATATGTGATGCTGGGAAAATTGGACAGCTACGCATGTAATAAATTAGAACATTCTGTATCATCATACACAAAAATAAACCCAAAATAGATTAAAGACCTAAACATAAGACCTGACATAATACTCAGAGGACAACATAGGCGGAACACTCTTTGACATGAATCACTGCAGTGTCTTTTTTTTTTTTTTTTTTTTTTTTTATTTTTAAACCTGAAACACTGTATTAGTTTTGCCAAACATCAAAACGAATTCGCCACAGGTATACATACGCTCCCCATCCTGAACCCTCCTCCCTCCTCCCTCCCCTGCAGTGTCTTTTTGATTTATCTCCTAGAGTGATGGCAATGAACAAGTGGGACCCAATTAAACTCAAAAGCTTTGACACAGCAAAGGAAACCATAAGCAAAAGAAAAAGACAACCCACAGAATTATTTGCAAACAATGTGGTCAACAAGGGGTTAATCTCTAAAATCTACAAACAGCTCTTGCAACTCACTATCAAAAAACCAACTCAACCAAAAAATAGAAGACCTAAACAGACATTTCTCCAAAGGAGACATACAGATGGCCAAGAGGCCCATGAAAAGATGCTCAACATAGCTAATTATTGGAGAAATGCAAATCAAAACTACAATGAGACATTGCCTCACATCAGTCAGAATGACCATCATCGAAAAGACTACAAACAATAAATGCTGGACAGGGTATGGAGAAAAAGGAGCCCTCTCACACTGGTGGTGGGAATGTACTGGTACAGCCACTATGGAGAACAATATGGCAGTTCCTTAAAAAACTAAAAATAGAGTTACCATATGATCCAGCAGTCCCATTTCTGTGCATATATCCAGAGAAAACTAAGATTCAAAAGGATACACACACAAATGTTCACTGCAGCACTGTTTACAATAGCCAAGACATGAGAGCAACTTAGATATCCATCAACAGATGAATGGATACAGAAGATGCATGACATATATACAACAGAACATTACTCAGCCATTAAAAATGAAGTAATGCTTTTTGCCGCAACATGAATCAACCTGGAGACTATCATACAAAGTGAAGTCAGAAAAAGACAAATATTATATGCTATTGCTTATATGTGGAATAAACTTATTTACAAAATAGAAACTGAGTCACAGACTTAGAAAACAAATTTATGGTTATCAAAGGGGAAATATGGTGGAGGTGATAAATTGGGAGCTTGGGATTGACATATACACATCACTATTTTTAAAATAGATAACCAAGAAGACCCTGCTGTAGAGCAAAGGAACTATGCTCAGCATTCTCTAATAACCTAAACAGGAAAAGAACTTGTAAATGAATAGATACATATATATGTATAACTTAATCACTTTGCTGTATGCCTGAAACTAACACAACATTGTTGGTTAACTAAATATTTTTTTTAAAAACTTTCCATTAGAGAGGGGTTCTAGCACTTAACATGGTCTCTGAGAAAAGATTTCGTGATTACTTAGTGAGTCACCGTCGCTGATGGGAGAATAACATGTACATCAGGTTTACTGAAACATAAAATGACAAGAACCACTCTTACAAATTGTTGACACAAGTGTGCATGAAACGAAAGTGGCAAAACTTTGCAGAATTAACTGACATGCGTAGTGGCATATGAGAAATACAACTTCAGCTTTTTCATGAGCCAAATTTAAACAGCTATTAATGGTATTGAGAGAGCACATGGTTTGTGGAAACAACCTTTTTTCCCAGGCTTAATGAGATTTTTAATTTTTATATGTTAGCTGAAGGGTATATTTTAATAATCCCCCTGCCACATTGCGACATGAACATTGTTGACACTGCCTTTTGCTTCTTGATACTAGTTCTGTAGCTTTTTACCTTCTCCTCCTCCTTTAAATAACTTCCCATCCTTACTAAAGCAAATATTACATTGATTGTGATGAAAGAAGCAACAGTATTTCTGGACACTGTGTACTCTTCAGATAATGCATCTCTACAATGAATCACTTTTTCTAATTTTGCAGATCATTTAGCAAAGTGCACATCCTAAAATGGATCCTATAAATGGTTTTTCATCTGTGAACTTATTGTATTTCCTTTAGACATTTTTCTATGTGGTTTTAACATCTTCTAGGGTAGGGTGGAGATAGTGTATATTTACTTTAAAATATTCTCTGTGATTGCTTTTTAAATCAAGCAGTCACTTCTCCTTCCTTGTGATAATCATTTCTTTTTTGAGCTGAAAGGGATTTTTGTTTATGGTGTTTTGCTATAATCCTAGTTGATAATACAGTATCTTCATTGTTGCTCAGTGCCTAAGTCTTTGAGGTTTCAACTACAGTCAAATCATGAGGAGCTTTCATCACGGCCACTGATGAAAACTCCAGCTTTTTAGCTGATCTTTGGAACAACATTATGTACTGCCTTTATTATAATGTCGGAGCTTTCCTGGTGGCTCAGATGGTAAAGAATCTACCTGCAATGCAGGAGACCCAGGTTCAATCCCAGAGTTGGGAAGATCCCCTGGCGTCACAAAGAGCTGGACATGACTGAGCGACTAACACACACACAGACATATTATAATGTCAAGTGATGTGTATCTAGGCAATCTGATGATGGAGGTTACACTTTATAATCATCCTTGGAATGCCAAAGATTTATTTTCTACTTGTTCATTAGAGAGGAAAAAAGAAAATATAAAATGAACTAATTGAATAGTCTACATGACAGTTATCTTATTGTATTTTTCTCTCTGTACCTTTCTAATTTAAACCAAGATAGTATAAAAGCCCACTCACATTTCACATGTACTTTTTTTAAAAAAAGCAACTCCTTTTATATATCAAGGGAAAGAAAATTCAGTATTTTCAGAAATCTAGCAAGAAATTTGAAACTTAAAATATTACGGAGAAGTTTCAGATAAGTTAATCTTGCAAGTATTAAATTGAAATAAATTACAAAATAAATTATGATAACATGGATTAATTGCTGACTTTTAAGGTAGAAAATGTAAGGAGGATGGTTAGAATTTAATGAAGTATAGATATTTTCATTACTGTCATATATGGCTTTCCATAATAGTGGAAATTTAATAGTGGCTTTGTACTGTACATTCTTAAATCATTTAAAAAATAACTTTAAATTTTTAATTGTCATTATAGTCCATCTAATAAATATATAAGAAAACAAATTAAGGTATACATTTATGTTTTTATATACCATCATTGAAAAGTTTTTTATAATTACTACAGAATGTATCAAGTATAGATTATTTACCTTCTGTTACAGATGATAAACTGATCTGATTATGTTTGACAATTTTCTTCATGAAAATTATCACCTATAAATATATTGGTGATCTTGTCTGAATGTGGCTCAGAAATATTCCTAAAGGCTTGTCACTTTTAAAGGAATGGGGTTCTTTTGTGGGGGCTATGACCTATAAATTTATAATACAATATATGTGACAAGTATAATGAAGATGTTAAATTTACACAAAAGTCTCATCTCAGTATGCCATCAGGGTTGACTGCCCATTATTACTTAATAACACTGAAGAAATGAAGGTAGGAATTAGAAGATTGTCTTCTAACATTTTATACCCCTTTCAGGAAAATAACCTAAAAAATGAAAAAGGATCTTCCATTAAAACTGGTTTAAGACATTATTGGATTAGAAGGGAGTGAGTGTAGGAGCCCAGCATACTGCAGTTTATGCTTTCTAGACTTTGTGTCAATCTCCTGTGTCCCTTCCGATTGTGCTTACACAGTGAGAACAACTGGTGAAGGCATTCAGTGGTCCTCACACTGTTTGAATGGTCACTGGATTGAACGGACAGCGCATGACACGGCGCAGAGCCCAGATGACTCAAGCCTCGCTTAACTCTAACCATTGCGTTCCTGCAAAGAGCGATGGTGGCTGATGCTTAAGGGAGACTAAGTTGGGAGAATGCAGACCAATTCAGAAATGGTTTCACCACGTGGTTTGTTTCCAGCCTGAGTAGGCAGTTATATCTTCTTTCATACTGACTAAGTGGGACCAGATGGTTACTACTATTATTTTTCTTTTATTTGTAAAAATGAGATAAAAAATGTTTACTAGTTAAGGCTCTCTTAAGGATTAAGGAAAGGGAAATTGTGTGTATTTACACAATGCCTACCAGGGATAGAGTACTGTGTTTGGCATATGAAAGGTTTCTGTTGGCAGGTTGACTTTTAAGTACTGTCAGCAGCGTTAGAGGATGTCCATGGAAAATTAGTGATTATGATTTTGATACAATTCTGCTGCTAAGTCTATGGATGTA
The DNA here is from genome assembly GCF_019923935.1 of Bubalus bubalis. Taxonomy (NCBI): domain Eukaryota; kingdom Metazoa; phylum Chordata; class Mammalia; order Artiodactyla; family Bovidae; genus Bubalus; species Bubalus bubalis. Next base: position 82,589,492 of record NC_059158.1, read on the forward strand.
GTCTCATTCATAACACTCTGTATCTGGAGTGTAGCATTCTAATGAGAAAAAAAAAAATCTAGGAAGTTCTATTGCTATCTCTTCAGATTAAGTAATATTTGTATTTTCCAATGCTAAATTTGGCTGTTGCTGTAACTAGGTGAAAATAATACTCAGATTTTGGTAGCCTCTGAAAATTTTGGCATTAGCAGAAGACAGAAAAAAAAAATTTACTTTGAACTCACTAGTAAAATACAAGAACTGTACAATAAAATAAGTACTACTAAAATTCTAATGCTTTTGGTTGATCACTTTGTAGAATGAAATAAACTATGAACTCCAAATGAGATACACGTATCTATTCATAGATAGAAAAATCCTTAATAAAAATTGTGACAGTTTGATTTAACTAATTTTGAACAGAAAGGATACCACGAAGCTTTTCGAGTTTTCCTTGGGTGTTTGGGGACACACACACACACACACACACACATACAAATAGGGAGAAAATAATCTCTCTCCTCGGTGGTCATGAAGTCCATGGATTTTTTTTTCCCACAGGAGAGAATGTGACTGCAACAGTCATGGGGATGGCCAAGGAAAGGGGGGATAGCTAAAAGCATCGTGGCAAAAAGAAGTTAAGAGAAGGCAGAGAAAGAAGATACCAATGAACGGCACACTAAGTTTATAAACATGTCGAAGTTTAGGGCTTTCATTATCTCCTAAAAGAATAAACAAATGAAGTAACTTCTCATTCACTTTATTTTTTTTTCTTGTTTATCTACATGCTACTTATCAAAACAGGCAAAAAATATTTTGATATGATGACATTTATTATGGGACATTCTTCCTCAAATTTGTAGCCAAGGGTGATTAATCATACTGAAGGCAAGGTCGTGTATCCTATATTTTCTGTTTTGTTTGATTTGTTTTCATTTGTTTATTTACTCATTTATCATTTCTAATTCATCTAGAAATTCATTTACAATTTCAGTCTAGTGTTTCTGAAACACTACACTGAAATTACATTCTGAGCCTGATATCTAAATAATGTCAAATGTGTATGACTATTTGGAAGGGGATGCTGCTGTGAAAGTGCTGCACTCAGTATGTCAGCAAATTTGGAAAACTCAGCAGTGGCCACAGGACTAGAAAAGGCCAGTTTTCATTCCAATCTGAAAGACAGGAAATGCTGAAGAATGCTCAAACTACCACACAATTGCATTCATCTCACATACTAGTAAAGTAATGCTCAAAATTCTCCAAGCCAGGCTTCATCAATATGCGAACCGTGAACTTCCAGATGTTCAAGCTGGTTTTAGAAAAGGCAGAGGAACCAGAGATCAAATGGCCAACCTCTGGTAGATCATCAATCAAAAAAGCAAGAGAGTTCCAGAAAAACATCTATTTCTGCTTTATTGACTATGCCAAAGCCTTTGACTGTGTGGATCACAATAAACTGTGGAAAATTCTGAAAGAGATGGGAATACCAGACCACCTGACCTGCCTCTTGAGAAATCTGTATGCAGGTCAGAAGCAACAGTTAGAACTGGACATGAAACAACAGACTGCTTCCAAATAGGAAAAGGAGTACGTCAAGGCTGTGTATTGTCACCCTGCTTATTTAACTTATATGTAGAGTACATAATGAGAAACACTGGGCTGGAAGAAGCACAAGCTGGAATCAAGACTGCCAGGAGAAATATCAATAACCTCAGATATGCAGATGACACCACCCTTATGGCAGAAAGTGAAGAGGAAATAAAAAGCCTCTTGATGAAAGTGAAAGTGGAGAGTGAAAGAGTTGGTTTAAGCTCAACATTCAGAAAACGAAGATCATGGCATCTGGTCCCATCACTTCATGGAAAATAGATGGGGAAACAGTGGAAGACTTTATTTTGGGGGGCTCCAAGATCACTGAAGATGGTGATTGCAGCCATGAAATTAAAAGAGGCTTACTCCCTGGAAGGCAAGTTATGACCAACCTAGACAGCATATTAAAAAGCAGAGAGATTACTTTGTCAACAAAGGTCCATCTAGTCAAGGCTATGGTTTTTCCAGTGGTCATGTATGGATGTGAGAATTGGACTATAAAGAAAGCTGAGTGCCAAAGAATTAATGCTATTGAACTGTAGTGTTGGAGAAGACTCTTGAGAGTCCCTTGGACTGCAAGGAGATCCAACCAGTTCATCCTAAAGGAAATCAGTCCCAAATATTCATTGGCAGGACTGATGCTGAAGCGAAACTCCAGTACTTGGGCCACCTCATGGGAAGAGCTGACTCATTGGAAAAGACCCTGATGCTGGGAAAGATTGAGGGCAGGAGAAGGGGACGACAGAGGATGAGATGGTTGGATGGCATCACCAACTTGATGGACGTGAGTTTGAGTGAACTCCGGGCATTGATGATGGGCAGGGAGGCCTGGCGTGCTGCAGTTCATGGGGTCACAAAGAGTCGGACACGACTGAGTAACTGAACTGAACTGAAATCAGCTATTCCTAGTAACTTATTACTTGGGAAATCAGACTGACCATATAAAGCAAAACAACTTCAATGGTGTGCCCTGCCTTGTTAAGCTGGGTATCCACAGGGACCTGAAAGCACAGGTTCCATAGCTTTGGTTGGAGAAAATGAATGGGATGCACCATGAAATCCAGGCTGAAGGGCTCTTTTGACTGTTTATGCAGAATAATGATCTACCACAAGATTGCTTAGCTCAAATGGAAAATTTTCATCAAAAAGATTCTCTTCCATTAAGACAAGACTAATGCACAATTTTAACACCTTGCCAAAACATTAGTCATTGTGTTTTCTCCAAGCACAAATCTAAGAAATTACCCACTTTATTTTTAGAAACAATTTCCCTCTATTCCCCTCAGCTTTTGAGAGTGCCATTATGATGTGGCTCCTCTCCCAATAAAAAGTACCCATTTTTTTTTTTATTGAAATATCCCAGATTGATGTAGGTTCTTTGGCCAATAACAATAGAGCTTCATTCCACAGCATTTTAGTTCTTTTGAGGACCTCAAGGGCTGAGACATGAGTTAAACATACCCTTTAGTTCGTAATGAACAACCATTAGTCTGGTCAAGGGCCCTTGCTTGCTTTCTTTCACATGTGTTTTCAATTCATTCCTGATTACCCTCCCAACCTCACATCCACTTTCCCCTTGCCTACAGATGGCCATTTTAATGAGTTTGATGTTGTTAAATATGTAAATATCTTTGAAAAATACAATACGGCATGTTTTCATTTATGTAAGTGGTATTGTAACAGACCTAATTCTGTCATACTTTGTATTCACTCAGTGCTATATTTTTTAAGATGGTGCTATGTATACCGATTCATTGCTACTAATCACTGTGTTATTCCACAGAATGTATCCAACACATTTTACTTATTCATTCCTGTAATAATAGATCTGGATTGACAGCTAGCTCCCAGCTCCTACAGACTAGGTAGTAGAATCTAGTGCTGGGTCTGGAATATGCACGTGCTAAATTTCTCCAAGTATTGCAAACTGATCTCATCAGTTCTAAACAAATACTAACCTAACACAAAGTTTCCCACATCTACCTAGCACTTGGTATCTTTGAAAGTTCTAATTTTTACCAATTTGATGAGTATAAACGGATATCCCATTTTGATTTGTGCTTCTCCGATTACTAGTGAGGATGGCCATTCTACTGTATAATTTTTTTTTTAATTTTTATTTATTTTTGGCTGTGCTGAGTCTCCATTGCTGTGCAGGCTTTTCTCTAGTTGCAGTGCATGGGCTTCTCATTGTGGTGGCTTCTCTTGTGGAGCACAAAGTCTTCAGTAGCTGCAGCCCCTGGGTTCTAGGGCACAGGCTCAGTGGTTGTGGCACATGGACTTAGTTGCTCCACAGCATGTAGGATCTTCCCGGACCAAGGATCAAACCTGTGTCTCCTACATTGGCAGGCAGATTCCTTATCACTGAGCCACCAGGGAAGTCCTCTACGTATACTTATTAACCATTTGGAGTTCTTATCTGCAAACTGTCTTTTCACATTTTCCCAATATTTATATATATATATTTTCCATAGCATATTTGGGCTTCCCAGATGGTACTAGTTGTAAAGAATCCACCTACCAATGCAGGTGACATAAGAGATGCGAGTTTGATCCCTGGATGAGGAAGATTCCTTGGAGAAGGGCATGGCAACCTACCAGACAAGTATTCTTGTCTGGAGAATCCCATGGACAGAGGAGCCTGGCAAGCTACAATCCATGGGGTCGCAGGGTCAGACACGGCTGAAGTAACTTAGCAAACAAGCATAGCATATTCACATTTCTAATACGAAATGATAGAAGTGAAATAGGACAGTTGTCTGTGCATCCCTGGGCTTAAAATATGGCATGAAAGTTGGAAGTCAGATTATTAGGGGGAATTTCCAGATAGTGAAAACTGGTAAGTATAGATTTGAATCACAATTTCACAACTTAATTGCTGGCTGACTTGGACCAAAGTACTTTCTCTGTGTGTGTCTCTGGTTGTGAACATGTATGCGTGTGTGTGTGTGTGTGTGTGTGTACACAATGGGAGTATTATATAAAGGTAACACAATCACAGGAGTAACACCTCATCACCTTTGCCATATTCGTTGGTTAGAAGCAGGTCCCAGGTCCTGGCCACAAACTAGTGGTAGGAAGTACGATACATGAAAGTGTGAACCGTTGGGGACAGGAATCATGTGGGGGTCACCTTAGAGTATCTGTCACCTTAGAGTGTCACCTAAGAGTGGCAGACACCCCACATGCAAAAGACACATGAAGTATACATGAGGAACTCTCTTGGCTTGTGTTACATAATCTGTCACACTTACTTGGAAATCTTAAAACTTTGTAAATTAGGGAACTACTTAATTCTTTACATTCACTGTTAGCTTTAATTCTTGTTCCTGAACATACTTTTAAAAAATTCCATTTTGTCATCCCAATTTCTTCACACATCCCTCTGTTTTTGCTCCCTTTCTTCTTTCATTTTGCAGACATTTATTTAGCCCTCTTGGAGAAGGCAATGACAACCCACTCCAGTACTCTTGCCTGGAAAATCCCATGGATAGAGGAGCCTGGTGGGCTGCAGTGCATGAGGTCACGAAGAGTCGGACACGACTGAGCGACTTCACTTTCATTTTCACTTTCATGCATTGGAGAAGGAAATGGCAACCCACTCCAGTGTTCTTGCCTGGAGAATCCCAGGGACGGGGGAGCCTGGCGGGCTGCCATCTATGGGGTCGCACAGAGCCGGATACGACTGAAGCGACTTAGCAGCAGCAGCATTTAACCCTCTTAATGGTTCCAAACACTATTTTAAATACTGGGGATACCATGGTGTAAAGAAATATCCAGTGTCATCATGTTCACAGAGCTTATGGATTATAGGAAACCAAAATTATAAATGACAACTATAAGACAGTGTCACAAATGTAATCAGCCAAAAAGCCCAAGCTCATGGGCAGGCATGTAGGAGGAGTACCCAAACTATTCTGGAGGGGAAAGGAAAAACTTCTCAGAGGCGGTGACCACAAGATTTTAGTTAAAAACCTAGAACAGTAGTAAAACAACAGGATGTCAAAGTCTATACTGAGGACCAAACATTCTTAATGACCTAAACAGCAAGCTGAATTGCTGTATTTTCATCCCTCTGTTTGAAATTATAGCTTAAACCTCGAACTTTCTTAAGTAAATAGAACTACCATATGATCCAGCAGTCCCATTCCTGGGCATACACCTGGAGAATATCATTATTCAAAACGATGTATGCAACCCAGTGTTCATTGCAGCACTATTTACAGCAGCCAACACATGGAAACAAGCTAAATGCCCAACCAACAGAGGAATGGATAAAGAAGATGTAGTATACGCACACACATATATATATAATGGAATATTACTCAGTCATAAAAAAGAATGAAATAATACCATCTGCAGCAACATGGATGAACTCTGGCAGGCTACAGTCCACAGGATTGCAAAGAGTTGGACACAACTGAAGTGACTTAGCACGGATGGACCTAGAGATTATCATACTAAGTGAAGTCAGACAGAGAAAGATACGTATCATATGATATCACTAATGTGTGGAATCTAATTGTTTTTTACCTGTACAAATGAACTTATTTACAAAACAGAAGACTCACAGATGTTAAAAACAAACTTAGGTTGCCAAACAGGAGGAATCAAAGGTGTGGAAAGATAAATCAGGGGCTTGGGATTAGCATATACACACGGGTATACGTAGGCCACCAAGGACCTACTGTATGGCACGGGGGACTCTACTCAATATTTGATGATAACCTATATGAGCAAAAAACCTGAAAAAAAAAGAATATATATTCAGTATATGTATAACTGAATCACTTTGTTGTATACCTGAAAGTAATACAATACTCCAATAAAATTTTTTTAAGATTAAGTACATCAGCTTTTGTGACGCATTAGTAAAAGTGAGTCTATGAACTAACTCATAACGATTATAATATTGTTGAATAAAAGTTATTATTATCTAAACTTAATTAAGTCAAAACTCTTTACTTCTCTATGGCTCAGTTCTCTCATTTATAAAACATTTCGGGATTAGTCATTTCTAAGGTATTCGTGTACACACACGTGTGTACACGTGCACACGTGTGCGTGTGCTTGCTAAGTTGCTTCAGTCATGTCTGACTCTGCAACATAATAGACTGTAGCCATCAGACTCCTCAATCCTGGTTCTAAATTCTGTGATTCCACGAGTCTGTTGGCTTTAGAATGGCATTACTTAAACAGGAATGATGGTGCTAGAGGATACTTTAGCTGAGATCCAAGCCCATGTCAGCCAGTCCAGGTAAGACCTCCATCTACTAGCAACATCTTTGTGTGAATTATCATAAAGATCCCCCTTCTGGTGGATACTTTATAGAAAGGTGTCCTTTCTTCAAGGCACAGAGCTTTTTAAGAGCAGTGAGGGTTGGGTTCAGGGCCTCAGAGGCTCTTGGTGGAGTGGAAGAAGTATATGATTGTACTGCTGCTGCTGCTAAGTCGCTCCAGTCGTGTCTGACTCTGTGCGACCCCATAGACAGCAGCCCGCCAGGCTCCGCCATCCCTGGGATTCTCCAGGCAGGAACACTGGAGTGGGTTGCCATTTCCTTCTCCAGTGCATGAAAGTGAAAGTGAAAGTGAAGGTGCTCAGTTGTTTCTGACACTGTACTGAGTTCAGTGTTATTTCTGACCCAGTTAGAACCATTCAAAGCTCCAGCTTCACAAGAAATCAGAGATATAGTGGAAGAGGCGGAGAAGGCAATGGCACCACACTCCAGTACTCTTGCCTGGAGAATCCCATGGACTAAGGAGCCTGGTAGGCTGCAGTCCATGGGGTTGAGAAGGGTTGGACACGCCTGAGCGACTTCACTTTCACTTTTCACTTTCATGCATTGGAGAAGGAAATGGCAACCCACTCCAGTGTTCTTGCCTGGAGAATCCCAGGGACAGGGGAGCTTGGTGGGCTGCCGTCTATGGGGGGTCACACAGAATCAGACATGACTGAAGCGACTTAGCAGCAGCAGCAGCAGAAGAGGATTAGACGGTGATTTGTTGCCTGTCACAACCCACCTCAGATCCATGTTAAGTTCCTGAACATTCCAGTAGAGGAAGTAAGGTACACTTGGACTTATTTTTAACAAGGGCACCTAATGTTTTCGAAGGTACAATTAGGTGTTTGCATTAAAAAAAAATCTATTTCTGTAATCCTTACCTAATCTTTTCTCAGGCTCTAGTGTTATCACACTTAAAAATCTGTAATGGCAAAATAATGAGATTTACAATGAGAAGGGTAGCATCCATAAAAGTAAATTTATCATTTTCCTCTTCTGAGTGACAGTTCTGGTCACAGCCCCTCCTCTGCCCCCGAGTCCTCAGTCAGCTTCAGTCAATACCCTTCTTAAAACCCTCGTCAAACCCTTGTCAGCTCCTCTTAGGGACTTATTGCCCACCACACCCTGTGATTTCTCTGTCCAGGGCAGGTTGTGTCAGGGATTGCCTGGTAGCTATTCAGGAGTAATTAGGTTCATTTAAATCCTCACTGGTCTCAAAGGCCCAGTAAGCCCCACCCAGCAAGTATCTCTCCTTCCCATAAGGGTTCACTTAGGTTCTCAAATGTCCTTAGAAGCTAAATGCCTTCTTAGATGCCTCACCAGTTGGCAAATGGATGGACTGTGTTTTATGCTCAGTTTTGGCACTGAACTGGGTAGTCGTGGCCAGGGTGACCCTGGATAGTCTGACAATCCTCCCAGAACATGACACCCTTTCCTCCATAAAACAGAGCCCAGGTGAGGTCTTTAAAATGAACGTATAAGATGAGGAATATTATATATAGTGAATAATGTTTTATATATTTATATACAGGGGTAAGAAATCACTTCTCTGACAATATCAATTTATTAAGATTGAGGTAGGTAAGATGGCCAACTTCAATTATCATCATTATTGAGTTTAACAGATTATATTTATTACTCCCTCCCTGTGTACCCGACATTTCGCAAAGTACTTCCCTGAATTACCTAATGAAATCTTCACAATGCCAAGAAGTTGCCACTACTACTATTTTAAGGACAATCTCATTTGTTTTGCAGCTAATTTTACAAAAGTTAATTAATAAAAAAAATGTTTAAATGACTTCCAGTGCTCAGTTGCTGAGTCGTGTTCAACTCTTTGCAACCCCATGGACTGTAGCCTGCCAGGCTCTTCTGTCCATGGAATTTTCCAGGCAAAAATACTGGTGTGGGTTGCCAGTTTCTCCTCCAGGGGATCTTCCCAACACAGGAATTGAACCTACATCTCTTGCCTCTCCTGCATTGGCAGGTATATTCTTGACCTCTAGCACCACCTGGGAAGCAAAATGACTTCCTAGAAGTTGTTTAAAAATGAGCTAAATGGATATATATTGCCATGGAAAGATGTTCAAGAGATGCTAAGTTAGAAAAGAAAATGAAACCAAGCTGTTGCAATTTTTTTTTCAATTTTTAACTTCCTGCAAAAATAATTCCATCTTTTTTGTAAAGATACATTGTATATCTATCTGCACACAAAAAATAGATTTACAAGAAATTATTAACTAAAATTTTAATGTAGTTAATTCTAAATATGGCACGGAAAAGATTAGGAAGTGGAGGGACTCTCCTTTTTTAATTTACTCAAGTCTTGTAATTTAACTACAAAAACTACATTGATTTTTGTAACAAAGACCTTTTTTAAGGTAAAAATAAATGAATAAAAGATGTCATAGTCTTGTCAAGTTCTAAGCATTTTCTTCATACAACCCAGGTGAGTATTTCTTCCAAGTTTTAAATCATCAATATGATGAAAAGCATATAAATATTCATAATTGATAAAAGCTGACTAAATCTAACCAAAGTAAAGAAGTCTGCTTCTATTTTTTAACTGGCCTAAATAAATTGATCCAAGCAGAGTTTTCTGGAAGTCATCTAATTCTCTGTAATAATTTAATGATGATGATGACAATTATGACCAACATTTATACAGTGATTTTCAGATTTACAGATTAAAAATCAGTTCCCTTGCATTTTATTCTATTAATAACAGCAGTCATCTTGTGTTAGGTTCAGCAACAAGTTTCAAAAAATAAATAACAGTAGCACAAGCAAAACAGAAATGCAAGACTTCCCTGGTGATCCAGTGGTTAAGAATCCTCCTGCCAATGCAGGGCACATGGGTTCAATCCCTAGTCCCAGAAGATTCAACATGCCACTGGACAACTAAGCTCGGCCCCTAGAGCCTGGGAGCCACAACTACTAAGCCTGTGCATCACCAGTACTGAAGTCTGAGTGTCCTAGAGCATGTGCTCTGTAGCAAGAAGCCACAAAAATAGGAAGCACCACAACTAGAATGGAGCCCCTGATTGCTGCAACTAGAGGAAGCCTGGGCACAGCAGTGAAGACCCAGCTCAGCCAAAAGCAAATAAATAAATAAACTAAAAATATAGACGCATTTCTTTTCTAAAAGCCTGGGAAAATAATCTAGGGCATTTGTGGTGATGATCATAAGAGACCCCGATTCCTATTCTTTCTCTGCTATCCTCAATACACAGCTTCTGTCTCATTGTTTAAAATGACTGCTTCAGTTCCATCCATCATACCTGAATTCCAGCTTGCAGAAAGCAACAAAGGGGAAGAAAAGGTGCATCCTCCCTTTTATAAGGATACTTTCTGGAAGTTTCAGATACAACTTCTGCTGCTGCTAAGTTGCTTCAGTTGTGTCCAACTCTGTGCGACCCCATAGATGGCAGCCCACCAGGCTCCCCTGTCTCTGGGATTCTCCAGGCAAGAACACTGGAGTGGGTTGCCATTTCCTTCTCCAATGCATGAAAGTGAAAAGTGAAAGTGAAGTCACTCTATCGTGTCCGACTCTTAGTGACCCCATGGACTGCAGCCTACCAGGCTCCTCCATCATGGGATTTTCCAGGCAAGAGTACTGGAGTGGGGTGCCATTGCCTTAGCACACCTAGTAAAAATAGTGCTCAAAATTCTCCACGCCAGGCTTCAGCAATATATGAACCGTGAACTTCCAGATGTTCAAGCTGGTTTTAGAAAAGGCAGAGGAACCAGAGATCAAATTGCCAACATCTGCTGGATCATCAAAAGAGCAAGAGAGTTCCAGAAAAACATCTATTTCTGCTTTATTGACTATGCCAAAGCCTTTGACTGTGTGGATCACAATAAACGGTGGAAAATTCTGAAAGAGAAGGGAATACCAGACCACCTGACCTGCCTCCTGAGAAATCTGTATGCAGGTCAAGAAGCAACAGTTAGAACTGGACATGGAACAACAGACTGGTTCCAAATAGGGAAAGAAGTATGTCAAGGCTGTATATTGTCACCCTGCTTATTTAACTTATATGCAGAGTACATCATGAGAAACACTGGGCTGGAAGAAGCACAAGCTGGAATCAAGATTGCTGGGAGAAATCTCAAGAACCTCAGATATGCAGATGACACCACCCTTATGGGCAGAAAGTGAATAGGAACTAAAAAGCCTCTTGATGAAAGTGAAAGAGGAGAGTGAAAAAGTTGGCTTAAAGCTCAACATTCAGAAAACGAAGATCATGGCACCTGGTCCCATCACTTCTTGGGAAATAGATGGGGAAACAGGGGAAACAGTGTCAGCCTTTATTTTTTTGGGCTCCAAAAGCACTGCAGATGGTGATTGCAGCCATGAAATTAAAAGACGCTTACTCCTTGCAAGGAAAGTTATGACCAACCTAGATGGCACATTCAAAAGCAGAGACATTACGTTGCCAACAAAGGTCCATCTAGTCAAGGCTATGGTTTTTCCAGTAGTCATGTATGGATGTGAGAGTTGGACTGTGAAGAAAGCTGAGCACCGAAGAATTGATGCTTTTGAACTGTGGTGTTGGAGAAGACTCTTGAGAGTCCCTTGGACTGCAAGGAGATCCAACCAGTCCATCCTAAAGGAGATCAGCCCTGGGTGTTCTTTGGAAGGACTGATGTTAAAGCTGAAACTCCAGTACTTTGGCCACCTCTTGCGACGAGTTGACTCATTGGAAAAGACCCTGATGCTGGGAGGGATTGGGGGCAGGAGGAGAAGGGGACAACAGAGGATGAGATGGCTGGATGGCATCACCGACTTGATGGACATGAGTTTGAGTGAACTCCGGGAATTGGTGATGGACAGGGAGGCCTGGCGTGCTGCAATTCATGGGGTCGCAAAGAGTCAGACTTGACTGAACTGAACTGAACCAAAAGGTCAACTAGCAAACTTTGCTTTTGGACTGAATGTTCATTTGCTGCATTAGTTATTCTGCTTACCAGGCATAAACAAACACTCCATGCCTGTCTACTTTTGGTCAATACATAGTTTAAAAGTAGGAGCTTCTAAAATGAATTATATTATTTCCATCTAATACCAGTAAAAGTGATATTCAGTAAAGAATAATAGGGAAATCCTTGGATAAAGAGAAATAGCCTCCTCCAAATCTACTGAGAAGATTGGCTTACAGCTCTTTATTAGAAATTATGACATATATAAAGTTGCATTAGATGAGAAAAAAGAGATGGAATGACACTAGTTTAATGATGATTTCAATGACAAGATAGTACAATTACCTAATCAAATATGTCTTGAGATGAAACAGAAATAAAGGAGATTCATGTCTAGCTACAACTGCACTGTTGAGCACCTAAAATGTGGACAGTCCAGATTGGGAAGAGCTGTAAATATAAAATGCATATAGAATTTTGAAGACTTGGTATAAGTGTAAGAATGTAAAATAACTCACCAATACTTTTATATTGAGTATATGTTGAAAAAATGTATATATACACACATAAATTTTTTTCCTTATTTTTTTTTGGCTGCTCTGCAAATCTTATAGAATCTCAGTTCCTTGACCAGGGAATGAACCCACACCTCTTGCAGTGGAAGTGTGGAGTCTTAACCACTGAACTGCCAGGGAATTTCCATGAAAAGATATCTTAGATATTTGGAATAATTAAAGTCTATCATTAGATTTCATTTCACCTATTTCTTTTTACTTTTAAAAATATGGCTACTAGAAAATATTGCTCTTGCATGTAAGGTTCATGTTGTAATTCTTTTAGACAAACGATTTATACAAACAGCATGAAAGGAAAGAACAAGGACAGAGGGTCTTTACCATTGTCTAAGAGGGGAAAAGAGTCTTGCTCTGAAGTGAACTGAATTTCCCAGTGACAAGACTGACACTGTTTCTGAGTAGCAATACTTCAATAGGATTTCTAAACATGCAGTTAAAATCATCTGGAAAATAATTCTATAACTATCCTATTTCCCTGCAAAGGATTCCACCCTTAGGGAGGAAAAGAGAGAGAGAGAATCATCTGATGACTAATTGAGCTTTCCTAGATCTTCCAGTATAGGAAGGAGCATCTGGAGTGGGAGATAAGTGCATTTCTGGTTACTGGAAAGAATATGCTTTAGTGGAAGTAAATGCGTTGATGTACAGTCAATTATGAGGCTTTTGACTGCAAATAATAGAAAAACTGATTTCAGCTGTAAGGAAATATGTTATCTTAACACCAAGGCCAGAGATAAGGCAAGTTCTTCTGGGTGATAAGGCTCCATTTGTCAGCAGGCTTCTCAAGCTCTGCCTTCCCAGGTGTGTTGGCTTCTCTTCAAATTATGTTTAATAATGTAACAAATAATGTTACATTGTATTTAATAATGAAACAAATGTAAGAAATGTAGCTTCATTTCTTCTCATTCTGTTTAATTCTTACTCCACTCTTCATCATTCAAAATTCCCCAAATATAATCAAATTAATCTTGTCACAGGTTTTTGCCAGCATTCACTTATTTATTCATTCATTGAGCACCTGTGATGTATCAGGCAAAACACAGTTCTTTCCCTTATGGAACTTTGTCTCTCTTCCCATTAGACACAAAAGACAAATACATACAAGTCATATCCTCAATTTTGTCAAAATGGTAGGGCTGTTCAATATGCTTGAAGTTTGTGTTGTTGTTATTGTTGTTCAGTTGTTAAGTCATGGCCAACTCTCAGTGATCTCGTAGACTATAGTCCACCAGCCTCCTCTGTCCATGGGATTTCCCAGTCAAGAATACTGGGTTGCCATTTCCTACTCCAAGGGATCTTCCAAACCCAGGGATCAAATCTGTGTCTCCTGCCTTGGCAGGTGGATTCTTTACCACTGAGCCACCAGGGAAGCCCTGCTTCAAGCTACATATAATCTAAACATACCCCTAAAATTTACATCTTTGAGAATCAGCAGCCAAATTAGGTGAAAGAGCCAGACAGGTCCGTCCAAGTCACTCTAGGTCTGAAACTTGTATCAACAGGTTTTTCCATTCTTCAGTGACTTAAATCCCTTAATGACTAGTGCCTGTGGGACTATATGATGATGTTTGCCAAATGTCTTAATCAAATGAGGAGAGTAAGGCTTCAATTCTTCATGAACTTGTTTCTGACCAGCAGAAACACCGGGGGTGGCGGGGGGAGAATTTCTAGGACTTGACTCAAGGAAGAAGGCCAGGCTGAGCTATCTAATATTACCACCATAATATCATTTCTCAAAACACCTGAATGGTGGGTAGCTCCAGGGAGAAACAAATTAACTCACCTTTTGAACTGGTGAAGCATTTTGCCAGCACTTTAGATCAATTATAAACTGAACTAGACAGAACTTGGTTTGAGTTTGAGTTAGTGACTTTGGATGTGTTGTCTCACATGTGATGATCAGGTTTGGGGTGGAAGGTATCTCCAACTCTGTGAAGTTGGTTTTGTTTTGTTGTGATGCCCATTTGAAACCTGAGGAAACTGAGGCTCAAGGAGTAAGTTCAGTTCAGTTACTCAGTCGTGTCCAACTCTTTGCGACCCCATGGACAGCAGCACGTCAGGCCTCCCTGTCCAGTGCCAGCTCCCAGAGTTTACTCAAACTCATGTCCATTGAGTTGGTGATGCCATCCAACCATCTTATCCTCTGTTGTCCCTTCTCCTCCCACCTTCAATCTTTCCCGGCACTAGGGTCTTTTCCAATGAGTCAGTTCTTCGCATCAGGTGAACTCCAAAGTATTGGAATTTCAGCTTCAGCATCAGTCCTTCCAATGAATATTTGGGACTGATTTCCTTTAGGATGGACTGCTTGGATCTCCTTGCAGTCCAAGGGACTCTCAAGAGTCTTCTCCAAACACCAACAGTTCGAAAACATCGCTTCTTTAGCACTCAGCTTTCTTTATAGTGCAAGTCTCACATCCATACATGACTACTGGAAAAACCATAGCCTTGACTAGACAGAACTTTGTTGACAAAATAATGTCTCTGCTTTTTAATATGCTGTCTAGGTTGCTCATAGCTTTAATTCCAAGGAGCAAGCATCTTTTAATTTCATCGCAGCAGTCACCATCTGCAGTGATATGGAGCCCAGAGGAGTAAAGCTTGTCACTGTTTCCCCTGTTTCCCCATCTATTTGCCATGAAGTGATGGGACTGGATGCCATGATCTTAGTTTTCTGAATGTTGAGTTTTAAGCCAACTTTTTCATTCTCCTCTTTCATCAAGAGGCTCTTTAGTTCTTCGCTTTCTGCCATAAGTGGGGTATCATCTGCATATCTGAGGTTCTTGAGATTTCTCCCAGCAATCTTGATTCCAGCTTGTGCTTCAAGTCCAGCATTTCTCATGATGTACTCTGCATATAAGTTAAATAAGCAGGGTGACAATATACAGCCTTGATGTACACCTTTCCCGATTTGGAACCAGTCTGTTGTTCCATGTCCAGTTCTAACTGTTACTTCTTGACCTGCATACAGATTTCTCAGGAGGCAGGTCAGGTGGTCTGGTATTCCCTCCTCTTTCAGAATTTTCCACAGTTTATTGTGATCTACACAGTCAAAGGCTTTGGCATAGTTAATAAAACAGAAATAGATTTTTTCTGAAAGTCTCTTGCTTTTTCAATGATCCAGCGGATGTTGGCAATATGATCTCTGGTTCCTCTGCCTTTTCTTTTTTTTTTTTTTAATTTTATTTTATTTTTAAACTTTACATAATTGTATTAGTTTTGCCAAATATCAAAATGAATCTGCCACAGGTATACATGTGTTCCCCATCCTGAACCCTCCTCCCTCCTCCCTCCCCATTCCATCCCTCTGGGTCGTCCCAGTGCACCAGCCCCAAGCATCCAGTATCGTGCATCGAACCTGGACTGGCAACTCATTTCATACATGATATTTTACATGTTTCAATGCCATTCTCCCAAATCTTCCCACCCTCTCCCTCTCCCACAGAGTCCATAAGACTGTTCTATACATCAGTGTCTCTTTTGCTGTCTTGTACACAGGGTTATTGTTACCATCTTTCTAAATTCCATATATATGCGTTAGTATACTGTATTGGTGTTTTTCTTTCTGGCTTACTTCACTCTGTATAATAGGCTCCAGTTTCATCCACCTCATTAGAACTGATTCAAATGTATTCTTTTTAATGGCTGAGTAATACTCCATTGTGTATATGTACCACAGCTTTCTTATCCATTCATCTGCTGATGGATATCTAGGTTGCTTCCATGTCCTGGCTATTATAAACAGTACTGCAATGAACATTGGGGTACACGTGTCTCTTTCCCTTCTGGTTTCCTCAGTGTGTATGTCCTCTGCCTTTTCTAAATCCAACTTGAACATCTGTAAGTTCACAGTTTACGTACTGTTGAAGCCTGACTTGGAGAATTTTGAGCATTACTTTGCTAGTGTGTGAGATGAGTGCAATTGTGCGGTAGTTTGAACATTCTTTGGCATTCCCTTTCTTTGGGATTGGAATGAAAATTGACCTTTTCTACTCCTGTGGCCACTGCTGAGTTTTCCAAATGGCCCCCTAGTTTTCCCACTCAAAGTTCTTTACTATAAGCAAGTGGGAACTACTGTGACTCATTGCCCTAATCATTTCTTCTAAATGTCTAAGGACCTAGGAATTCCCTAGTCATTGTACAATGAAACTTCTATAACTTCATCAGGAAATTCAACTGGAGGGCGAGACAGGGGCCGCTGAAAATATTGTGCTGTGCTTAGGTGCTCAAGTCATGTCTGACTCTTTGTGACCCCATAGACTGTAGCCCTCCAGGCTCTTCTGTCCTTGGAGATTCTCCAGGCAAGAATATTAGAGTGGGTTGCCATGCCCTCCTCCAGTAGATCTTCTCAACCCTGGGATCGAACTCAGGTATCCCTCATTGCAGGCAGATTCTTTACCAGCTGAGTCACCAGGGAAACCTCCTAAAATATTAGGAGGTAACAAAAACCCAACCCCATCTACCTTTTGATTTTCCATTTTCTTGATATTGAGTTGTCCGAGTTAGGCTCCCACTCACTTTATACTCGAACATGAAACAAAAAGAAATGGAAGTGTTATGCCACCTCCAAGTCCATCAGTCAGTATTTGAATAAATAATGAATTATGTTGAATTAAAAAAAAGGCATGAATGAGCCCAGAATTTTCTCATCTTGAAGATTGCAATGACATTGTCTTCAAAGATAAGTTTAATCGCAGGCTGATCACAGAAATAATAACCAGCTGCAGCTAAAAAGTTTCATATACTGGGTTTCATCCTAAAGCCCTGAATAAGTTTCATTCTTTTACCATTCCTCCGTAGCAGATAATTTTATCCTGAGACAAGGAAAACCCAAAATGTCTTTAGTTCTCCTCAATTTTCCAACTTCTTTTGATTCGGAAAACAGAAAACCAAGTATAGGGAGAATGACTGGCCCACTCTCAGCTGGCTCTTTTTGGGCTGGGGAGGAAGGTGTTTTTTTTTTTTTTTTTTTTTTTTTTTATTTAGAGCAGCTCCTTGGGCTCAGTGCAGGTGAGAGAGATGTAGAGGTGTTTTTCTTGACATTCTAAGTGGAATTGGCCCTTGAAGCTGCCAAATCTCAGGTGGGATACTCAAAGGCTTCAACCACTCAATTGAATGTGGTTGTGTTATGGAAGCACTCAGTTTAGGACGTTTCATCAATGGTGAGAGCTTTTTCCTGCCATTCCATGAGGCCATCTCACTCCATTTCCCAGCACTTCAGGCCCTTTGCCTTGATAGTGGTATTTTACCCAGCGAGACAGACAACTATTCCCATGGATGCTTGATATTTTTAGTGGCAAATTCATAACACACATATACATAAATGTAGGTAGATAGGCATGTAAAGACTGATACACTTCTGTTTCCTCACAACAATCCACATTCAATAACAACTTTTTCACAAAACTCATAAAACAGGTCGAGTTTTTTAAATACAAATAAACTGGGGGACCTATGGCAAGAAAGAATTTCCTTTCCTTCAAACTACGCTTTACCTCAAATCCTACCATCCCATCCCTGTTGCCTTTCCTTTCTCTAAAAGGAAGGAAAACACAAAAGTTCTCCTAAGGATACTTGTCAATGATTAAAATTCCACCAGTGGAAGCATATATTCCTTTGATAAAATGTGTTACTGCTTAATGATAAAAAGATAACTCTGGAGTGAAGTTGCGGGTTTGACTTCATCATCTTAACCTTTTATATTGATAGGGGAGAGATTTGCCTCCAGAAACCAACTCTGAGATCGGCAGAGGTAGCTGAGTAGGAAAATCACCAAGTCCTCTCACAAACACACCAAGATCACAACAATCTGCAGAAGAGCCATCGATGAGAAAGACTGGAACCTGTCAGAAAAGATCTAAAACTAACAACATCAAGAAGAAAATACGATGAGATGGAGAGGAGGAGCAGACTGGCAGCATACTCAAGCCCCACATGCCCAGGTGTGTGACTCACAAACTGGAGCATTATATTGCAGAGGTTCTTCCTAAAGAAGCAAGAGTCCTGAGCTCCATGTCGGGGTCCCTTGCCCAAAGGTCTTGCACAGGGAAGATGAGCTGCCAGACTTTGAAGGCCAGTGGAGTTTAATTTCAAGACTCCCACAGGACTGGGGGAAACAGAGATTTCACCCTTTAAAAGGCCCACACTAAATCCCACATGCCCAAAACAAAAGCAGTAATTTGATAAAACTTTAGCCAGTCCTACCTGCTGGTCTTGGAGAGTCTCCTGGAGACGTGGAGGTCGCCTGTGGCTCATGCTGGGGACATAGGCACTGGCAGCAACCGATCCTGGGAGCGAAACCTGGCGTGGATGCTGGTGCACGCAGAGGCTGACGGTGAATTTCAAAACCTTCCCTCCAGTTCATTAGTGTCAACACCTGCCCCTACCTAATAACCTGTAGGCCCCAGTGCTGAGAGACTTCAGGTCAAGCAATTAACATGGCAGGGATACAGCTGCTCCCATCAGCAGACAGGCTGTGTCCAGAACTGGCTGTGGGTTCAGGAGGTCTTAAGTAGTTTAAGACTCTGAGCTTCCACTGTAGGGGGCTTGGGTTCAATCCCTGGTCGGAGAAGTTTCGCATGCTGTGGTGTGGCCCAAAAATAAAGCCTGATGGGACTTGGGCTCCATATTAAAAAAAAAAAAAATTAAAGTGATAGAAAATACAATTTAAAAAAATAAAGAGTTTATCCCCCGCCTTAAATTTAAAAAAGAACAACAAAAAGAGGTGGCTGAATTATTTGTTGGCAGTATAAGATTTTAAAATGTATAAATCTTCTCTTTGAATATAAATTACTTACAGAATAGATTTTCACCCTCTGCATGTTCTTACACACAGCAGTTCACTGCTGAGGCTTAAGGTTTACACAGTGAATGGTGATGACAGGAGTTTCAGGAGATAGCTTCTGGACAGCTTAGGATAGCTCCCCATAGTTCACTGTAATTGAATAAGATTAGGACACATAAAAAATTTTCCCTGCTAACCTACTATGATATTTATCTTAAACTCAGAGCTCTGAAACAGTTCAAATAAACACAGTAAAATTTTCTTTAAGTGTAGCTGAATCTGAGAGTTACATTCTGAATGGCTGATTTCAAGGTTTATAGCTATTTAAATTTGTGTTTCATTTTGGACGTTTAGTTGCCTTCCTGCTTGTGAGATCTCCTTGACTACTATTTGCTTTTACCCATCCTTGTAGCAATGGCTTCTTTCAGTTCAGTTCAGTCGCTCAGTCGTGTCCGACTCTTTGCGACCCCGTGAATTGCAGCACGCCAGGCCTCCCTGTCCATCACCAACTCCCGGAATTGACCCAAACTCATGTCCATTGAGTCAGTGATGCCATCCAGCCATCTAATCCTCTGTCGTCCCCTTCTCCTCCTGCCCCCAATCCCTCCCAGCATCAGGGTCTTTTCCAATGAGTCAACCCTTCGCATGAGGTGGCCAAAGTACTGGAGTTTCAGCTTCAGCATCAGTCCTTCCAATGAATACCTGGGACTGATCTCCTTTAGGATGGACTGGTTGAATCTCCTTACAGTCCAAGGGACTCTCAAGAGTCTTGCTGCTGCTGCTGCTAAGTCGCGTCAGTCGTGTCCGACTCTGTGCGACCCCATAGACGGAAGCCCACCAGGCTCCTCTGTCCCTGGGATTCTCCAGGCAAGAACACTGGAGTGGGTTGCCATTTCCTTCTCCAATGCGTGAAAGTGAAGTCGCTCAGTCGTGTCCCACTCTTAGCAAACCTGTGGACTATTAGGGGAAGCCTAATCTTGTTCTCAGTGAGAGGATAAAATGAGCAGTGAACTGTAAACAACCTCTATTGACTTGAAAGAAATACATTTCTTTGAAGAAATACAAGTCTCTTTCAAGGTATTCAAAGTCCAAAAATCTCTCTTCACAGAGTAATAGCTGCACCAAGGTTTAAGCAAATATGCTCTTAGCAATTATGTTGCACATCATTTAATGCTGACTATCTGTGTCTAAAAGTCAAGCCAGTTTTGGTGGGCATCTCTTTTCAAAGGATTCTTTTACCTTCTGAGAGGATTTCTCTGGCATTCTCATCTCACTTTCTTTTTCCTTAATTTTAAGTACTGTTTGAGTTTGCAAGAAATCCCTGAACTCCTGTTTCTGGCAGAAGAATGAATTTAGATGAGTGAGAAAACTGATAAGATGAAAAGTGAAAAAGAATGTTGTCTGTCTAGGTACCAATTACACTGCTGCAGGTTGTCTATTATCATGCATTATCTCAGGACTTGGGCTTCCCTGGTGACTCAGATGGTAAAAAATCTGCCTGCAATACAGGAGACCTGAGTTCAATTGCTGTGTCAGGAAGATCCTCTGGAGGCTTGGCAACCCACTCCACTATTCTTGCCTAAAAAACCCCATGGACAGAGGAGCCTGGCGGGCTGCTGGCCACAGGGTCGCAAAGTCGGATATGACTAAGCAACTAAGTAAGCACAGTACATCTCAATACTTAGAAAACAAGTGATTACTATGTCTTAGAGGGGCATCTCCTATTGTACCCCAGTCATGATTCTATGACTATTTTGAACTGAATAGAGAGATAAGCAGTTTTAAAGTCTATGGAGAATCAGACAAGGATGTTGTCTAGTAGACTTCCAGAGAATAGAGATTAAGATGCTGTTTCTGAACAACTAATTGAAACTTACAAGTTACAGGATCTGATCAAAGGTGGGCCTTTACTCATGCCAGAGCCTATTCCCCTTCTATGTGTTATTTCTAAATTGTATGACTTAAGTCATGTATGTGTATGCTCAGTTGCTCTTTGCAACTGTAGGCTGCCAAGCTATGGGATTTTCCAGGCAAGAATACTAAAATGGGTTGCCATTTTCTCCTCCAGGTAGGAGGAGAAAATGCATAGGTTATTGTATAACTTAGTGATGGGAACAGAGAAGGCGATGGCACCCCACTCCAGTACTCTTGCCTAGAAAATTCCATGGACGGAGGAGCCTGCTAGGCTGCAGTCCATGGGGTCGCTGAGAGTCGGACACGACTGAGCGACTTCACTTTCCCTTTTCACTTTCATACATTGGAGAAGGAAATGGCAACCCACTCCAGTGTTCTTGCCTGGAGAATCCCAGGGACAGGGAAGCCTGGTGGGCAGCCATCTACGGGGTTGCACAGAGTCGGACACGACTGAAGCAACTTAGCAGCAGCAGCAGTGATGAGAATCAACAGCAATCATGTATTATTTTTAGGATTTCTCATGGTTTTGGAGGTTAACTGAACTCAGCAGGTGGCTGTCACTTGGGGTGTCTCATGCGGTTGCATGTGGTGATTCTGACAGTTGGTGCTCCTAGGACATCTCTGTCATCATGTGGCCTCTCCAGCAGGACAGCTTCAGGAAATCAGATTTGCAACATGGCGATTCAAGAGCCCAAAGGCACACAAAGAGCTTCCAGTCAGCTTTTTAGCTGCTCATTCTTAAATATGATCACATTGCCAAGGTTTATCAGGTATGGGAGGAAAGTAACACAAAAGATAAAGACTAAAACAAAACAGAAATAAAAGGGGGGAGGGGGTTCAGAGGAAGTAGATGAATGACATATAGGCTTACCATTGTCCAGGTACTGTTCTAAATGAGTAGTACATATTAATCTCATTTGAATCTCCAAACAACTCTATGCAGTGAGTACTCTCACTACCACTCTTTTTGCTGAGGAAACTGATAAACAGAGGTCAGGTAACTTGCCTAAGTTACTTGTCATAGTCAATGGCAGTACTGGCATTTTAATTGGTTGCAGAGTTCAAGTTCATAACCGTTACATCACATACCAGAAACCATTCACGGAAGAGCAGGAAAAGTCTCTATATGTAGTATCCTCAGAGACAAAAGTAGGTTTCACACTTATGAAACAAGAACAGAGTGCTATTTTACAAAGAACATTTAGGAGAAAAAGAGATTTTTAAAATTAAAAAGAAGGCAATGACACAAATAAAAACAGATTATAACACAAATTTTGAAGGAAACTTTCAGAAATTTAAATAAAAAGCTGAGATGGAAAATAAGATATTAATAGAAGTGACAGGAAAATGAAAGGCTTAAGGGCTTCCCTGGTGGCTCAGATGGTAAAGAATCTACCTGCAATGCAGAGATCCAGGTTCAATCCCTGGGTCAAGAAGATCCCCTGTAGAAGGGAATGGCAACCCAGTCCAGTATTCTTGCATGGGATATCCCATGGACAGAGAAGCCTGGCAGGCTACATACAGTCCATGGGGTTGAAAATAGTTGGACACGACTTAGCAGCTAAAGAGCAACAATCAAGGGTCTAGCATAATGAGTGAAATAAAGATCTATATCAAGGCTCACCATCAAAAAGCCAGAGATAAAGACCTTAAATGTTTTCCAGAGAGAAAAATCAGCTCTTAAAAGGATTTAGAATCCACTGAACTTCTCAACAGCAACATGGGCCATGTTCCAGTTGGAGCATTGCCTTCAACTCTGAGGGAAAATGATTTTCAATCTTGAATGCTGTGTGGGGCCAAACCACAACCAGACCAGAGCACCCAGGAAAGGGATTTTCTGGCATGTTTATCTCTCAAGTCCCCGTTCTCAACAGACCACTTTGCTTCTTCCAAATGATGGAGGAAATAAAAAAAGAGGAAGGCATGAAATTCAAACACTGAGGGGTAGATTGCAGATGAGAATGGATGCTCATGGTCATCCATTTCCAGGGTAGAGGAAATTTCCAGGACTGTTGCAATGTAGCAGGCCTGGAGCACAGAAGGACAGAGAGCCCCATGGAGACTTTTACCATGAAAAAGGCAGCAGTGATATGTCACCTAATGGGTCTGATTTTATTAGAAGTTTAACAGCACTGTTAGAAAATTTGAGGATGTGTGGAAAATAGATACATAGGCGGCTAGGGACACAAAATAGTACAGGACTTTGTTAAAGTCCAGGAAAAACAAAAATTACTACAAGAAAAGAGAAGAAAGTTGCAAAACATGGTGTGGCCCAGCTGTGAGTGGTATGTATTAAGCAATGAATTAACTCGAAAGTGTGCTATAAATACAGTGGGAAGTTTGAAAAAGAGACCTATTTTGTGGGGTATGCCCAGGCCCCTTGATCATCATTTTAAATGCAGGCAAATCAATCAATAATGATATCTCAAGTTGAAAAGTCAATACAGTGAACAATAGGTAATAAAAATTGGGGGATATGTATTATTGTGGACAGAAAATGTTGCCTGCCGTCAAGACTTCCACCACTGTAGTTGCCCCTTGCCCTCTAACAGGAACTCAGGATGGAGAAAAACATGATACTGGCTCTAAATAGTTAAGATCCATGTGTGCATGCTAAGTTGCTTTACTTGTGTCTGACTCTGTGTGACCCCATTGACTGTAGCCTGTCAGGCTGCTCTGTCCATGGGATTCTCCAGGCAAGAATTCTGGAGTGGTTGCCATGCCTTCCTCCAGGGATCTTCCTGACCCAGGGATCAAACCCGCATCTCATTGGAAGGCAGGTTCTTTACCATGAGCACTACCTGGGAAATTTAGTTAAGATGCCTATCAAGAAATAATCTCAGTGAACCCAGTGTCTCTTGCATCTTCCTACATCTCTCTACCAGCGTCTGTAAATGTGAATAGAAACCAGGAACTTTCGCCTCGTTTGGCAAGCTTAGACATTTACTTGAAAGCATTCTGTTGCAAGAAGCCTGAATTCTCTTTATGGAGCAGATTTTCTTTCCACTGGGGCATGAAAGGTCCCTTTTAAATTTCTCTGGTTATCTGGAGTAGTAATAGAGCTGAACTATCATCAATCATTAATTTTGAAAGGAGTTCATCTGATAAGTGAGCACCATTTAGGAGTGCCTTGAGGAAATAAGGACTTCCCTGGTGACTCTGACTGTAAAAAATCCGCCTGCAACACAGAAGACATGTGTTCAATCCCTGGGTTGGGAAGATCCCCTGGAGAAGGGAATGGCTACCCACTCTAGTATTTTTGCCTGGTGAATGCTATGGACAGGGGAGCCTGGCGGGCTACAGTCCATGGGGTCACAAAGGGTCGGACGCGACCGAATGACTATCACTTTCACTTCTGTCAAAAACTAAAGCGTTCAGTGGGTGTAAAGACTGAGAAAAATATGATCCCCACCTGAACGGAACAAGCTGGACTGGGAGAGAAGAGGTCTACAGCGGCAAAGTGGTGTCAACTGGTGAGTTTGGACATCTGAAAAAGGATAGGAAGATCGAAAATTAGTTTCCAAAAGGATCCGTTTTTCTAGTTCATGGGTTTGCTTAAAGCTTGTTTAGGAAGCTAGTAACCTCTGTAGTTTTAGCCATTTAATAAACGCATCTGGATTTAAATACTAGAAGAAGTTTGAAAAGTATCTTAATTTGCTTTGGAATATTTTCAAAATAAATTCTATTTCTAGATGTATTTTCTCCTGGAGAACATTTGTTAATTAGATTTAACTCAGTACCTTCTGGTCCAAACTGAAGATGTGTGAGGGAAAAAGAAAACAATGCATTTTTCAAGTAAAATAGGAAAAGGCAGACTTGGCCTTGTTTTTATGGCTCACTGAAAAATTGGGAATATTATAATCTGAAAATAGATGTAGGCAAGATCTGCTATCTTATCCAATCTCCAGAGCAAAATAGTAAAATTCCTGCTCATTAAAGCTAAACATTTTGGGTTTCTCTCCTTTGAGTAACTTGGCTTGCAAGAGTGTTCTCTCAGCAACTTCTCTGAATTTGGTGCCTGACTTCATGTAACTCATATCTTTTTCGTGATTTTTAAAGAAAAGCTCCAAACTATACTCATTTTTCTATCTTCTCACAGATGACTTTTCTTTAAGAAGTGCATCTCTTATTGTCTTCATCTCTTAGAGCTCTTTCCCTCCTCACCACCTGTCACCCAAAGGCTCTTTCCAGATAACTTTCCTGTGAAGTAGAAACTACTCTTTAAGGATATTAAATCACACTTTGGGTTTTAACATGTTTGAAGGGAAAGCTGAAAATACATTTCAAACATTTTAAATATTCATGGTCAGTGATCTTCTAAAAGAGATATCAGACAAACACACGTGGGTATTTCCATTATTTAAAATTGAATTGAAATTACTCAAATATTAATAAATAGTGATTTGGTGAAATAAGTACAATAGTACTATGCAGTGTTATAAATAGTGATGTGGAGATAGTCTATCTATCTAATTATCTATCTTTATATATTTTAAATAGCTCAGAGTATATTGCTACCTGAAAGAGTATGGTATGACCTCATCTTTGTCTTTAAAAAATGTGTATGTATTTAACATCTATCTACATACATGTCTGAAAGAAGGTACATGAAAATAGTGGCTTCTTTGGGTGTTTATGAATATGCGTGAATTTTTTTTCTTTTTTACATTTTAATGAATTGTCTGTTTTGCTTTACAATAAATAGGCATTACTCTTTAATCACAGAAAGAACAAATCATTTTCATTTAAAAATGCATACTATGGGAAATTATGATTTAAGTTCTTTAAAAATCCTTTCAGTAAGAGGTTATTCCATTCTTAATATATCCAAATTAACTATTGAGGAAAATAGATAAATAACTTTCAAATCATAAAACTATAAACAATAGTCCTGGAAGTAGGACTAAGAAACTGTATCTTTGAGCAAGATAATACTCTTAAATATTTTAATGTGAATATATTTAGGGGCAATATCGGGAGTATAATTAAAAAGTGTTAGTTGCTTAGTCATGTTGACTCTGTGACCCCATGGACTATAGCCTGCCAGGTTCCTCTGTCCATGGAATTGTTCAGAGAATACTGGAGTGGGTTGCCATTTCCAACCATGAATCTTGACTGGGGACAGCTATACCCTTTGGGCAGAAGAGTGAAAATCACTGGTAAAATCTTTTATTATATGTGCATAATGGAAGTCAGAATCTCACCGCACCATTAATGAATTGGGAAATAAAGTATGATGTCTTGTCAGAAACCCTAGAAATGCAATTGTGAGTTATTAGAGTTTCCAGAGTAAAACAGAAGCCTGTACAAACGTTTTGAGGATACCACACAAATAGTACCTGCTTAATTGGCACAAGGCAGAATAACTTAATTAGGGTAATTGACCACAAGGAAACTGGAGCCACTAGAATAAAAAAGAAAGGTTCCATTGACCTGTGAGCCTCAAACCCATTGAAATGAAAATGAAGTACATTTCAGAATTTTCAGAGCCCCCAGTGTCAGTTTCTAGTTTTAGCCAAATTCCTATTCCTGGTAGTTAATACATATTATCTTTGTAATTTCTTTTTACTTTTATATAGGGGTTCATCGTTATTGCTCTTATTACTAATAAGGACAAGGAGCTTGGTTTAGGTCCAATTTAAGGTCTGTGGAAATTAGTTTGGTTTCCTTCCAGACCAAGCCAATGAAAATAACTGGTTCCATTCATTTATTAGTCCAGATAAACAAAGCCAGTTTTATTCTAGGCATAATGCTTATCTGTGTGAGTGACCTGCACTGAAGCCCAGGGGAGGACAGAAACCATGAAAAGCAGAAACTGAAAAGTTGGCCTCTTTCCCCAGGAGCCAACTGTGCTCCAGAGCAAGGAGAAACTGTACTCAAATGAGCTGAAGAGCAACAGGCTCTTTTGACCTTTGAATATAGGAAAATAAAAGCAATTTTACTGTGTCGTCTGGAAGAACAGTTTTTCCTAGTTTGTACTCAGTTTAACAAAATATAAAAAAGCAAATGGATTGCTCTTTGGGGCACTGCTCTCTCTTTGTCTCCCAAAGTGTATAGAATATGTTTCCTTTGAAAACAAAAGTAAATTATCTTTATTTTGAGATATTTAAGATAATCCTATATATATATATTTGAGCTATTTGGAAATGCTCTTATAATGAAACCAAGTATATAAATATAGACATTCATATCAAGATTGTATGTTACTTACTCTCCAGAAAGCTGCTATAGAATTTACCAAAAATGGCTTTTTTCCATTTCTTCAATTAAATAACTTATAATGGCAAATACATTGGCATTGTAAAAATGCAGAATACAAAGTATTTTCAATAAAAGTATACCTGCTTCCCAGGTTCCCATCCAGAACTAGTCATCCTTTGTACTTTTTCACTTATCTTTTCAAAAATTTTCTGCGCACATACAGCATTTGTATGTAATAAATTAATGTATAAAAAATATTTATGTTTCACAAATGGGAATTTTCTTGCTTTTACCTAGTTTTACTTTTTCTTATTTCTTTTATATTGAAATTAAATATATCTCCTAGAGATCATTCAAATAAGCCTATATAGGCCTGCATTATTCTTTCTAATGAATGCAAAATATTTAATTATATGAATGTACCATAATCTATTTGATCAGGTATGTGTTGAAGGATAGAGAGTTGTTACTTGCTTCTTTCTTTTTCTACAAACAATGCTTCAATAAACATTCAGATACATATGTCTTTGCATGCACATGTAAGAATGGGTAGATAAGTTCTAGAAGTAGAGTTGTTAGGTTGAAGTCTGTACCTCATTTTAAATTCTCCCTATTATAACAAATTTGATAAAATTTTGATTTTCACTTGAATCATTTCACACAAAAAATGTGAAAAACCAAAGAATTTACTATATAAAATGGAAACAGTGATGGGTGTTGATTTAAGGTCAACAAAACACTCAGTTCTGAATGTTTGTTGTTTAGTCACTCAGTCATGTCCCACTCTTGCAATCCCATGGACTGTAGCCTGCCAGGCTCCTCTGTCCATGAGATTTCCCAGGCAAGAATATTGCAGTGGGTGGCCATTTCCTTCTCCAGGGGATCTTCCTGGGCCAGGGATCAAACCTGCATCTCCTGCATTGTCAGGCAGATTCATTACCACTGAGCGACCCAAGAAGCCCTTTGAATGTTCAATGACCCTGAAAATCGTCATGTAGATGCTACTAAACCAGAGATAAAGAATCTCTACAAGCTTACACTCCCTTAAAAAAAAAAAAAAAAAAAAAAACCCAGCTTTTAGTTCTGAAACAATTTGGCACTAAGTTGTGAAGAGGATATTTTCTAGAGCATTTAAGGTCTCAAAGCAATTCAATTCAACACTGCAAGTATTTAATGCCTGTTTATTCGTTATAAATCCCAGTGGACTGTAAAAAGAATTGTATGCTATCCCTGCCCACCAGGAACATGAGAGTATGATCACTGCATAAGCAAGCTATTTAGTGAAAGAAACTCATTTTGGGGGAAAAGGGGATTATTGTAACATGGAAAAATCTTTATCATATCAGTTCTCACATAACAAAGTTATGTCATGTCAGCAGTGATATAAGGGAAGACATATTTCTTTAGCACATTATGGGTGTTAATTTCAAATATTATAAAGGAAGAAAGAATGGAGGAAGGCAAGGAAACAAGAACATGAAAAACAAAAACAATCTCCAGCATGCATCATCCAGAAAAACTTCTTTTCTTTGTATCTCCATCAGTCATGTGATGGCCCCAGTTTCACACCTTATGACTCATCTACCATGAATTATTTGCTTTTCTCTGCAACACACACAGCACTCTCCTATTGCATTGCCTTTAAATGTCTCCCTTATGCTAGTCCACCCAGCAATAGTCTGTTTATCCTTGCGTCGCTGACTCAAGGATCATTATTTTCTCTTCCACCCAGGAAAATATACCCCTTTCTTCCCCTACACTCCTATGCTTCTAGGGTAATATCTCCATCATAGTTTAAATGTGTGTGTGTGTGTGTGTGTATTGGCCATGCCATGTGGCTTGTGGGATCTTAATTCCCCAACTTCCCCAACCGGGGATCAAACCTAGGTCCACAGTCATGAAAGCGCCAGGTCTTACCCACTGGACCACCAGGGAATTCCTTCTTCTTCTTTTTTTTTTTTTTCTTTTCTTCTTGACCTTTTGTATTTCTGAGCTATGTGTTCTTTTTTGCAATATTTTCACATACTGTCTTTGTCATGGTTACCTGTGAATATTACAACTAGGCTATCGTTTCTTTATCTTCTCCCCAAAGTACAAGTTTATCTCTCTCACAACTTTTAGCACACTGCTCTGTATTTAATTTTACAAAGCTTACTGTGTGTCTGCCATCCAGTTAGGATGCTAATTTAATGGCTCATGGTGCATCATTAGGGTTTTCCTGATAGCTCAGTTGGTAAAGAATCTGCTTGCAATGCGGGAGAACTGGGTTCGATCCCTGGGTTGCATCATTAAACACTTGGTAATAATAGCAAATGATCATAGTGCTTACAATGTGTGGGCACTCTTTTAAGCACTTTATATAATTACCTTTAATTCTCACAGCAACTGTGGGAAGTAGACTTGGTAATAGTGTGGAAACTGAGGCACTGACAGGTTTGATATTTGTCCGAGTTTAATGTTAAGTGTCGGAGAAGGCAATGGCACCCCACTCCGGTACTCTTGCCTGGAAAATCCCATGGACAGAGGAGCTTGGTAGGCTGCAGTCCATGGGGTTGCTAAGAGTCGAACATGACTGAGCGACTTCTCTTTCACTTTTCACTTTCATGTAGTGGGGAAGGAAATGGCAACCCACTCCAGTGTTCTTGCCTGGAGAATCCCAGGGACGGGGGAGCCTGGTGGGCTGCTGTCTATGGGGTCGCACAGAGTCGGACACGACTGAAGTGACTTAGCAGCAGCAGTAGCAATGTTAAGTGTTGGCACCAGATACTCTGGGCCATTGTTTGAAAATGACTAGAGGTTTGAGCAGACATTTACATTAACAGTTAGAACTAGGCATCACAATTCCTGTTTTGGAGATGAGGTTCAGAGAGGCAAAATAGCTTATTCAAAGTCACATAGCTTGTTGGCAAAAACAGGATCCAAATTATGTTTAATTCCAAAATCCATGTATTTTCCACTGTCTGTTCTTCAACTCAACCTATCTCTTTCTGGGGCATGACTCAAGTTTCAGATTGCATTTCTCAGCAGTAGTTTTTGCCTGCCAGCATCCATTTTCCTTTTCTCTAGTAACATCAAGTTATTCCTTCAAGGACCTACCCCATCTTACCCCCAGTACATGGAGGGCACAGGAATTACATTCCTGTTATGGTTACATGTCTTCTTCCCAGGAAGATTTGAAGTTTCTTGAAAGCAGGGATAGTTTTCTCTTTTTCCTCTTCCTCTTCCCTCTTCTTCTTTAACTCTTTCTCTTCTTTTTCTTGTAGGTACATCTCATGTGCATAATCCATAGTAGAGGCTGAAAATATTTTCTGAATGAATGCCTTGCACATGGGACTTGCTTACTCTGTATTTGTGAAATTGGATTGTTTGACAAAATTGCAAATAAAATGAGCCTCAGCAAAGTATAAGAATCTCAGCAAGCAGAGAAAGGTCAAATACATGCCCCAGGCATATTCTATTTCCTTGTACTATTCAAAAACAGAGCATTTGAACTACTGGAGGTTTCTGAGATGGTTTTCATGGGAAACCCCATATAGAATTCTTGAGCATAATCCAACCTGTTAGACATGAAGGAGCAATGAAGTTAACAAATTCCATATCTTAGAAGAAAAAAAAAAAAATCAGCATTCTCCAGGTAGAGAAGTAAAGGGATCATACCTATATCTCATTGGCAAAAGGCAGATAATCCCTATGTGGCATTAATCTAAATTTGATTAGGACATTTAGAGTTTCTAAATTAAAAAAAGATTATTATGTCCACCTATCCTCTACCTTTCTAAAACTAGAATTCAAAACAAAATGAAACTGTACACTCTAAACTAAAAATAAACATAACAAAGTCTTGTAGAATTCTATTTTTTCCCTACTACTGATGATCACTTTTAGGCTTTCCAAAAAGGATCATTGTCTATCAAAAATTTTTTGGAGGAATCTGCTCTGTTGTGTCTCAAGCATGTTGCTGATTTTTCTTTGGAATAGTCTTGTGTTGCCTCTAAAGATGAAGGCAGCAGTAATCAAAGTGTTGATCCAGTCATGAAAAGAGAATGTCTCTGTTTTGTACAGTGACCCTAACTTGAGACTTAACTGGTCTAGATAGCCTCTCTTTTCCTTGTTCAACAGTTTGACATGCATTATTCCTGTACAAAAACCACAATTTATTTCCCATTACCCACAGCAGCATTGCCTGAGCATTTTCTGAAGAAAATCATTTTAATAGATGTAATGCAAAAAGTGCTTTGAGGTCACACGTATATGG
Organism: Bubalus bubalis; assembly: GCF_019923935.1. Taxonomy (NCBI): domain Eukaryota; kingdom Metazoa; phylum Chordata; class Mammalia; order Artiodactyla; family Bovidae; genus Bubalus; species Bubalus bubalis. The sequence continues at coordinate 82,620,995 of NC_059158.1, forward strand.
GGCTTTCATTTCATCCACTGGGGTTATCACGATATCATGTTACCTATTATCATATTAAGAAAGATCTTAATGGGGAAAAAAAGATGTACATAGTGACAATATGGGGTCTCCAAAAAGCTGACACTGGATACCATAATTACCGTGGAACAAAAGAAAAGTGAAGGATGCTAGTATAAATGTGCAAGTCAGATAAGATGCAAACAATTAAAATGAATCTTCTTAGTACTACACTTGAATTCCTGCTTTTGACTAAAGACCCTAATACTTTAATCAGCTATTCTCCAGACTGCTAAATCTAGTATAGAAGGGCTATGTTTTTAATTGTACATAACCTAAATGTAGAGTACATCATGCAAAATGTTGGGCTGGATGAAACACAAGCTAGAATCAAGACTGCTGGGAGAAACATCAATAACCTCAGATATGCTGATGACACCACCCTTATGGCAGAAAGTGAAGAGGAATTAAAGAGCCTTAAAGAGCCTCTTGATGAAAGTGAAAGAGGAGAGTGAAAAAGCTGGCTTAAAACTCAACATTTGAAAAACTAAGATCATGGCATCTGGTCCCATCACTTCATGGCACATAGATGGGAAGACAATGGAAACAGTGACAGACTTTATTTTCTCGGGCTCCAAAATCACTGCAGATGGTGACTGCTGCCATGAAATTAAAAGATGCTTGCTCCTTGGAAGAAAAGCTATGACAAACCTACATAGCACATTAAAAAGCAGAGACATTACTTTGCCAACAAAGGTCTGTATACTCAAAGCTATGGTTTTTCCAGTAGTCATGTATAGATGTGAGATTTGGACCATAAAGAAGGCTGAGTGCTGAAGAATTGATGCTTTTGAACTGCAGTTTTGGAGAAGACTCTTGAGAGTCCCTTGGACTGCAAGGAGATCAAACCAGTCAAATCTAAAGGCAATCAGTGCTGAGTATTCATTGGAAGAACTGATTCTGAAGCTGAAACTCCAAAACTTTGGCCACCTGATGCAAAGAACTGATTCATTAGAAAAGACCCAGATGCTGGGAAAGATTGAAGGCAGGAGGAGAAGGGGACTACAGAGGACAAGATGGATGGACGGCATCACTGACTTGACATGAGTTTGAGCAAGTTCTGGGAGATGGTGAAGGACAGGGAAGCCTGGCCTGCTGTAGTCCACGGTGTTGCAAAGGGTCGGACACAACTGAGCGACTGAACAACAACAAAACATAAAATTGTGGGAATTCAAGGAGGGGGGTAATGTGAAAGAGGAAGTGTCTGCTAAGAGAAAATGTGGCTTAGATCATCACTGTTTCCTTTTGTAGCCATCGATACTTCTCTTTTTGCTAATTTTCGTCTAAATTTCCCGTTTTCCATCTCTATTTACTGAAGGACAACAGTGAAAACAGCTGGGTCTGGAAAGGAAGTAGCCCAAAGGATAGTTTCAATACTGGCAAATATTTTCACTTAATAATGATTAATATTTCCCTAAGTGCTGATATGTCACTGTGCTAAGACTTGTATCATCCCATTAAATCAAGTTCTTCCTGAAGTATGTACTATTGTTTACCTAGGTTTACAAATGAGGAAATGGAGACTTAGAGAAGTTCAAACAAACAAACTTGTCCAGGGTCCTATAGCTGTGCTTTAATTACTTATCCTGAAATGACTAATGAATGAAAGGGTCATGCTCTAGGAATTAAAAGCCCCAGACTATTGTCCCAACTTTTCTTAAACTTTCTGAGCCTCAGAGCTTCATCTACCTAAGTTATGGGGTTATTGTGAAGATCAGTAAGATAATGTTTACTTAAAGGACTTTGTAAATACAGACAAACCATAAGGCATTACTATATTATACATAAGAGAATGGATCTTGAGTTAGGAAGTTTCCACCTCAGGACTGAAGTTGGGAAAGACCAGACTGAAATGTTAGAAGGAGAAAGGTGGCTATGTGGTGAAGAAATCTGATATTTGGGAAGTTGGGGCAGACTGAGGAAGATGAACCCAAGATGCCTTCTGAGAGAGGGAAAGAGGAAGTTCCCAGTGGAAGATGAGTATGTGATGACCAGTATGGGATTGTTAGAGCAAAAAAATAAATAAATAAAAAAGCAGAGAGAGAGAGAGAGAGAGAGAGAGAGAGAGGGAAAGAGAGGATGTAAAGCCCAACCCAAAGCTACATACTGGAGAAGGCGATGGCATCCCACTCCAGTACTCTTGCCTGGAAAACCCCATGGATGGAGGACCCTGGTGAGCTGCAGTCCATGGGGTCGCGAAGAGTCGGACACGACTGAGCGACTTCACTTTCAATTTTCACTTTCATGCATTGGAGAAGGAAATGGCAACCCACTCCAGTGTTCTTGCCTGGAGAATCCCAGGGATGGCAGAGCCTGGTGGACTGCCGTCTATGGGGTCGCACAGAGTCGGACACAACTGAAGCGACTTAGCAGCAGCAGCAAAGCTACATCCATACAGAATGCCTGTGTGTGTGCTCAGCTACTCAGTCGTGTCTGACTCTTTGCGACCCCATGGACTGTAGCCTTCCTGGCTCATCTGTCCATGGAATTTTCCAGGCAAGAATACACAAACAAAATAGTATAAGAGAAATAAAGACGTGGAGTCTTCTCTGGCTGCTGGATTGTCTACTTTTGCTTATTGTAGCTGCAGGAACAAAAGGTAACCTATTCTGAAGAAGAGAGAACTGCATCCTTGCTCTTCAACATATTTGTTTTGGGGATTCATGGGATATATACATTATTTCTATGGGCTTGTTTTTTTCCTATTTTTTCCGCTTAAGGGGGAATGTACAAAATTGAATTTGACATTTTTGCCAAACCTCTTAAGCCAGTGGCCCTCAAATTTAGTAAACATTAGAATCCCTGGGATAGGTTTGCCAGATTTAGCAATTAAAAATATAGAACATGCAGTTAATTTTAAGTTTCAGTTAAATACTGAAGAATTTTGTTATATGTCCCAAATAGCTCATGGGACATGCCTATACCAAAAAAATTTACTCATTGTTCATCCAAACTCCAAAGTTAGCTGAAAATTCTGTATTTTATCTAGCAGCCCTACCTGGAGCTTGTTAAAATCCAGACTCACCTGTTCCATATTCTAATTCTGGAAGTACATCTGAAGTAGGGCCAAGTGATCCTCCAGATGATTCCAATGCAGCTTATGCTTAGCTAACACCCTGAGACATATGGGGTAAGCTTGGAATATGCCAACATGGGAATGAGAGGTTTCAAGAGGCCCCGAGGACATCTTCAGAAGATGATGGAGGTATGTGTGCAGTGCTTAGGGGATACTGGAAGACCTGTTCCTTGAGTGCAGCAGGGAGAAATCTGAGTGCTAAGACCCCAGTGTGGCAACTAGTCCCCACTGTTGTGTCATCTAGTCCTTTCAACAACCCCTGGAAGAAGAAAATCTATTATCTCAATCTCTTTACATGAGGAAACAAAAGCTCAGGGTGAAGTAACTTGCCCAAGGTCACATAGGTAGTATTTCATGGGTCAGGTCTGATCTAACAGCAATCGTTTCCATAGTCCATGTTCTGAATCAGCCCTATGCAATGCTAGGAAGTCTGGGTAATTTTGCTTATGCAACTTTTTCCCGCCCCCATTTACAGCCTTCTTCAAATTGCTGAGTTAACTAAAATATAGTCAGGTATGTGACATCTGCTCTCTAGAAGTACTCAAAGATCTCCACATTCTCATGTATAATAGCCAAAAGGCCTGGGGGTTTGTGAAAAGCTTAAGGGTCTAAGCTGATGAAAAAATGGAAGAGCCATTAGATAAGATATTGTTTGAGGCAAGGTTTTTTTTTTGTCTAGAATGCTCAGCACCAGCCAAAATCATCACACCAAAGGGGAGTGTGTCAGGGGATGCTCTCCTCTGGTGCATCAACCAACAATTTTCTCACCAGGGGACCTAAGTTGAATAGTCTCTGAAGAGGACATTGGCAGAGGCCACTAGATATAGGGAACAGGTTGATGAAGATATTGAATCTGATAAGACTAGAAAGGAGACAACTCAAAGAAATCGTGGCTGCAGTTTTCTAATATTTGTAGAACTGGTAGGAGGGAAGAGCAACGAGCAAGGACCATAGGTTAGATGTTAGCAGGAAAAGGATTTTGACTCCACATATGTGGCGGAGTGCACTATTATTCACAATTATTGCTGTTTCTCTGGGGCATGTCTTTTCCTGCCTTGTC